>NW_004524591.1:16702804-16713098 GCF_000260255.1 Octodon degus | reverse complement strand
AAAAGCTTTTTAATGCAATCGCAGTTGCTGATTCTTTAAAGTATTTTTCATGCATTCTGAGTTTTGTTTATGAACTCTCTGCCTACACCTATGTCTTCAAAATTTTTGTTTTCTTAATATTTCTATATTATTGTTTAGATCTTTGATCCATTTTGACTTTAGTGTGATGATAGACATGGGTCTAGTTTTAATGTTCAGCATGTACAGAGCCAGTTTTTCCAGCACCATTTATTGAAGATGCCGTCTTTCTTCCAGTGAGCATGTTTGGGTCCTTTATCAAAGATAAGGTGACAGAGTGTGTTTGTAGTTGTGTCTGCATCTTCTAATCTGTTCCACTGATCCTCAGATACGTATTTTTTGCTTTTTGTTTTTTCAGTGCCATACTGATTTTAATCACTGTAGCATTATAGTATAATTTCAAGTCAGGGATAATAATGCCTCTTGATTTGCCTTTGTTGCCTAGAATTGCTTTTGCTATTCTAGGTCTCCTGGTTTCAGTTGAATTTTAGGAATGTTTTCTGTATTTCTGTCAAGTATTTTCATGACATTTTGATTGAGATTGCATTAGATCTGTATAACAGTTTTGGGAATATGGCCACTTTCACTATGTTGGTTCTTCCTATCCATGAGCAAGGAATATCTTTCCATTTTCTGTTACCCTTTTGAATCTCCTGTTTCAGAGTACCGTAATTTTCAATGAAGAGATCTTTTACTTCATTAGATTAATTCCTAAGATTTTATTTTTGGGGGATGCTATTGTGAAGGATGTGGTCTTCCTAATTTCGCTCAGTGGGCTTTTTTTGTGTACAGAAATTCTACTGAGCTTTGACTATAGACTTTGTATCCAGCTACACTACTGAATTTGGTTATTAAATCTAGAAGTCTTTTGGAAGAGTCTTTGGGGTCTTCTATTTAGAGTATCACATCATCTGCAAATAATTATAATTTGACTTTCTTTTCCTATCTTTATTTCTCTTTCTTGTCTAGTTACTCTGAGTAATGTAAGAACTGGACATCTTAAAGATTTTTTAAACATTTGTTTTGATGAGAAGAGGGAAGTGGTCCTGTATTAAGGATTTATCTGTAGAAGTTATTTTCTGATCTGTAATAGGATAGTTTTGATTCTGGTAATACACCTATGCATGCTGTAAAATAAAAGAAGCAGTTTTAAATGAAGACAGCAGGATAATTAAGTTCTATGGATAACATAAGTCGCACATACTTTTAGTGTGCTATTTTTTTTGCTGTGACTTTAGTGAATTTTTTTTTTCTGTGTAAGCATTTATTTTAAAGACAGAAAACAAAAACAAATAAGAACTAAAACAAAAACAAAGCACCATAAGACAATAAAAAGTGGTACAACATTTCACAGCAAGAACAGGATATTAAAACGGTTTTAATATTGCATATTGTTACATCAAATTTATTTCGCAGACTTCCAGATACAGGCATGTGAGATTGATCAGAGAGTTGAAACATTAACTCTTTCATTCCATAAACCTTGAAATTTTTTCCTTGTCCTTTTTATTTTTAAAATTTATTTTAAAGAAAGTATAAAAATAATAGATAAGACTTTATATATTTATCTTGTAGATAAGACATTAGAAATAATACACATTAAAAAACAAACAAAATGAAAGGTATTCAACAGAGGCTATTATATTGTACGTTGATGTCTTCGGTGTATTTACTCAGATTACAGGTAATATTGATGACTTTATTCAGATTTTTCATAACTATTTTCTAATCTTGCTATTTTTAAAAAATTTCATTCATTTATTTATTTATGTGTGTGTGGGGGCAGCTCAGCCCACCAGGGGGCAGGGCTGGCTGGCATGTGGTGCTGGGGGATTGAACCGCGGTCCTTGTGCTTTGCTAAACTTGTTCTAAGTATGTGCTTTAGACCACTGAGCCATCTCACCAGCCCTAATCTTGCTATTTGACTTATATATTTTGATAACATTCTGTAGCATCCATAAATAAGTAAATAAATATTTGACATAAAATAGAGCTTTTGATTGGACACTGAATAAGCACTTAATCTTTTAGATTTTTATTTATCACATTTAAGAACTCTTTCTACATGCATAAACCATTACTCAGTTTTTGCTTGGTAGCTTTCAAAGTGACTCCATTTTACATAAAAGGACAAATAGATGGTAAACCTGTGACTGCAGCCTCTGCTTTTGCTCAGTGTTGTTACGTAGGATGCTGTATTCATGTTTAAGTCCTCATCCCCAAGGTTTAGCCTTCCTAAAAACTGTGGTTCTACTAACTGGAAGTTTATTATCTGAACTAAGCATGGTGGGAAACTTCTTTGTTTTTGTTTTAATGGGAAGTTTGGTAGGCTTAGGACCACCAGTATCAGTACATTACTTAGTCATTGCCTTCTGAAGAAATAAGTAGTTGTAAATGGCTCATGAAGGTGTATGTTAAGGTAACAAAATTAGTAATGTTTTAGTACTGTAATTGTAGTTACTGCAGAAATAAAACCTGTGAAATGATGTAGAACAGTAAAAGAAATTACTACTTGCTTTTTAAAATTATGAACAGTTTCCGCATTTGATATCATTGAAAGTTGAATCCAGCTTGGACCTTGGGGACAAGACAAATATTAATGTAGATACAGTTCGTGGAGTTCTAGAATTGGGAAAACCTTGGAGATGATTCAGTTTTTCATGTTTTAGATGACCAAATCAAGAAAGGCTGAGTGATTTGTTGAAGGTCACAAATCTGCAGAATTGTGATTTCATTACGGCCTTCTTTAATCTGTACCATGGGCTTTGAAGTCAGTATGAACATAAAGCAAAACTTCTATGTGTCTGCATTATTGTTACATTATTTTGTTATTTATTTGCAAATTAAGTTTAGATTTCTCTTACCTGTTGGTGTACCTTCTTTGTGTTATATTTTGTTTACTTTGGGGCTGGGGAGATGGCTCAGCAGAACAAGCGCTTGCCTGAGTTCAATCTTTGCAGATACACTAGTGATTTTTTTTTTTTTTTTTTTTTTTACTTAAAACCTTTTGTAGAATAATTTTAAAAAAGGGCCAGCAAATCTAGGTCATATTGTCTATGTATTCTCTGGAAGCACGGAACTGGCATCTGAATGCCCCTGTGTAAATGTAGAAATAAGGTTTATGTGATACTTGGAAAATGATGAGTTCCAAGCCAGTCAGAGTTCTGGGCACCAAGGCATATTTACGGGCTCTTCCCAAAGCTTAGTATCCAGTGCCACCAATAGCCAAAATGTCATTAAGACACAAGCCACTGTCTGGAAAGACACTGGAACCAAAATTTAAAGCATTCTTTAACTTTTATGTAAAAGTATGATGCATTTGGATTATATGGCCATTATTAAGTGGCCCTGAAAATATACTTCAATTTCAATGACTATTTCTTATGGCAGATTAGACAATGGAACAAAAGGAGTGGGAGAATGTGTTACCGGTGTGAAATAAGTGTTCTCAGAAAAATGATGCCTACTATATTGTGATTTAAATGTAAAGCTATATCATTAAGTGGGTAGCTTTTCTTAAAAAATAAAAAAAAAATGGGCCTATTTATGAAGTATTTCTCAAAGAGATGAAAGGAAACACTTTCTCCAGGAGGTGGGGGGTTAGCTAATTTAGGGACTTAGTATCCCAACTATCAGGTAAAATTGAACAATTTAAAAAGATTAGACAAACAAATGGATGTTTTGCTCATATGAATTAATACACAGAAAGAAGGATACTGTTGAAGAGCTTATCTTTAACCTGCTTATCCTTGCAGGTCAAGGAAAACAGTCATGTCATGGGATGACTCAATATTTGACTAAATAGACCAAGGTCTTCACTTAGATTGAAGTATCTCATGAGCAAAAACAATCTTTCTTATGACTTTTCTTCTTTTCCAATATAAGGGAAATTAATTTTTAGTTGAATAAAAGTGGTGGTAAAAATATAGAAGCTAAAAATTTTAGTTAGAAAATAAAAAGGATAATGAAAAAAATCTATTTTGAAAATATTTCTGAGTTACATCCCCTGACATCTTTTCACAGTCCTACATGAAGAATAAAGTAAGTACAAAGGAAAGTGAATTCTATTTGTTTCTTTATTAATTTTATTGAGAAAAAAATTGCAATGTGACAGCTTCAAAACAGGTTGGTAGGTGAGTTACAACAATTAATACATTACATATTATTGTCTTTGTAGTAGTCATTCATAGCACAAGATGCAGACATGATATTCTGTCTAAACACTATTAGTACAGATCATTCTTCTTATTGAATTAAGAGAAAGTAGCTATATATCTGTCCTATTTTGTATATGTAGATACAAAATTGTCATTCATTTATATCACCTTTTTTGGTTCAGTTTTGTCAGAGATGGGTATTCTATTGCCATCCAAATTTTGTAGGTGCATGAATTCAGCAAAACATTCCATTATAGTCCAGTGGAAAGTGAATTCTAGAACTGTTTGGAATTTCTGCCAACTTTTTCACCTTTCAAAAATTTTTGAATTTATTTTATTTTACTTTTTTAATTTCAACCATCCAGGGTAGATTTTATTTTATTTTATGTTTACTTTTAAAGAAAATAAACAATAAAAATATTGTTATAAAATTTCAAAACAAGATTGGAAAAGAGTTGGCATACTTGTTAGTACATTGATTATTGTTACCTTCAAAGTAGTTACTCATATTACAAGATATAGCCATGAAAAATTGATCAAACATATAAGTATATGTTTCTTTTCAGTAAACTAATAGTAATTAGCAGTATAACTGTTTTAACTATCTTGTCTGTGTGTGTGTGTGTGTTTATTTTTTTCTAGTTCCTTTTTTTCTCCTTTCCCCATTCCAGTTTCTCTTTTCTTTTGAGCATTTTCTTCCCATTTCACATTATATATTGTACATTTTTTATCTTATTTACGCTTTCTGATTCTTATACTAGAGAGATAATACGATGTTTATACATTTGAGACTGATTTATTTCACTTATAAGTATGGACTCAAGTTGCATTCATTTCCTTATAAATGTCACGTCAGGGTGGATTTTAGATTGCATGGGAAGTAAGTAGCCAAATACATGAACACATACATAGTTCTCAAAAATATCGATCTGCACCTCTAGCATGTGAGCTCCAACTTTATCATCATGAAGTACATACTGAATTTGAAAGTTTTAAGTTTCATTTCCCACTAAAGTGGCTTAGGGGAGTGCCATGCCAAGCCATCTACTTGAATGCTTCTGATGCACTCCTCTATTTTTGCCATAGCTGTCTCCTTATCCTAAAGTTTAGCATCTAATAAAAGTCACAGGTTGGGAGGTGATCCGCTTCTTACATAGTTACTTGCACAGAGTGTTAGTTCTAATACTTAATATTTTGAGCTGTTTTAGAAAAGTGAGACAATCAGATACAAAATACATGGTCCTTTTATAAAATGATAACCAGTCCTTCCTCTGTGTACTGAAAACTGTGACTCCTTAAGCATGTGGTAGTTTTTACAGGTACAAATCAACTGGCCTGAGTATGGATTAGTATTTTTTTGTTCTTAGGACATAATTTTTTCATTGTCCATTTTCGCCTTACAAGGAAATCTTTTAATTGCTTTAACAGTGACCACACTGCTTGCCATGTATGATTACCAAAGTATGCTTTTGCTTGTCTTTCTGATGGACATTTTCTATATAATGTGCAGTGGTCTTACATCTGCATCAGTAGCCATTCAACTAATAGTGTGCTGACGTACAATAATAACTAACAATCCTAACATAGTCCAGATGCTTCCTGTGTGATACAGGACTTAGACCTGGTTAAAACTCACTTTTGGGACAAGTATGTGAATTGTAACAGTCCATAGAACTGATATGTAATTATGAACTCACTGAAATGTTGAATAATTTGGTGTGTTTGTATAGTTTCTCAAAGTAGTATAAAGTTTTGGTGTATGGGAAATGCATGGCAGTTCTTCATTGTTGCCTACTAGGTAGATTTATGCTATCCTTATCTTTCTTTTATTGATGTATTATACTTACATTTGTAGAATTTTAATTCTTTGGCTGTCTCAGTTACTTTTCTCTTGTTGCTGGTACAAAATACCCAACACCCAATATTAAGGATAGAAAGGTTTATTTAGCTCACAGTCTATAGAGGTTTCAGCCCATACTCAGCTGGCTCCAAGGCAGAGTGGCACATGGCAGAGGGCAGCAGCTCATGGCGGCAGAAAACAGCAAAAAAGCAAAGCAAAAAGAGAGGAGCAGCGGCAGAGAGCAAGCCTATCTCCCTTCCTTAGGCTGCATCCAGGCTATCTGGCCCAGGGCAGGTGTAGCACTCATACCCAAATCCCAGCAAACTCGCACCCATAATCCCAGCGTTGGATCATGAATTAATCACAGCTCTAGAAGCCAGCCTCAGTGGTTGCAAGAGGCTTTGAGGGAACGACTAGACACAAACCCCTAACACTGGCCAATCTGGATTTTCTTAAAGAGTAGCATACTATTGATTTTATAGGTGCAATCTTATGAGGTTTACACAATGTGAAGACTCACATTTTTATATCTTGTAACAAATACCTAATTTCTGCTATAAAAAAGCATGAAGTGTTTATATATTTATGATGCTATACAAATCAAATAGTTCTTCTGAGGACTTAAAAATAAAGTATGTAAAGGAATTGCTATTGATATACTTTTGTTTTTAAAAGAATTTACATGGCTGTTGGACAAAGAGCAATAATGGCTTAAAATGTGAATTTTTAAAAAAAGGTTTTGCTTCTCTTACAGTCTTCTGCCTCAGTTTTCCAGAGTTCTGGGATTATAAGAATACACTACCGCAGCCAGCCTAAGAAGTGATAGTATTGTCTAGTCTTCTAGAGAAGTAGTCCCGTAATATTTACCCTGACAAAATACAGTGATGCTTCAGTTCATGAATGCTTTTGTTTGAAAATGATTTGGTACATAAATAGAAAGGTTTGGCAAAATGGTATTTCTGCTTGCACATTCTCCACCAGGTGACAAACACTGGTCTTTCTCACAAGCCGTCTTTCTCACACAAATACAAATGTGGCCATCTTTTCCAAAATCACAGAGCAAATTAAATTTGTGAACCAAGGTGACCACTGTAAATGCTCTATGTAAAACACTCTCTTAAGGAAAACATTTAAATTATTTTGAAGAAAAATGTGTGCCTTTAGCATGTCTTTCAGTACAAAACAAAAATTACTTCCCAAATGAGGAAGGAGCAGGAAAGGGAGAAAAGAGAGTAGCCAGGGAGAGGAGTGAAAAGGAAGAGGAGGAATGATAGAATGTGTGGGGTGAATATATATATTGGGCAGTTCAGCTCAATATCTGAGACCCTATGTCAAAAAATGATGAATTTATATATTAGAAATTTTTATCAGCCACATCTATCATGTATTAATGAAATTAGTGGTTTTCACTTGTTTGGATTCTAGTAAAACACTAGTGATAACTATTATTTACCTAATGAAGTTTATAAAAATGGTGAATATTCATAAAATTACTGAATTGTTTTTCACCCATGACCATGAATATACAATTTCTAATGAGCTTTAATCCTTTTAAAGATATTTAATATGTATGGGAGTTCTATCAGAACTAATTTTTAGGCTTTTAAGGGTCCTAAAAAACTTACAGTATATTCACTCAGTTTAATATCAGTAATATTTATCTGAATGTAACTAGGGAGGAGGAAATTTGGTATGGACTAAGAGCAACACATTTTAATGCTTGATTTGGGGAACAATAGTTTTGTGTTTTACTTAATAGGAATAAGGATAGGAGGCAAGAATCAATATGCATTTAAATTCTCAAAGAGTTAACCAAATAAAAGCTTAAAGAAGCCTATATGATTTATTTGAAGTTCCTAACCTCTTTCAGACATTTGTTACACTTGTTTGTGATAGTTTGTATGTCTGCCTTTGTACACATTGAAAACTATCAGCCTTTTAAGATAATCCAATTGCAGAATATTACTATATTTTGGGGCTGTAATATATTAAAATAGAAGACTACAGAACATTCTTGCTCTTGAGATCTGTAGAAGGGAAGAGAGGGACTGTCCTATGAAATGGATCTGAAACAAAGCTAATAGACCTGGACTTAAGCAGTTTTAGTAATTAGAAGTACACTGTGTATGTCTAATGAGATCTGGCACTTGGTTTTCCTGAAATGGATTACTTACTTTTTTTTTTTTTTTTTTTTTTTTCTCTCCTCTGCTTCCTACAGGAACCCAGTTTCCTCCAATTGCAGCACAGGACCTCCCTTTCGTTCTAAAGGCTGGCTACCTGGAAAAACGCAGAAAAGGTAAACTGTAAGATTTTAATGGAAAATATAAGAATGGTTTCACCTGTAGATAAAACATGTTTGCAGTATACATGTGGAGCCAGTATTCTGTTCAGGTGATGGAACAGTTTAGGACTGTAAAAATTTCTGGATGACATCTAAAACATAAAATATTTGATGCAGCATTAAATAATTTTAATAACAAAACAAAGCATTGAATTGGATAGTTGGCAGGCTGGGTAATGTCTAATGATTCATCCAGTTGGTTCCTGTGTCTTCTAAAAAGTGTGAGCCATGCCAGTGTTCTCAAGGATGGGATTTCTCAGTGTTGTCCCAGACTGGTGACTGGCAGGCCATTCTGGTCCTGACCCGATGAGCCCCACATCTGCTGTGGTCATAGAAAGTCTGGCCTCTTGTCTGCTATAGCCAGATATTCATTTCAGTGCTCCCCTCCACTGGCCATGGTAATTGAGGGTGGACCAGAGAGACTCAGTCTTTCAACACCCAGATCTCGTGGCAAGGAAACTTGGAGGTGGTGTTGAGCTCTGGAAATGAAAAGCAGAAACTCTCTTTAATACCATCCTGCTTATCTCTCAAGTAGTTTCTTTGGGGCCCTTTTGTTAATAGTGCTTTTGCTTTTCTTAGCTTTCTTAGCTGAATCTTAAAGAGATAATAGACATATGATGTATTAACTCCTCCTCCTTCCATTTATAACATAAGAAAATGAGGTCCAGACGAATTGCCTTTTTTGAGATAAATTTTTGAAATGGTATCTGTCAGGAAAGTTGGGTAGTCAGGTAATTGAGCTCCTAAGTTGGCAGCTCCATTTCTGCTTCAGTTTATTCCTTTTAATTTTATTGGTGGTCGTGGTGGTTTGTCTCTTGAAATAGAAAATACATAATAATTAGTCACAATATTAGAGCTAAAAAGAGCCTTAGAAAATTAACTTTTCTGGGACTGGAGAGATAGCTTGGTGGTCTAAGCACCTGCCTGGCAAGTACAAGGACCTGAGTTCCATTTCTGGTACTGCACACAGCACTGGCCCTGGAATCTCAGGTGCCACTTGCAGGCCACAGAGACCAGGCATGGTGGCACATGCCTGTAATCCTAGAACTGGAAAGACTGAGACAGGAGGATCACTGTGAGGCAGAGCAGTGTAGGAAGACCCTGTGCCAAATAAATAAATGATTGAAAATATTTTTTTAAGTTAACTTTTCCACAAAGCCAACAATATACAATGTTTTAATTATTGTAATTGTCCTACTAACCTGTCTCAAAACTGTCTCATTGCTACTTCTTTCTTAATAAAATTAATAAAAAAATAAATAAAATTAAAAAATAAATTAACTTTTCCTTTTATAATAAAGAAATGGCCTTACATGTATATCAGTCACACATGTTACTTAAACTGTTCTTTTCTTCTCTTCATTACAGATCACAGCTTTCTGGGATTTGAGTGGCAGAAACGGTGGTGTGCTCTCAGTAAAGCAGTGTTCTACTATTATGGAAGTGATAAAGGTACTGTTGCTGTTCAACATCAACTATTGCATGAGCAATTTGGGGCCATATTTACTGCCGCCCTCTCCCCTTTTAGGTGCCGAGTAAACTGAACACAAATGGAAAAAGAGCAGCAGGATGTTTAACAGTTATAGTCTGAGTAATTTATACTTGTTCCTGAAATGGATTTCATTATTTGACAGACACTCTGAATTATAGACTCTGCCTCAAAAGATAATACAACTGTGTTTTATTGAATTATAAAAGAGAGTAAAATAATTTTTATTCGTGTAGCCTTTTAGCTTAGAAAATACTTGGCACCAGGGCTGGGGAGATAGCTTGGTGGTATAAGCACCTACCTGGCAAGCTCAAGACCCCAAGTTTGATCCCTGGAACCACATGCTGTACATGGTGGTATATGCCTGTAGTCCCACTGTGGAGGCTGAGACAGGAGGATCACTGTGAGTCTGAGCTGTGTGCGTGGCAGGCCCCTGTATCAAATGAATA
>NW_004524591.1:16693789-16699149 GCF_000260255.1 Octodon degus | reverse complement strand
ATGTGGTGCTGGGGGATTGAACAGCGGTCCCTGATGCTTTGCCAAGCTTGTTCTAAGTAGGTGCCTTAGACCACTGAGCCATCTCTCCAGCCCCTCTTTATATAGTTTAGATATTTGTCTTTTGTGTGAGAAACAACTAGCAAATTTTTTTCCCACTCTCTGAGTTTCTCACTTGCGGTGATTTCTTTTATTGTGCAAAAACTTAGTAAGATGAGATTCATGTTGTTCTTTGTAATATTTCTTGTGAGATTGGGGTTTTGCTCATAGTCTTTGCCTATATCCATGTCTTCAAGAGTTCTACCTAGTCTCTCTTCCAGCAGACTTAGTGTCTCTATTTTAATGTAGATTCTTGATTTATTTTGATTTTAGTTTAGTGCATGGTGAAAGCCATAGGTCAGCTATAAAGAAGGATAAATTTGAGACATTTCTAGATAAACAGATATATCTTTTTTTTTTTTTTTTTGTGGAACCGGGGATTGAACTCAGGCCCTTGTGCTTGCCAGGTAAGCGCTTATTCCACTGAGCCATCTCCCCGGCCCTAAACAGATATATCTTGAGGCCATACCCTGAAATAAATTGGACACACATCTGTAAATATCCCAGTGTTTCTCTGGTATGAGAAAGTGTAAGTGTAAATAAAGACCAAAATGTATAATAGACATTGTGAAATACGAGGAAAGGGTTCAAATGGGGAGGGGAAAAATGGAGGGAAGGGGGCAAGAAGGAAAGGAAAGGAAAAGAAAACAAGAAAAGAAGAAAAAAGTGGAAACAAAGCTTTTGTAAATAAGAAGGGGAAGAGGAGTTGAAGGGAATAAGGGAAAAGGGAAACAAGAATCAAGTTATATCATACCTAGTTCAGATTACCTATGATGAATGTGATTATTATGTATATCTAAAATGTACCAATAAACTTAAACCAAAAAAGAATAAATTATTGAGGAGGGGAAGTAGAAAGAATTAAACATGTGTCAGCTCCCTACAATGAATGTAATCATTATGTACTGCAGCCATGTACTGATAGAAATAGAAATTTAAATTAGAAATAGAATCAAGATCCGTGTTTCTTTCATTCCTTAACTGCTGTATAACAACAGTTGGGTCAAAGGTCAGTAAGATTCTCCCTAAAATTCAAGGAGGGTTTATATTTGCATTGAAAATGAATATTTTATTTATTATGGCTGGGGAGATAGCTCGGCCATCTAAGTGCTTGGCTGGCAAGCGTGAGGTCCAGAGTTTGATCCATGGTACCACATGCTATGCTGGCCACTGAAACCGGGCGTGTTGACGCACGCCTGTAATCCCACCCCTGGGAAGGCTGAGACAGGAGGATCACTATAAGTCTGAGCTGGCTGTTGAGACTCTGTACCAAATAAATAAATAAATAAATTTAAAAATATTTTATTTTCTAGATATTAATTAAGTTTTAATTCTTGCTCTTACTTGAAACCTTGTGGTGGTAGCATTCTTGATAGGTGCAATTCAAGCACTTTATGGTCCACTTAGCCCCCTCAACTACTTCTGCTTTTTAAGAATTAGCATCCTAACATTTTTTGTTGGTTCTTAAAGTCTTGCTTTCATTTCCTTAGACGTTTTCTTGTCTGTCACTGTGAAGCCTCCCTTTCAAGGCTGGTTCTGTAGCTCTTTTCTCCTGTGGCTTTTTCTCTTGGAATGCTCAGCTTGTTTCTCTTCTAAGAACTGAAAGAAAAATCTGCCTTTAGACGTTTTTAAGTGGCTTGTTTGGCATGATCCTGATTTCCTTCCTTTATATATTTTTCTTTCCAGGAAAATGTGTCAAATAAAAATATTGTTTTCTTTTGTGAAATTGGGTAGCTGGTTTTTGAAGCTTTTTTTTTTTTTTTGTATGTGTGAGCCATTAACCCAAACTTTGGGATGAGCTCTTTAAATGTATGTGAAATATAATCCTCCAATGAAGTAGGATTTAGATAAATGGATTATAGAGGCACGGAAGGGGTTGATACCACTTACTAGGTTAAACTGTACTTTGTTACTGTTTGACAGATACATAGCTCACAATTTCTCCCTTGTGTGTGTGCCAAAAAACATATTGACCTATCAAGATAGTAATGGCTTAGAAAGAGTATTTCGATCCTCTAGGGCATATAATGCACTTACCTTTGTACCTATAAATATTGTTTGTATTTATTATTCATAGCCATTTGGAGCCTGTAAGTAACAAAATATGTAGTACATTTTTATCACTTTATGAAATCACATCCATTCTCTCATCTCCTTCCTTTTCCTGTGATTATTCTGAGACCCATTCATCAGACTTCCCAGATCCTAATGTTCAGATTTTCATCAAAGCTTTCATTCATTAGCTTATTTATTCTTTTTTTAAATTTAGTAAACATTAATTGGATACTTGGTAAACAATAGGTGCTCAGAACCCAAAGATCCTTGGACGTGTTCACGGTTTGGCTTGTGTGGGTATTAATGAGAGGAAGAGAGCACGCTAGGGGTGCAGTGTGAGGGACTAGGCAGAGAGACATAATTTCAATGCAGTTGCAGGAAGGCATTTTTAAAAGAACTTTGGATTGCAAAGGGAAAACAAAATGCCTGAGAAGATTAGGGAGAAAACTCCGGTGGAATGAATGCTTCATTGAATATGGCCTTGAAGCAATGAGTAGGGGTTAGCTGGGTGAATCCTGTAGTTCAATGTCTTTCCAGAATTTCCATGTTAGAACCTAACTTCTAAGGAGGCAGTGTTAGGAAGTGGGGCTTTAAGGAGGTGATTAGGACACGAGAGCCTTATTCTCCTGAATAAATCCCCTTGTAGAAAGGCCTGAGTGACCTCTAGGCTCTTCCTTTGCCCAGAACCTTGCTAGGGCCTGGCATTTGTCTCCCTCGGAGGTTGCAGCAATGAAGTGCCACCTGGAAGCAGAAAGCAGCCCTCACCAGATGCTGATCCTCCTGGTCCCTTGAGCTTGGACTTCCCAGCCTCTAGGACTTGGAGTAAATTATGTCTTGAAATGATGTTTCTCTTATTTGTCCATTATCCAGTCTTGGGGTTGATAGCATCAAAGAAGAGTGAAAACAATATTTCTTACAAGGAAACAGCAGAGATTTTGAGTTATGAATGGACATGGAAGGGATCATTGTTATGATCAAGGTCAGAGTATAGAGTAGGTAACGGCAGAGCGCACACAACACTGAAGAAATGGATGAGATCAGATAGGTAAAAGCTTTCTGAGAATAGAGACCTTGCTAAGGATTTTGAGTATTGCCTGGAAGCAGAGGGGGTATGTGATCAGATTTGGTTTTTAGGACAGTATTGTATTATTGTATTGTTGGAATGATTAGAGAATGGGTCAAGAGGACCACTTAGGAGGATATTGAACTAGTCTAACTGAAAGAGGTTACCCTGTACAGGGCTATTGAGAGGCAGAGCAGGAACTTAATGCAGATCTCTCTGGTACCCAGCACCACCTGATAAGTGGCCTGAGTCATTCTAGATGTATATCAAAAGTTGTTTACATCATGGGTTTGTAATTTTTAATTATAATCTACTTTCAACATATAATTGAAAATTTGGCTTAGTACAGATAATATATAATAAAATTTTCGGGATTTGATAGAGTAATAATTTCTTTCATTAAAATTGATCTTCCTACTCTCTGACTTCCCCCACAACTTTACAGTTGGTAGGAAGGAAAGGATGTATCTATTCAGTTTTAAAATTATTCCAGGGCTAGGACAGCAATATTTTATAATTATGTCATATTGATGTATGTGAAGTGTGTTAATGAATTCTGATATTTTTAAGATTTGTATTGAAATTTTGTTTTCATTTGGTATGTGAAGGATAATAGTGTTTGTAAATAGAATATCTGTATCTTGTACAGCAAATAACCACTAGGAAGAGAGTATGCAATGTGTTAATTATTAAAACTGTCATACTAATTTGATTTGAAACTGTCTCATTGCTATTTGTCTCTCAAAATTATGGGAAAAAAATTTTAAAAAAATTTAAAAAAAAGAAAATAGAATATTTGAGCCAGGTAAAAGGGAATTATTATACATAATGTTTTAATTGTGTTTTAACTAACAGCACAGAAATGAAATGGCTGCCATTTCTGGAAATCTGGACAGTAAGACAAAGATATACTTTATCCCCAGCCAGACTGTTGAGCCAGATATTCCAGGCCTTGACTCTTTGCCATGTTAACTTGAGCGAAAGGATCTGTTCATTTCTGCTGGCTCCTCCCATCCTTGCAGCTGCAGATTTGGTGACACTCCCACAAGAGATGTCCTGCCTTCATGGAGTCATGTCGCTGGGTCGAATGGATTCTGGAAGCCATGCTAACTGTGTTACTGTGTTTGCCACTCAAGAGTGTGACTGTCTGCTCCACAGAATGCCAGAGTCAGCGGGACAGATGAGATAGGGGTCCTTCCGTAACCCAGGGCATCCACTTGTACTTTCTTTGATGCTATTTAGTACACAGTTTAAAAAATAGTGGGATCAAAGAAACTTTGCAAATTTAACCACAACAGATTCATGAGCTTCTTATAAAATTTTTAACTAAGTTGTGGATTGTAATTAATTAATAAATGCTGCTTATTATATTGCCAAAAAAGTAGGAATCATTATTTCTACTGTCTATGATGAATTATTATGATTTTGAAGACTTGGGTCTTAGATATACAAGTGTTAAATTTTAAGTTTTTCTGCCCTTATAGTTAAGAGACTTTGTAAGAGTATAGAGAAGTTAAAATGCATACCTGATATTTAGTAAGTTTTCTTTAGCATGCAGAAATAGATACAAACCAAGTCTTATTAAAGATCTGATTACCACAAATGTTGGTTTGCTATGATAAAGCAGGAGATAGTTTGAGTTAAAATACATTTATATAGTTTGTATGTATAAATTGAAGATAGGTCTACAGATGTATATACCCATGCTGCTAGAGTCATAGGTGTAGACAGATTTGGATATTTAGATGGATATATAGCTATAGCAACTTCATACCTACAGATATTTTTAAATGCCTGTATGTCAGATCCCATTATTGATGAACAATATAATATACTGACTTAAAAGAATGGGCACAGAGGGCTAATAAAACACTACGCTGCATCATCCTGCTGTGAATATTTCACATTCCCTACACGGGAGTTTGAGCTTTCCAGTCTAAAGAACAGTTAATATTTCTGAGCATTGAAGATAAAATCCCATGACAAGCTGTGGTTGGATATGGGAAATACAGTTTTGTTCACTGACAGAAACAGAATTGGAGGAAGTGAAATGAGAAGAAAGACATATTTGGAAGTTGAGGAGGCTGAACATGAGCCAGGTCTTGGGTTGTTTCTTACATTAAGTACATAGAGAGGTGGTGATTTT
>NW_004524591.1:16689491-16693689 GCF_000260255.1 Octodon degus | reverse complement strand
AATTTAAATATATTGTAATATATGCTCATAATAGAAAAATGTGTACCCTTACCCCCCCAGAAAACATTCCCTAGAAGTAAAAATGCTAACAGTTCTGAGTATGTCCTTCTAGACTTTTTTCCTAGGTTGCATAAACATATATTGTATGGTTCATAAATGTACAGGTTTTTAAAAATTAAAAAAATTGTGTATTGCTGTTCATATGCTATTGCTTGCATTTTTCACTCATGTCATTAACATTTTTCTACACTGGTGCATCTTTCTATTATTTCTCTAGTGTTGTTATATTTAAAAGTAGTTTCTTAATGTTTCTTTGCTCTGTAGCTTAAGGTTACAGGCATGTGTCACCATGTCTGGTTAATTTTTTTGTTCATATTACTGGCTTCTGTATATTTTATGAGTTACTTGATTCATATTCTTTAATGTTTTTCTGTTGAACTATTTTTATTTTTTTTTAGCCATTCAGAGGAATTATCTATTGTGTTAACTATTCAAATGTTTTCTTCCATCAACCTCCTTGTAAAGGCTATCATTTGATAAGTTAATGATTTTACCAGTTTTTATCCTTGTATGAGGTTGTAGTATCAAACCTTATTTCTTTGGACAGTAATAGATAGGTAGACCAAGTATGAAATTTCTATAATTCAGTATTGTCTGAGAGATTTTTCAAGAGTTATTTATTTTTTCTAACTTCTTTATGTTTTCAGAAGCACATTAGAACTCTGAGTATTGCATATGTCTTGAGGGGCTTAATTGAATTAATATGTGTTACCTTAGTAATAAGATAAATATTATTTATATAACATTTTTCAATGAGAACGTGCATCATGGTCTATCTGGACATGATTCAATTGTAGCTGAATTCTTAGAAAAAATGAAGTGGTCTATCTTACCATAAGATCTTTCCATTCTGGTTTGATTTGGAATGAATTGTTGTTTTATCATTTATTCATGTGGAATTTGAGTGGAGTACATATGCTTTGGATTTCAAGTCTTCTGTATTTAACAGGTTGTCATATACACTATTTCAAGTATTCATAAGCAGATTATAAATTCAGAGTTTAGATTGCTTTTGTTGCTTTAATCTCCCTCAGGTAATTGCCAGTATGTTACAGCAGAGAGACCACACTGAGCTGCCTTTGGTGTGATGTTCAAGCATCCCTAACACACCGTTCACATGAAGTTGTGTCATCTGTGACATGCTGTTAGCAAACATTTTAGTCCATTTAGTACTCAATGAAGGTTTTTTTTTCCAAATTTTTAATTTTGATATTTCACACTTACCTAAAAAAGTTAAACTGTAATGGTGAAATTGTTTTGGAAATGCCAACTCTTGAATGAAAGGAGATCATGGATGATGGGGCCATAGGAGCTCTGTTAGCCCTGTGTGATACAGGCCACCCAGTGAACACATTACTGCATCGCTTTCTACTATCTCTAGACAGACAGACAGACAGACAGACAGACAGACAGACAGACAGACAGACAGACAGATATGATAGTTTAAAATTATACTACAATTATATGGCTAAAATGGGCACATTTTTAAACTGCTCTTTCTTCATTTGTTTTCTTTTTATTATATTTCTTCATGTTGGTGATTATCAACTTTAAAACTAAATTGGAGTACATTAACTGAGAAGATAGATACGAGGGCGGGAAATAAGTGTAAGGATGTCCTCTTTGTCCTTTTGTTGTGACAATCCTTAACTGCTATCTTGCCTCACATCTTCTCTTTCCTTGTTGGTTCCTAGAATCTCTTCTTCACTAGGTAACAGCATCTAATCAAGAGCTTCTCAAAAGCAAGGGCTACATAACTGAATTCTTTACCTCATCATAGTGCCTGTCAAGTTTGGGTGCCCAGAATGTTTGATGAATGAATTAACATCTCTACTTAGCTAGATACTGAATACTAGTTTCTATTAATGGCAGTTGCTCTCAAGACTATTGTAAAAGATGTGTTAAATGTTTATAAAATGATTTTGACTCTGAAGGCTGGCAAGATAGCTCAGTGGACTAAATACCTGCTTAGGCAAGCGCAGGGACTGAATTTGATCCCCAACAGCACGTGCTGCACAGGCCCTGCCTCTGGGTGCTCTGAGCCGGCCACCGAGTCCAGGGGTGGTGGCACATGCCTATAATCCCAACTCTAGGGAGACTGAAAACAGGAGGATCACTATGAGCCTGAGTTGCATAGTGAGAACCTGTACCAAGCACATTAAAAAAATGATTTTGACTCTAAAGTTAGATAATCTTTTTATAAAAATCATCTGGGTGATTATTTGGTGATTATTTGGTGTGTGGCTGGCATTCTGTTTTCAGTGTTGTGCTGATTGCAGAGCTGTACTTTATCTGCTTCCTAGTATTCTTTTATTTTTTTATTTAACATTATCTTAAAGCATAGTGTACAAATCCTAGACAAATATTAAATCAGTCTATAAAAGATATTCTGAGTATATAGACAGTTTACTTTAAAATTATACTTCCACATTTTAAAGAAATGTTTCCCTGCTGGTTTGGATGTACAATTAAGTTTTAGAACCGCTTCCTTTGCTCCTTTTGCTAGTAGTCTAGTGAAACATTTTAACCTATTTTAAAAGCTACATACATTTCTGTGTCTGTTTCTGACTGATCTCACACATGGCTGTCACGGTTGCTTCCATTTGAAGCTCAGCATCAGAAAGAGATTAATCTTCTAGTATGCATTTGTTTCTGGGTTCTAGACGGAAACTGCTATGTACTAACTGTTCTCATAGTGAAACCTTAATATGAATTCTCTAATGACTTACTCATTTATGTAGCTAGCAGTGCTTTCTAATTCTTCCTGTTACACAGTCATACTGAAGAATAAACTCAGGCATTTTATCATTTTCAATAACACGTGTTCTGTAGATTTGTTTACATGGAGTAGACATGTGTTTAATGTTTTCACAGGCTACAATTATCCTGGCTCTGATTTAGAGCTTATGAGTGAGTTGTTGTTTTCATATTAAGATGATCTTTACCCAGGCATATGTCTTGCAAAGCTATTAACATTTATACATTTAAATGTAAACTTATAAGTCTGTACTAACTTATCCCTGTCTTGGATGCTTGTTAAAGTGTATGGCTCTTAAGTAGCAGCATGAAAGAGCCGTGTTATCCTACAGGGACCATAGCTTCTGCTTGGATTTTAATGTTTACCAAAAACTTGATCAAAGCAAACATTTTATTCCTGCAGGTATTCTAGAATCTTATTCTTGAGTTTAGCAGAGCTGCTTGGAATCTGCATATAGTACTTGGGCTGTCTGGTTTTTGTACTCTGTAGAATTGCTTTTACTGGATTTTACCTTGACATTAGATTGCTGGCTCAATATGAATGATGTTTTACAAAAGAGCCCTGTGAAATTTTTGCTTTTGTACTATAAAAATGTTATCGAAGACATTGAAAACACATGGGAGAAGTTTCTCATTTCAGCACCAGGAACTGGCAGTAGGTACGTGCTCTTCCCCGAGCCGTAATCTGTAGTCATCTTAGGAGCAATGGCTCACATCATTTATTGTATTTCTTGCTTCATGTTGGTAGTTTTAAAACTTTTTAACTTTCTTATGTATAGCACAGTGGAATTGTGGCAGATTTGTTGGTTAAAACAATTGTAATGGAAACTAACATTGTAAAAAGGATTATCTTATGTGTTCTTGGGAATCCCAACAGTAATTCCTCGTAGTATTCCTTCTTTCACACTGTCAAAGATTTGCCAACTAAACATAATGTATTCAAGTGCTTTGCTTAATCACAGAATTAGTGGTGGTGTTGCAATTTGAACAGAAGACCCAGGATTTTAAGAATTTTAAGATGCATCCTCAGATGTGGGGTACTTTGTGGCAAAGAAAACTATTGACCTAAATAATAGTTATAAATATTAATTTTGTACAATATTATGAAAATATTTATATATTTAGAATTGTATTTATAATTTAAGGAGAAGCATACATTGATTATAAGTTTTATTTCATTTTCTTAAAAAGTTTTTGTTTTTTCTGAACTCAATTTTTTCTTGCACGGAACAGATGATTAAGATTCAGGAAGATAAGTAGCCAAAAAGTTGCTCTGTACTGAAGATTTACATTCTTTTTGTCAAATTTAAAGACCCAGGGGCCGGGGAGATGGCTCAGTGGAATAAGCACTTTCCTGGCAAGTGCAAGGGCCTGAGTTCAA
>NW_004524591.1:16688171-16689391 GCF_000260255.1 Octodon degus | reverse complement strand
GAAGCACTTATTCCACTGAGCCATCTCCCCGGCTCCTATTCTTTATTATTATAGGAAGCTATAAGAGAATAATATATGTAGGATGTGAAAATATTCCTTGTGTAAGGATTAGCTTGACAATACTATTGATTATGTCAATCTAGAGAAACATACTATAGTTATCTGGATTGCAATTTTAGAGGGAAAGAGGTAAAAGAAAAACCCAAAGTAAAAACGAAAGCTTGATATTTCCTTTCTGTAAAAATGCCTGTAATTAATTTATTAATTTATTTTTCCATTCTAAAAAAGAAAATATGAGGCTATGTTAGTCAGCTTGCCATTACTGTGACAAATACCTGGGATAATCAGCTTATAAAGAGAAAAGGTTTATTTTAGCTCAGATTTGGAGGTTTTTAGTTCATGTCTGAGGCCAATTGCTTTGGGGCCTGTGGTGAACTATATCAGGGCGGAAGCTTGTAACAAAGGAAGCTGCTCATCTCATGGTAGCTGGTAAACAAAGGAAAAGGAAGAGGCTGAGGTCGAAAAAGAACAGAATCTAGAATGTAACTTATCATAGCTATTTAAGAAGTAGAGATGGAGAAGCCTATAAACAATGATGAGAAAGTTTGCAAGATAATGTTTATCTTCTTTATTCTGGCTTTTATAAATTATGTGTTCTGTCTACAACAGTGGTTTTCTAGATGCAAGTGTGTTTCAAAATATCACCTGGGATGCTTGCTAAAAATTTGGTTTCCTGGGCCCACCTGCAGAAAAGTCTGATGTAGCACTGTGCAGAGCAGTACCTGCCATTTTTAGCAGGCATACAAGAGAGATAAGTTTTGAAATATGCTTTGAAAAACATCTTTCTATGAAACAATGTGAAATAATTGATACAAGAAGGCTTTTTAAAATTTTTTTTGTATTTTAGGGAAGGGTCTACAGGGTGTACAGCCTCCCAAGAGCTAGGATTACAGGTGCGCGCCACCATGCCCAGTCTCAGTTGCCATCTCAGTGCACCTTGGGGGGCGGGGCTGGCACGGCAGGCCTGGGGATTGCACCCCTGGCCCCTGTGCCTGCTTGCAGGTGCTTTAATATGCTGAACTATTTGGCCACCCTTATACAGGAAGCCTTTGGAATCAGATTTATTCTAGGGTCCTGGTTTTTACTACTTAATGTTTGTGTGACCATGAATTGGTTAATTTAAGGTTTGTTTTCCTATCAGTGCTAGAGATTATATATAT
>NW_004524591.1:16686758-16688071 GCF_000260255.1 Octodon degus | reverse complement strand
ATACATACATTCTACATATATTACAAGATAGATATGAGATATGCTACATTGAGTTCCTGACATAGGGAAGGAGCTCAGGAAGTGTGGATTGTCTTTTTGGCAATCAAAAACGAAGAACACAGCTGAAAATCTAAAGCCAGTGAGAAAACAGAAGGAAGTAGCTGTCATTTAGCATCATGTATTATGTGTCGTAGGAGATCAGAGCCAACTGCTCTTTATCTGGAATGTACTGAATTAGAACTGTGTACAATTAATTTACCAACTTAATGGATTTTGTTACCTAGTTTCTCCTAGCAGCCTTCAGGTCTGTAGACATTAAACTTAAGCAGCCTGATCGAGGCAAGGTTAAAGTGTGAAATAGAAGCCGAGAGAAATGTAATAGATCAACAGATACTTCACAAACCCTCGGGCATCAGTGTGTTATAATATAAAAACGAATACTCAAAATAATACTCAGATTGTCAAGAAAATACTAAATCATGTAAAAAAACATTGTTTGAGAAGTTAAGGGAATATATATTTTAGAAAGATTTCCATGACAATAACTAAAATTTTAAGTTTGGTACTTAATGTAGTAAGCTTCTGCTATATGTGAAGTTCACATAGATAATGTGTTTTACCGTTCTTTCACAGTTTTGGATAAATAAACTTATATGACCTTATTTTCTGTTTGACTGGCATTGTGTGCTCTTGACAATCTGTATCAAGTCAACAGGTGTTCTTGCAACTATACTAGAAAGCACTGTGAAACTACTGTATAAATCACTATGGACAACTGTGTAATGCTGAATTTTTCTGTGCAGAAAAGAAGCTGATGTAAAGGGAGAAGAGCAGGTTTTACTGTAGCTCTTTGCCCCTTTCATGTCTTAAGCTACCTGTCCACACTGGCTAATGAGAAATATGGCTACTTTGTGGTTATGGTTTTACAGAATTTATGAATTTCCTTCCATTCAGCTGTTCTGTGACCACATCATAACCTATTTGGCTATTTATATAGTTATTTTCCAATATAAATCAATTGGGAATCTTTAGGTGTTTTATTATTTTTACTTAAATTTAGAATCATCTTGGACCTGCGAAATAGCTCAGGGACCTCGGTTTGATCCCCAGCACCACATGCCACGCCAGCTCTGCCCCAGGGCAGGCTGAACCAGCCCTCCCCCCCACAGAGAGAGAGAGAGAGAGAGAGAGAGAGAGAGAGAGAGAGAGAGAGAGAGAGCGTTATCTTTTTGGTCTATCAACTTAGATATGTCTTTCATAAAGTGAACTTTTATTCTGTTATATCTTTGACTTTTGGCATTGCTTTGTTATTC
>NW_004524591.1:16685635-16686200 GCF_000260255.1 Octodon degus | reverse complement strand
ATAAACCAGACACACATGTGTAAATATCATATAGTTTCCCTAGTATAAGAACTCAAAAGAAGAAATAAAAATAGAAAGGTATAATACAAGTAAAATGAAAGCAGGATCTCGAGGACTAACTAATCAAGAGAGGGAAAGGAGAAGAGCTAGGAAACATGACAATGTCAAGACATACAGTTATATGCAGAAGGTGGGTAAGGCAATGATCCTGAGAATCTCAAGAAGATTTTTGAATCTAGCAATTAATTGGAAAGATTCTCACCCTGACTAACTGTATACACTGATACCTGTGAACTAAGCAACTGCATTGAAGATGTAATCTGTAATAGTAGGTTCATGTTTGGAGTGCCTGTCATTCTGGTCTTCTGAATATGGGCCGCTTGTCATGACATGCCAGTTGCTGCTGTACTGTCTCTCGGGTAGATGATTGTTCAAAAGGAAGGGGGTGGTGAATGAAGGCAAGAGATAGGAAAGGAATATTGTGGGACTGTCCTGCTTCAAGGTTGTATATGGTTAGATTTTTTGACTTATGTGTAAACATAAGAAGTATATAATTCTTTATGCC
>NW_004524591.1:16679942-16685535 GCF_000260255.1 Octodon degus | reverse complement strand
GCGCTATCTTTTTGGTCTATCAACTTAGATATGTCTTTCATAAAGTGAACTTTTATTCTGTTATATCTTTGACTTTTGGCATTGCTTTGTTATTCACCTTCCAGAATACTCAGTTTTCTTTTGTTGTATTTTTGTCAGTCTTTCTTGTCCATCATATTCTTCACTTTTGTTTTTCACTCCTTTTTCTTATCTCCTGAGTTTTTCAAGTATATTTAATTCTCAACTGTTAATTCTAATTTTTATTACTTTGTTTCTGTTTCATTGCTTGCTACTACATTTTTTGTTTCCATATCCTTTTTCCTCCTTATTCTGCTCGGTTTTCATTTCAAGTTCTACTTCAACCTTTTCTCTGTATTCATGCTAAATTGTTTCATCTTTATTCTCTTTCAGATTTGTAGTGTTGCTTTTCATACGTAAGAGATACAAAAGCAATTATCTTAAGCTTACTTTGATTTCTCCTTTGTTTGCATATATTTTTCTATAGTTCAAGTGCTGTGGTATGCCTTTGATTCTATGATAGAGTGATACCTCGTTTTAAGACTTTTCACAATTCTGATTGAATTGGATGAGAACTGAATTTGATTCAACATTTAAGTTCAGTGTTGACTATATGGGAAATTGGGGTCGATTCTTGTTCAACTCAATTTTTGACCAGAACTGCAGAAACAATTCAGCTTATAAACTGGGAAACTACTATATTTTCCTGACACCAATGTTTATTTTCCCTTTTTATTAATCACAGTGCTGGAGAGACTGAGACAGGAGGATCACTATGTGTCTGAGCTGCATAGAGAGTCCCTATACCAAATACCTAAATACATAAAAGATTTTTTTTAAAGAAGGAGAAAATCTGATATATGGCCTCATAGCATATTTTTATAAGTAGATCTGATAGTGTTAAGTCAGAGGGTATTGCTTTATTTTGCTGCCCCATTATTTTCTTCCTAGGTAATCTAGCATAAGGAACCATCCCACCCACTACCTCCACTTTGAAAATTAGCCTTTACATTTCTGATTTTACATTTCCAGCTATACACTCCAGTCCTTATGTTTTCCACCGCATTCATGTTAGATAACAAGAATTGTAGACCCAAATTGCAGGTAGAAACTTTAGATTTGATACCCTGATGAGTGGAATGATTGAGCTCTTGTGCAGCAGGAAAGAGCTGTTCTTCCAAGCCTGGTGCTTGGAAACCCTGTTTCTCTGAGGGAATTTAAGGAAATCTTCCACTTTTTGCAGTATGAATTAAATTCCTTTTTTAGCTTAATGGATCGCTAATTAATTTTTGTGGCATACTCAAGGTTGTACAGTTGGTGTGTGTGTGTGTGTATGTGTGTGTGTGTGTGTGTGTGTGTGTGTGTGTGTATTTCTGTGGGAAGGTGGTAAAAGTGTTACTAGCTTTTATCTCAGCATATGTATGGTGCTACCTGACTTGTTTAAAGTGCTCAGTATAAATTTGTTTAATGCATGAAAAAATGATTTAATCTCTAAGGATTTTTGAAGAACTCCACATATAACCATTTATCGTTTTGCTACTGTTCTCCAGTATTCTAGCTGCATGTTTTGCAAAGTATGTTCTAGGTATATCAGATTCATTTATGTAAAAAGGGTTCCACGCATAATTCTTAGAAATGGTGCATACTGAATATTTCTCTTAGAAATTCATCCATTACAGAAATTTACTGAGCTCAAAAAACAAAATCTGGGCTCGTAAAACTATTTAAAACGAAAAGCTTATTATTATTATTTTGGGGGGGCAGAACTAGGGATTGAACTCAGGTCCTTGCGCTTGTCAGACAAGCGCTGATTCTACTGAGCTATCTCCCTGGCCCCAAAAGCTTAATTTTAATTTAGCAAAAAGCTCCCCAAATTTATTTGACCCCAGAAACCCATTGTGTTACTTAGCTGTCCTTTACTGAGACAAAATACCTGAGAATACTGACTTAAAGAAGGCGAGGGTTGTTTTGGCCTACAGTCTGAGAAGCTACAGTTATGGTCAGCTTCATCATTACCCCGGGCCTGCAGTGAGGCAGATGAGCGAGATGGAGAGGGCGCGGTGGAGCAGAGCTGCAGCCAGGGAGCAAGGGCGTGAGACAGGCAGAGAGGAAGGGGCCGAGCCGTGTGCAGCCTCCCAGGCCATGGCCCCCATGCCCATTCCCTTCCCTTAGGCCCACCTTCTGTTTCTGTCACCTCCCAGTAATACCACGGAGTGAAGAACCCGTCAACAGAGGGATACACAGATGCAGTTAGCGCCTCCATGATCCAGTCACCTTCCACAAGCTCTACCTCCAAACAGAGCCTTGTGGGGGCCATTTTGTATCCATGCTGTGACACCTATCTTGTGATAGCTCATAAAAGGCACTCTGGGAAATGTGACTTTTTAAATATAGTGTCTTTGAATCTCATAGAGTTTATTTTAGACTTCAACCAAATTTTTGAATTTGAATTTGAATTTTTTGGGCATCAGATACATAAATTATGACTAAATGTAATTAGGTTGTTCAGGGATAAATCAGTAATTTCTATTTTTATTTGGCCTTTGGAGCAAAATATTATGTTCATGATATTTTTTATTCTTTGTATTTTAGGGAAGGGTCTACAGGGTGTTCAGGGTCTCACTGTTAGATTGGACTCAGAGTGATCTGCCTGTTTACAGCCTCCCATGAGCTAGGATTATAGGCATGCACTACACGCCCAGTCTCACTTGTCTCAGGAACCCCTGGGGGCGAGGCCAGCATGGCAGGCTGGGGATGGAACCCCCAGCCCCTGCGCCTGCTTGTAGGCACTTTCATCCGCTGAACTATTTGGCTGGCTCTGTTCATTATATTTTTAAAATGTATGTTACTTTGCGCAGTTTATTAGTTTGTTTAAGAAAAGGGAATATATGTGTCTTAGTTACTCTTCTCTCGTTGCTGGGACAAATACCCGACACTCAAAATGAAGGAAGGAAAGGTTTATTTAGCTCACAGTTACTGGAGGTTTCAGTCCAACTCAGCTGGGTCCAACGCAGAGCAGCACAGAGCAGAAAGCAACCTTTCTTGGCGGCGGCAAAGAGCAAGAGCGCAAGGGAGGGGTAGCAGCAGCTCAAGCAGCTGGCTTCTCTTCCCACCTTACATTGTAATGCAAATCACCTGCCCCAGGGTAGGGGAAGTACTCACACCTATGGGTACTTCCCAGTATTTAACCATCTATGGGTAATCCCAGCAGTACTAAAACCCATAATCCCAGGCTTGGATTACACATAATCCCAGTGGATCATAGTCAACACAAACTCTAGAAGTCCTCACCCCATGACTGCATGAGGTTTTGGGGGAACAATTAGACACAAACCATAACATTATGCTTTATTGATGCACTAAATTGAGAGAACCCTTATCTCCATTAGTTTTCTGTCCTTGCTGAGACAAAATGCCCAATGTCTAAAGTTAAGGAATGACACACAGTTTATAGAGCGTTCAGTCCACAACCGTCTGGCTCTAAGGCAGGGTGGCACATTGCAGAGGGTCAGTTGTTCAAAGTGGTAGAAGACAGCAGAAGCAACAAGAGAGAAGGGTGAGACAAGTCTGTCCATTCCTTATATTGTATCCAGTCTACTAGGATTAGGGAGGTGTCAATCCCATCAGTGGACTGATGTGCAGTGGCCCACCCTTCATCCCAGCACCCTTAATCCTAGCATTGAAGCATGACTCAAACACACACTCTCCTTTCAGCCACTTTGGAAAAAAGCCCATCCCCCTCTAACTGCATGAGGTTTTGTGGGGACATCTAGACACAAACCATAACAACCTTTACCCCATGTTGTAGGAGTATTTCCATATTTCCTATAGGCTCAGTAAGAAAGACAGTTTGCAGTCTTTATTCATAGCTTTATTTTATTTGTATTTATTTTTTAAAAATTAATTTTATTGAGCAAAAAATAATGAGACAGTTTCAAAACAGGTTAGTAGGACAGTTACAATAATTAATACATTACATATTATTGTCTTCATTCATAGTTTAAGATGTAGACATGATATCTTGTCTAAACACTATTAGTACAAATCTTTCTTCTCATTGAACTAAGAGAAAGTAGCTATATATCTATCCTAACTATCTTATATATACATATATATTTTTTTCACTACAAAATGGTCCTTCATTTATATCCCCGTTTTTTCTTTAGTTTTATCAGAAATGGATATTACATTGCCATTCAAATATTATAGGTGCATGAATTCAGCAAAATAATCCAATATAGCTTTAATATTGTGTATTAACCTGGGAAATAAACCCACAGTTATGCAGAATTTCTACCAAAAGGATACAGCTAGCCAGGCTTGGTAGCTATCAGGAGGTTGAGGCAGGAGGATAAGTAGTTTGAGCTCAGCCTGGAAAACGTAGCAAGACACTGCCTCAAAATTTAAAAAACAAAAAACATAAAAAATAAAAACAACAACAAAAGGCTGGGGTTGTAAATCACCATTCCCTGAATTTAATCCCCAGTATTGGGGGTGGCGGCAGAGGGAGGAAAATCACAACTGAGTGAAGTAAGAGAATTGAGTCATTCTATTTTTTAAAATTTTATTGAAGACAGTTTCAAAACCGATTAGTAGGACAGTTTCAATAATTAATACATTGTATATTGTTGTCTTCTTAGTGGTTATTCATAGTACAAAATGCAGACATGATATCCTGTCCACAAACACTATTAGAACAAATCTTTCTGTTCATTGAATTAAGAGAGAGTAGCTGTGTATCTATGGTAACTATTTTGAATATACAGATACAAAATGGTCCTTCGTTTGTATCCCCTTTTTTTGTATAGTTTTGTCATAGAAGAGTATTCCATTGTCATTTAAATATTGTAGGTTTGTGAATTCAGCAAAATATTCCCATATAGTCCAGTAGTCCATAATAGTAGTGGGTTTTCTAATTCTATTTCCTTTAGAATATTACATTTTTAAAAAATTTAATTAATTAATTAATTAAATACAGGGTCTCACTATGCATTTTGGACTCATAGCAATCCTCCTGTCTCAGCCTCCCTAGTGCTTAGATTACAGGCATGTACCACCACCCCCCGGTTCTGGGGCCAGCATGGCATGTTTAGGGTTCTGGGGCAAGTATGGCATGTGGTACCGGGGACCGAACTTAGGACCTTGTGTTTGCCAGGCAGGCGCTTAGACTCCTAAGCTATCTCACCAGTCCTTAAATTTCTTTATTACATTTCTACTTTGTATTTAAGGTAATAGCTGATCAATGAGCAAATCGCTGGGGTTGAATGAGTGCCTTTATACCATTGGGCTACCTCCAGACTACCTCCATCTCCTTATTTTTAATTTTGAAACAGTGTCACTAAAAACAAATCTCAAGCCTGCAGACCTCCTGTCTCAGCCTCCAGTGACTGGATTACAATCAAATCATTTATCTTTTGACTCATCCTGTGAAATTCAATGTGCTTGTACTTGTTCCAATTGTTCAATGACTGTTTAAGAAACCTCTTTTTACTTTTATTTTTGGTAATTAATGCTTCTATACTTCATTTTCTACTCTTCTCCGTCTGAATACTTTGCTTTTCCTTTATATCTGTTTGGCAAATAGTAGGGTTTTTTT
>NW_004524591.1:16672921-16679842 GCF_000260255.1 Octodon degus | reverse complement strand
TTTTTTTTTTTTTTTTTTTTTTTTTGTAGTGGTGATAATATGGAGGGGTGGGTGAAAGGAGATATTGGCAAATACAGCCCAACAAGTTTCTTTCCCAGTGGCTCCCTAAATCTGGTATTAGTAGAGGTAGTGAATTGCTTAGTTCAAGTTCTTAGGTTTTCCCTACATTCAAAATCTTATCTTCATACTTCTTTCTACAGCCATTATCTACAGACTTTTTCTACTGGCTTCCTAAAATACCATTTTTTGATGTAAGAAGCTGACATATTTAAGAATTAAAAATGATGTCTAGGAATATTATTTAGATTTTATATTACTAAAGCTATATGAGCACACAATAGTCTAAGAGTTCAAGATCTAAATACAAGATAATTAAGCTTTTTGTATTCTGTATAATTAATGAACTTCTGTGTTATCTTCAACAGACAAACAGCAGAAAGGTGAATTTGCAATAGAAGGCTATGATGCCAGAATGAATAACACCCTTAGGAAGGATGGAAAGAAAGATTGCTGTTTTGAAATCTGTGCTCCTGATAAACGTGTCTATCAGGTTGGAGTTTTTATGTTACCTTGAAATTAAGTTGATAAGATGTTCTGATTTCATTTATAGAGACATTAACATTTTGTTAAAACAGCTCTCCCTGACACGTTAATAATAATAATAACTCCTGGGTTTTATACATTGAACATTCATGTAAGAGGAAATATACTTTAAAAAAATTTCAGATTGGTTCAAATGATATCTTCTTGAAAAAGATCAAGTGAATATGTAACATATCAATTACTCCATATGTAGCATTTTATATCTATCTTAAAAGAAGTATGTGATTTCCTAGAAGAATTACATAGCAGAAAGAGTAAAATTATCAAAGGAAAAATATTAAAGTGTTAATGCATATTGTATTGCTTAGGGGTGCGGGAGAAAATGAAGATAAAGACATGGGTCAGCTCTGCAATTCAAGAGCTATCAGCTAGGCATCAATATGGAATGTATGTTTAATAAGTTTTAAATATCTGAGATTGCAGTTGAAAGCTAGTTAATTAAGTTGTCAGGTAGTGTGTTGGAATCTGACAAGAACATTTTTAAGAAAACTGTACCCAGCAATCTAAAGAAATTCATGGGTGTCTTCTAATTGTCAAGGGCAAATTTTGTTCATCAGTTCTGTCTTTGACATTGATGAAGAGAAGCAGCTTTTTTCCTGCACAGCTGCCAGCTGCTGATCAGAGTTTCAAATCCATCATCCTCTGCTTCAATTACATAAATTTGTCAAAATTAACTGTACATTATAAGAAGCATCCTTGCAAGGAAAGTACCTCTAGACATGAAAAGAATTGCTAATCGTCCCAAAGAAATGTTAAGAATGCAACATGCCTTTTATTTCTACTGTAGTGATTTTTATTCTTATTGTTGGTTTTTTATTATTACTAGTTCACAGCAGCTTCTCCTAAAGATGCAGAGGAATGGGTACAGCAGCTGAAATTTGTATTGCAAGGTAAGAGCATTAGTTGAATATGTACTCACAATTTTTTAGTATTCAATAACTGAGTAATTTTGGTTTTCGTATACAAGAACTTACTAACTTTTGTGAGAATAAGCAAAGAATATGATTGGTATTATGGAGGACATTCAATTCCAATTTATAAATGCATTTTTTCCATAAGTACCAGTTGGCAACTTTAAAATTCACACAATTTCAAATCAATTTTTAAAATATTTTAAATAAAAATATAGCACATAACAGTATTGTTGTTAGTTTTTTATTTAGGAAATACAATTTTTAAAGTCTTTTGCAATCTTTTAAAATTTGCTTTGTGACATGTATTCTGTAGATATGGAATCTGATATTATTCCTGAAGATGACGATGAAAGAGGAGACGTGTATGATGATGTTGATCATCCTGTAATAATCAGCAGCCCACCAACTATTCAGCTAATAGATGAGGAAATATATGAGGAGCTTCCAGGTATTTATGTTCTGGTGATTCATACGAAGATGCTCGTTTCTTTCTGTGGGCACACACCTCTGTATGTATGTGTATAATTCACCATCATGTTGACAACTTGAGTTGAAATGGTGAGCTATTAAGAGCAAGGACAAAGAAAACTTTCAGAACTCTATTTTGCAAAAAGTGTTCTGCTTGAAGTATTTCAAGTGAGTGGACTTACACTTAGGACAAGTGAATGGAATGTTCAAATGAAGCAGATACAGTCTTAATCTCTTGGGACGTTTGGCTCATTAGCATTGTTTATGCTACATAATTTTTTAATTAAAAAATTGACTTGCCTTACAGTTTTTTCCACCAACTCACACATCATTTTTTATTTACACATCTTGGAACTTCCATTAACCAGAAGTTCCATGCACACCCCATATGTCATCAACTTCTGCCTTCATGTTCTTCGTTACTGTGCATTGTCTTGGTGAACTGTTGTTGGACTATAAACAAAGGCCTTTGGAGACTTTGGGTCTTCTTATTGATATTTTAGCATGAAATTAAAACTTTTTTATTACAAATTTTTGGACTTGGTTTAGAGCTTACATGCTTCATTGTTGTCAGTTACAGCTACTTTTGAGTTTTGAGAATCAAGCTAAAGCAGAATGATAGGCATTTAGAATTTAGGATTCTTAGTATATAAAAATATTTAGAGAATTGTATTACTAGTACTCTAGATTAAAATGAACCTTTTCTTGTCTATTAGAAAATCAATAGTTAGAGAAGGAAAGGGGAGTATGGGCAATATGAGTGGGATTTTTTTTTTTTTTTTTTTTTTGGTAGTACCAGGGATTGAACTCAGGACCCTGTGCTTGCCCGGCAAGCACTTATTCTACTGAGCTATCTCTCTGGCCTTATAAGTGGGATTTAACTAACATGTAGAGAGACTAGTTTTCTCTGACTAGAATAATTTAATGGACTTAATATAAATTTAAAATTGATTTCAGAAATGCATACATTCTAAAGTAATGTACAAATGGCACTTTCAGCTCAGTCCGGAAACATAATAACTAGAACCTGGACTTTAGAGTAAAAATTTTAAAATTCTGAGTGGTATTATTCAGTAGTATTAGTTCAGTGATCTTATAATTTCTTCATCTGTAAAACAGGGGAAATTAGGTAATTTAACACAGTACTTGAATTTAACTCACAATAAATAATATTTTATTATATCTGGTGAACTCTTCAAATGCTTATATGATAGTACAGCATTGGTTTTCTAGCCAAGTAATAATAATTGTAGTTATTATAAATTCAAATATAAAAATTATACTGGAGTCTGTGAATTGTCTGTTAGTCACACTATACCATCAATAAAGTTATTTGAGGCTTTAAAGCATTTGAAACAATTCATGAGAAAACTAGACTGATGTAAAATGGAAGTATAGTACCTTTAAACATATTATTACTATTTACATTTTGTGTTGTATTACCACTATGGGAATTAATTATTAAGTTCTGTTTCTTCAACTTGACTATATTGTGCCCTACCACCCAAGGAAGAAAATGAGAATAAACATAAAATATTCATAGTTATCTCCTTAACAAAGACCCAAGAAAGATCTGTAAGTAGGTTGGCATTTAAAAAATATGAAACATCTTTCATTTTCTTTCACTACAGATGTTCTTCTTCTTCTTCTTTTTTTTTTTTTTTTTTTGGCCCGAGGCCACATAATTGCTGGAAATACTGGCTACTCTTTAAGCAGTGTTACTTCTTACTGTGGTAGTAGGAGAAATTTAAGCTGCTCTGGGATTTCTTTGTCCCTGCTGGAGATCCCCAGTTGCTGTATAGTGATTGAGCTTGATAGAGCCTGCAACAGTGCCCCTGGGAAGGGGGCTGTAGGCAGCTGTGGAATGTCTAGTGCTTCTTTCTTCCCCAGTGTAACTGAGAGCTACCTCAACATCTGCACAGTTCAGCAAGTCTGGGGAGTTTGAGCCAGCAGCCACAGAGGGGATTTTTCTAGTGAGGCCCTAAAGTAGTCTCAGAGTTGCAGGTTTTATTTACTTACATATTGAAAATAGGAAAGTAACTTTTTAAATTTAAAAATTGTCTTTCAGTATAAGAATTAAGCATATTGCTTTTGCTTCTGTGAAACTTGGATATAGTTTTGAGATGAGAGTGATGACAACAGTGGAAAGGAGCGCAATTGACATTTTTCCAGTTCTCGGGAGATGACTATGTATCTCTGAAATCTGACTGGTTAACTTTCCAGGATTAAATAATGCTGTTATTTAAGCATAATTTTCTGTCAATTTTATTGTTGAAAAATAATTCTCTTGGGCCAGCCAAATAGCTCAGCAGATGAAAGTGCCTGCAAGCAGGTGCATGGGCCAGGGGTTCAATCCCTGGTCCTGCTGTGCTGGCCCCACCCCTGGGGTACACTGAGATGGCAGTTGAGACTGGGCATGGTGGTGCGCGCCTATAATCCCAGTGCTTGGGAGGCTGTAAACAGGCGGGTCACTATGAGTCCAGTCTAGTAGTGAGACCCTGAACACCCTGTGGACCCTTCCCTAAAATAAAAAAAGTTAAATAAAAAACAATTCTCTTAAGCTAAGAAATGAGGCATACAGATGTATTTGAAAAAAAAAATCTATAAACACTTAACATGCTACTTTAAATCACAAAGCTCTTTTCCTGAGAAAGTCAAGTTCTTATTGTAATAAGTGTGTTTTTAATGTAAAATAAACCTGCCGTGTTTTAAGTCTCAGGAGTAAGAAGAAAACATTATTTAAAAATTATATTGTAAAATATTCTTTGAGAAAATGTTTATAACTCCATGGGAGTATAAATAGTTTGATTGTAATTGTTTTTCAATTAGAATATTCTGACTTTTTTACAGCAGCTTCACTTTAATTTCTTTTTTATTAATTTTTAAGTAACTTCATGAAAGAATAGTACATTTCTTGATTTCTTTGTGTTTAGGGTATTTATACATCTGTGCAGATGAGTCAAGGGAATTATATTTCAGTGTTAAAGGTATTTGGCTTTTCTTCAAAGACCATTAATGTTTTAACATCTTTTATATTTTATTACTTATTAGCATAGGCCAGTCAGGTTTGCATACATTATGCCTGTATAGCCTGGGTTTTTTTGCCCATCTAATATGTTAGTCAAAGTATATTAAACTGTTTTATAATGCAGTAATGAGTTCATTTGGCTTAGCATAAGTTCTAAAACATATTGGCCATTATTTTATAAGCACTGCAGAGGAATATTTTTGTCTGATTTTGAATCCTGAAAGCAAGAAACAATACTTGGAATATTGCTACAGAAACCAACGTAGTTTGCTCTTGCCTCTTAGTTATGAAGTCATTTGATTTATTTCATTTACTCATAGAAAATTATGCAGAAACAAAAACAACAAAATTGTCTTGCATGTAAAATCACCCTGAAAACAAGGACGGTGGCTGCCAATCAGCTTTCAGGGGAGTTCTACTTGACATGGACCAACCAGTGACTGGACCAGAAGAGAAAGGGACAACATAAAGCAGGAAGGCAGATTGCTGTTCCATTAACCTATTTTATATTTTATTTTATTTTTTTTCTTGTGGTACCAGGGATTGAACTCAGGACCCTGCATGTGCCAGGCAAGCGCTTATTCTACTGAGCTATCTCCCTGCCCTAACCTATTTTTTAAGAGTGAATTCATTTTTTAAAAATTTTCAGTGACAGATTCAACTATATTGAGCCAGAAAAGCATATTTTTAAATCTTTTTTTCTCATTTAGTTACTCTTAAATTTATTCAGTCCAACTATCTGGATTTATAACAAACTATGAAGTAAAATGCAGCTGTAAATTTTTCAGTGAAAACTATTCTGTACACATAAAAAACAACAGTTTTAAGTACTTAAACTTGAAGTAGTTTCCAGCAAATGGGCAAAAATGCAAATTTAATCAATTAAGTGATAACAAACCCACTAATATAATTCAGCCTTATTTTCCTCTTGAATTGTTGTCACTTATAATATGAAGTTCATAAAGGTAACAGAGGTCCTACAGTCTTTGGATATTAACATTGCCATAACAAGGGTAGGTGTTGATTTCAGTTTTTCTCATTTCTTTTTTGTGGAATGCAATGGAAAAATGTCAGTTAACGTTCATTGAACCACCTTATTCAACATTGTTAATCTACATAGCATTTTTTTCTTAAACTATGATACTTAAATTGTAAAGTTAGTGAGTATGATGTTGTATCCTAATTTGTAGTATTAAAAATGTTTTCCTAGCAGATAACTAGATTAGAGCCATATGTCTGGACAATCTCAGCTCTGCTGAGATTATCTGAAGTTATAAAAAAATGCATACATTAGGGTCACTGCTATTCACATTTTTATCTTTACTGAACATAGATATGTTTTTATGGCTCTTTATATTGTCTGTTTCAGAATATTATTCTATCATGTAGCCTTTTTGTACTTTTCCACTGACATTTCAAACAACTTCTTTAAGGAATGACTTGGAAGATAGCTCAGTGGTATAAGTGCCTGCCTGGCAAGTACAGGTTCCGAGTTCAGTCCCCAGTATTACATGCCATGCTGGCCCTGGAACCAAGCATGGTGGCACATAGCTGTAATCCCAGCACTGGGGAGGCTGAGACAGGAGGATCACTATGAGTTTAAATTGCATAGGAAGACCCTGTATCATAAAAGAGAGAGAGCAATGACTTAACACATATTAAATCATGAAATACCTATGTACATTCAAAATATGTATTTTTGGGTAGAGAGATAAAATGACCCATTTTTGCAGTGGACTTACATCAGAAAGAGAAACAAGAAAAAAAAAAAGGTAGCGAATATAAGAAATGGCAGCAAACATAGAAATAGGTAAAGTGTATGCAAGCAGCTTTACCTATTATTTTACAGTAAATTTTTCTTTTTTTTTTCCTCGAACGCCTTCAGGGCACTTTTGGCCAGCGGGAGAG
>NW_004524591.1:16661900-16662967 GCF_000260255.1 Octodon degus | reverse complement strand
GTTGCACCAGTCTACATTCCCACCAGCAGTGGAGAAGGGTTCCTTTTTCCCCACAGCCTCTCCAACATTTGTTGTTGGTTGATTTCTTTATGATAACCATTCTTTCTGGGGTAAGATGGTATCTCAATGTTGTTTTAATTTGCATTTCATGGATAGCTCGTGATGTGGAGCATTTTTTAATATATTTATTCGTTTCTTTAATTTCATCCTCTGAGAAATGTGTGTTCATCTCGGATGCCCATTTCTGGCCTGGGTCTTTAAATTTTGGGGCCCTAGTGTTTTTTAGTTCTTTATAAATTGTAGAAAGCAGACCTTTGTCTGAGTACTTGTCATGATTTTTTCCAAATTTGTGGATTGTCTTTTCACTTTGTGGTAATTTCTTTTGACATTCAAAAACTTCTCAATAAGAGCAGGTCCCTGTTGTTAATTCTTTCAAGTATTGTCCATGCAATTTGATTTTAGTTCATGAACTCTTTGCCTACCTCTGTGTCTTCAAGAATTCCTCCTACTTTCTCCTCCAGGAGATTTAATGTTTCTGTTTTAATGTTTAGATCTTTAATCCATTTTGACTTTAGCTTAGTGCATGGTGATAGACCTGATTCAAGTTTGAGTTTTTGGCATGTAGAGAGCCAGTTTTTCCAGCACCATTTGTTAAAGAAGCTATCTTTCTTCCAGTGAGTATGTTTGCTTCCTTTGTCAAAGATAAGGTGGCTGAGTTTGTTCATAGGGGCTTCAGCATCTTCTAATCTATTCCATTGATTCTCAGGTCTATTTTGTTGCCAGTACCATGCTGATTTTATCACAGTAGCCTTGTAATGTAATTACAAGTCAGGAATTGTAATGTCTTCTGCCTTGTCTTTATTGCCCAGGATTTCCTTTGTTATTCTAGGTCTTTTCTGGTTCCAGATAAATTTTAGGAATGATTTCTGTAACTCTATGAGGTATGTTGGTGGTAGTGTGATAGGGATTGCACTAAATCTGTACAGCAAGTTTGGGATTATGGCCATCTTCACAGTGTTGGTTCTTCCTATCCAGGAGCATGGAATATCTTTCCATTTTCTGAAATC
>NW_004524591.1:16652547-16661569 GCF_000260255.1 Octodon degus | reverse complement strand
GGTCCCTGTGCTTTGCCAAGCTTGTTCCAAGTAGGTGCTTTAGACCACTGAGCCATCTCTCCAGCCCCATAAATTTTTCATTCAAAGAGGAAAGACTGAATTTTAGCTGTCAGTTAAAGTTAGCTGAGTCAGGGAGGAATGGGGTGGTGAAAGCGAGGTAAATGCTGTCCTGTGGAGGAAGGCGAAGCAAAGTAATTGTAGTATGAGTATTATTAGCCTTTGAAGGAAATACGTGTTCAAATTTCAAAGTAAGTAGAAAGGGAAAATAAAAATGCAGTCCTAAGTTTCCTAAAGCAATAGAATGCAGTAAAAAATGACCATATAAAAGTCTGTAAATCCCTAAGTTCAATTTCTTTCTGCTTTACCATATCTATTGTATGTTTCAGGTTTTATTTATTCTTTCAGGTTCTTACACTAGGGAGACAATATGATATTTACACTTGTGAGTCTGATTTATGTCACTTATGAGTATAGGCTCTAGCTGCATCCACTTCCCTATAAAGGATTCGAGTTTGTCTTTCTTTATAGCTGAGTAGTACTCCATTGATAGAAATACCACAGGATTAAAAAATGAAGATGAGAGAAAGGAGAAAAGATAGGAAAAAAGGAAGGAGGGGAAAACATGCAAGTATATATGCAGGTAGCGGGGCCGGGGAGATGGCTCAGTAGAATAAGCGCTTGCCTGGCAAGCACAAGGACCTCAGTTCAATCACTGATTCCTCAAAAAAAAAAAAAAAAGGCATATATGCAGGTAGGCTGAGATGATTGTATTCATAATTTCCATCAGTTTTTTTAAAATAGCAGATAATGTTTAGAATTTTCACCTTGACTTATTCTGTATGCTGATATCTGCAATCTGAGCAACTACATCAAGGACAGCAATGTGTAATGAAACTCATTGTTGGGTACCTCTTGTCTTGGTCTTCTAAATGTGTACCGTACCTTATTATACTATCTTTAAAATAAATTAAAACAAAAAAGACAAGGAAAAAAATTAAGGTTTCTTAAAAGCATGCACCAATATTCAATTATTTCTCCAATCTTGTATATATGCTAATCTGAACAACAGGTTTAAAGGTAAAAATAGGTAATATAACATTGTTAATTAGCTATTCCTATTTTGGAAATCTGCAACATATGCATTGTTTTATGCTACCCTGTAGAAGATAAACAGGTCAGAGCTAGCTTTTGCTTTTAATTCTTCCATATTTTCAAGAATGCAGAATATGATAAAGTTTGAAGTAGTTTCTTAAAAATGTATTGCATTTTTAAGTCCCAGAAACTAACTGTCTCCCTTAACCACCCTCCCTTTCCCCCACCTCCCTTCCTCCTTCGCTCCCTTTGCCCGCCCCACCTATGTGAGCGTACACCTACAGGGGCAGACTGCAGCAGGAGAGTATCAAGCTTCACTATTTTTGCAGATAGGTCAGCTGGGAATATCAACTTCCTAAGAGTACTTGGCTGCTTACTTTAAAGCAATGATTAATAAGAATGGACAAGTTCAACAAAATGTCAGTGATAAATATAAGCACTCTTCATATCTGGCCTCAGAAAGTACTGCCATTGAGTAGTGCAAAGCTTTCAAAAAGTGGGAAGAAATCCAATCTAAATTAAGCTTAAGTGAAATTTTACCTTGATTTTGTTTCAAAGAAAATACTCTTTTATAGATTTGTTCCTCTTTATTAGAACTTAGTTAGAATTCTTACAAATAACAACTCCTTAGAGCTACTTATCCTTTAGCCCCTTTATTCCTTTTTACAGAAGTTGAGATTGAGACAGAAAATATTTCTCGAAGAAGAAGAAAAAAATTGAGTTATAGAGTCTGAGTGGCATTTTTGGAACCAGATTTAAGCCTCCTGCCTTTGTGCCCGGGCTTCTTTCCACATTCTTGATTGCAGTCTCTGGAACAACAGCTTAACTCTGCTTTCTCTAGCATGTACTTTCTTGGGAGAGATGTCTTCATTCCCCATCTTGTGGCCTTTTCACCTGTTCACACTTTATCCTCTGACAGTTTGGTTCTCTGTCCTCAAGTCTTAAGTAATACAACTTTTTCAGAGAAACCCATGCTTTTGATAGTCATCACTCTTGGTCCTTTCATTTGTCTCTAGAAATTTGATTTTATTGGCCACCCCTTTGGTCTACTTTGGCCTTCTCTTTTTTTTTTTTTTTTTCTGGTTATGTACAAAAATTTAAAGATAACCATATCAGTAGTCTTTTGCATTCCTTGATGCTTAGTAATTCTGGTTATTTTAAATTAATTATTTTCTGGTTCATACTTTCTTTAACGGTGAGGCCTTTTCCTCCATGTAATATTATTGTGAAATTTATTCATTCAGTAAATATTGAAAGCCCACTGCATGCCTTACTCCGTTCATAGTGATGGGATTGTAGGCATGTAGAAGGTCTATATTATGTTAATTATAGATAATATTATTTCAGTAGGTGCTATGAACAAAGGTGAAAGGACAATGTGAGCAGGAGTAACTTTTATATAGGAGAGCTTATATTTAAACCTGTATTCTTCTTTAAGAAAGGGGATGCTTAAACTTAAACCTCTTGGATAAAACTGATAAATGCAAAAAGTCAAGCACAGTAAGTTCTGTAGTGGTGGTGAGCCTTTTAGAGCTCTGAATGATAACAGCACACATGCCATAGGCTTGCCAGTGCACTTCTAGGCACAGAGAATATCAAACACAGAGGCGCTGAACTTGAGCAGTGCTGTTTAAGAACGAGAAAGAAGCACCGCCCAGAGAAAGTAGAACAAGTTTGGAGAGAGACAAGAGTCAGGTCAAGCAGGGTCATAAATGATACTTGAAAACTGTGTAGTGAAGTAGGAAAGTGAGGCTCAAATGTGTCATGGACATGATAACACATGTGCATAGAACACTTTTTTTGTGATGCTGTTTAAGGTGATAAAAATTTGGAGATTTGTGATAAAAATGCAGATTTCTATTTTATACTCTCCTGGGGCAACTTTATAGCTTCCAGCATCACTAAATACAGATAACATACAGTCAGAGGAAAGTAAAGCCTCCTCACTGGTTAACTAGTTCTTTCAAAGAACGTAAACTATAATATGATGATAATTTTTAACTCGTATGTGCCAGCTATGCCTAAGTATTATCTCATTTCATAAACATAATTGTGGCACACATACTTTTACCATCTTGTTTTACAGACCAGGAAACAAAGTTACAGCAAGATTCAGTAACTTGATCAGAATAGCAAGCTAGGAGGTAACTGAGTTAGGATGTGACCCTAGGCCTTCTGGCTGAGGAGGCCAAACTCGTAGCTGATAATCACTGCATCTCTTAACGGACATATGTTCAGAACCTCCTGGTCTTTAGCTAGCAAGTAAGCATTTATTGGCACACAGGAGAGACAGCATACCTACCAAATGTCATCCTCATGTCTGCTTTCTTCTTTTGAGCTCTGGTCTCATGTTAAACTCACATTTAAGGTCACCATCTTCCTTACTGCTGTCTTTCCTTCCTTTTCTATATCTGTTGAAAGTAGCAGCAATTACTCGTTTAAAACAAAAAATTCCCATTCATCATTGACTGCTTCTTTGATTGTCCCTCTTCTCCCAGTCAGTTGCCACTTACTACTGTGTCTCTAAAAGATCACTGTTGGGCCCTCCATTCACTCAGGCCTTAATGATTTTTCTGGATCATTTTTCGTGTGTGTGTGTGTGTGTGTGTGTGTGTGTGTGTGTATCTGCGTATCTGCGTATCTGTGTATGTGTGTGTTTATGTTCAAAACACCTGATAATCCATTCTGTATACTGCCAAACAGATTGATGTTAAATTTAATATGGTCAGATTAATCCCAAACTCAGTAAATTTTATGGGTCCCCAGAGCAGAGTGAACCAAGTCCAAACTCACTGGCTGCACCCTGACTTCCTTCCGTGATCTGACTTCCTTCCATGATCCATCTTAAATCCACCAGTGTACCATTCTGATCCTAGTCCTGCTGCATAAATCCCCTAATGCCCCAGATAGATTGAACTGTCAGCTAATCCTTGCTTCTGCCCTGTGCTTCAGCTCAGTGTTTTCAGTACCTCGGTAACACTAGGTGCTTTTATTCTAAATCAATGTGTTGAGTTAATGAATCCATTCAAGAATAATCTAATCAAACATCATATAGATAGAACATTAGTGTTGATTTTTCTATCCAGCCTACAATTTACTGTATTCCTAATAGATATCATACCTACAATGTAGAGAGTGGATGCTAAGATAATAAATAGCCCAGCTTCCCAAATATGCCATCATTTAATCAGAAACAGGTGTATGAAATCTAACTATAAAAACAGAATTAAATATATATAGTGTTAACAGATCTAAAGTCTAGTAGTATTACTATATTATCTTGGCCATATTTTCTTATATGAAACCCTTATAGGCAGTGATCAAACATTTTTTTTTTTTTTTTGGCATGCTTCAGCGTACCTTTCTGCTGGCAATTCAGTAATACCTGAGTAGTGCACAATATTTAAAGGGGGGCACTAGTTAATTAAGAAAACCATTTTCTATGATGCTTCTTTCTCTAATAACATCAATTACTACAGAATCTAAAAAAAATTGATTGCTAGAGTCAGGGAGATAGCTCAGTGGCATAAGTTCCTGCCTGGCAAGTTCAAGGTCCTGAGTTCAATGCCCAGTACCCCCCTCAAAAAAAATTGCTTGCTAAACTATATTTATTTATTAAACTATGGCTACTACTGGAAACTTCATTAAACTCTAGCATTACTATTAATCTCAAATAAATAAACTTATGAAATTTAACACACTGAGTGATGAAAAGCTCTAATGTCATCAGTTTTTATAATATCAAAGGTAGATCACCTGCTGTGAGCAATTTAGCCATCTTGGGTTACCAGCCCCCTATGCATTGCCCAAGAAATGGCGTTCTCCTGTGCTCCCTTACATTCACTGAAGATCACATGTAAAGTGAATCTAGAAAACGTGAGTCACAACCATAATTTTATTTTCATTTTATTATTTTATTTTGGTACTGGGAATCAAACTCGGGACCTTGCACTTTCTAGGCAGGCACTTTTACCACTGAACTATTTCCCTGGCTTCAACCATGATTTTTGAAAGCCAATGTCTCATTGTCTGCAAGTATAAGTATCAGGGAACTTAATGTAAACAGCAAAGAAATGTTGGGTTTTTTTTTTTTTTTGTTTCAACTTTTTTGAGAACAGGATCTCACCATATAGTTCAGGCTTGTCTTGAACTCCCTGTGTATCTTAGGCTAACCTTATATTTGTGCAGTCCTGCCGTATCCTCCTGAGTGCTGGGATTGCAGGAATGCGCCATCATGCATGGAAAATGATATGAGTTTTGTGATTAAAAAATAACTCAAATATGAAAAAATTGCACAAGCAGTTTGAAGGATGGTGAAAAGGTTAATAGTTGTTAGATAGGAACAACAAGGATTTTTTCTTTCTTCAGTACCAGGGATGGAACTCCCGACCATACATTTACCAGGCAAGTGCTTATGCCACTGAGCTATCTCCCCAGCAAGGATTTTTTTTTTTTTTTGGCTGGCTCAGGCTGCCTTAAGGGCGGGTCTGGTAAGGCATAAGGAGCTGGGGATCAAACAGCAGTATCCTGAGCCTGACTGCATTTGCATAAGCAGGCACTTAAACAACTGAGCTAACTGGCAGGCCCCCAATAGTCATTAGATAAGTGTTTACAGGGGATGTTAAAAGTTTACCTCTCAAGCCATAACTTTGATTCAGAGAGCATAGAGGCAGGTTGTGGTCAGGATTCTCCTTGCACATGCACAGCTATGACACACTTCTCCCCCTCTGCTTCTCTTCTCCACTCAATACCTTTTCCTTCAGTGAAGCTCACTTGTTGTCAGAGCCCACTGGTGCAAGTCCTGCTGTGACTTCACATCCCCATGCCATTGCTGATACGCCAAGTAGCCTCACTGCTGTCCCTCACCAACTTGTCTTTCATTTCTTGGAAACCTAGTCTGATTAGGTGGGCCAAGCTGATGGCCATCTATACCCACATAATAAAATACCCTCTATGCCTATATTGTTTAATATGTCAGTTTAAGAGTTGGAAAACCCAAAACATGTAGATTCATCTGAGTTTTAAACCTACTTATTTAATATTTCCTAAGATCTCAGCATTCATTTTAAGGTATCCTAAACAGATCATCTAAAATTCTGGTAAGTGAACTGAAAAGAGAAGCTGAAAACAAACATGAGATGAGAAAAAGAAAAAAATACGGTTTTTATGTGAGTAATTCAGTTATTCATGGAACAAATATTTATTTGACAAGTTTATATGTCAGGTATTCAAACACTAAGGATACAACGCTGGCTAATATAATAGAATTTGTTGAATAAAAATAAATATAACAAATGAAATAGTTATTCAAAGGTAACCAGAGGCAAAACAAAACAAAACAAAAAAACCAACTGATTAAGACCAAAATCCAAGCCAAGTCTTGGCAGTCAATGAGATATCTGAAAAGGCCTATTTATTCAGTGCTGCTCATATCCACCGTGCAGTATGTGGTTCTGAACACCACTTACAGAGCATTCTGAAGAGGAAAGTAAAATGATTAAGGCGAAGGAGTTTAAAACTGCTAAAGACCCCATTAAAAGTTTTTAGATGGGATAACAATTGGTGCATTTGGAAGAGGCCAAGATTATAGCACATTCAGTATTAGAAAGGAAGACCAGAATGTATATTCATGAAAGGATTAGCAGGAGTTAAATAGAAAGAAAAAGACTAAAAACAACACTTAAGTTACCTCAACATTTCAAACTTCTTTCTTTTTTGGCCCCAACAACAACAAAAAGTCTTTCCAAAGGAAGTAGTGGAAGAAACCCCATTGCTTGAGACATTAAAAACCAGATGGTTCAAAACTCTAGCAGATATTCACGTGGGATCCATTTTTTCACTGGGTGAAAGCAGAAGGAACAGATAATATGTACATGTGGCTTGCATCTCTGGCTTAGCGATGCCATGAAACAAAGATTTACATTTCCTTAGACTTTTCCTTAATTTCGTAAAACTCCTCTTGCTCCTAGAGCATTTGTTGTTGACTTCTGCTGGAGCTGGCCACACAGGAACTGCCTGTGTGCTTGGCTGTCGTGCTAGCTCCACGTGTTGTGAGATTGTTGGGTTTTCTCCCTGCCCCAAGGAAGTGGGTTCTGAAAGTGCTTCACTTTTGATAATTTTGCATTTGCTTCTGCCAGGACCTTAGGGGTTTAGAATTTTATGTTAAATATCCTGGCTTGGGAATTCCACGCTTGAGGACTATATAAATTTGGACCCCATATTGTGCATTCTTGGGCTTTTATTTCTTACAGAAACCCCATCCCTAAAACCTTTCAGAGACTTTACAAAAACCAGGCACTTCTTTGTGGCATCTCAGGGGTGGTGGGGATCTCACTTGCAGCTGTCTGCTTCTCACAGTCCCAAAGCCTGTCTCCTATACCCATGAAACTGAATAAACCCGAGCCGTAGCCCTATCCTGCAGATATTCCAGCATGTTCTTTTCAGTAAGTGGGAAAACACAGGTTTGTTCGGCTCAGCCATTGGCCATATTGTAAGAAGTTGAATTCTTAGTCAGAAGTGATCATTTATTGCAGAGACACTGTACTACACACTTCATTATGGGTGCTTCACTTACAAACTTTAATTCAGGTTAAATAAACACAATTTTAAACATGCATTGTAGGCAAGGGTTCATGCCTGTTGTCTAGCATCCTTTCTCCTTAGTCCTGATGAGCTTTCTCCTCTTCATACTAACTGTTCTTGCCAAAAAAAATTTGTTGAATATATGAAGGAAGAGATACTAAATAGCTGTTGAATTTCATGAAGTAAATGAAACTAAATAGCTGTTTAGTACTATTTAGGGTAAAAAAAAATTGATTTTCTACGAAAAATTTAAAAAGCTGTTTCAAGGTAAAGATCCAAATGTATACTGGTTTTATAAGCTAAGAATAGTACATATTTATGTTTGAAGTGATTTGAAGCTAAATCAGGTTAATATGATGACTGTAGATTGTTTCTTAAAAATAGAGTTGGAATTCTAATGAACTGAATTCTTCCCAATTTAAATAACTTACTTTATTCCCTATGCCAATCAGTCATTCCTCCCCAGAAAGTCAAGTCAGTTTTCACACTACTCATTTGCAAAACTTACATGACACAAACATTATATGACAGAAGTTGTTTGTTATTAAGAGAGAGAATATCATCTCAGAGAAACTTGTCATCTTGAAGTAGGAAAAATCACACAAAGCAATTGTATTTGTATCATAGCTTCTTCACTGTTGACTGCCTTTGTGACAGGTGATTTCATATTGAGTATTAACAGTATGTTATTTATGTTTGAATGTGTTAAAATATGATATAGATTTTACTCAGACTATTCTTCATTGTAAAGAAGATTTTTCAGTTAAATGATATAGTTAAAGGCCAGTAACATTAAAAAACAAAACAAAACAAAACAGAGCCAGGCATGGTAGCACACATTAATAATTCCAGCATTCAGGAAGCTGTGGCAGCATTGTGCATTCTAAGCCAGCCATGGCTGCATAGCAAGTTCAAGGCCAGCATGAACTACACATAGAAATTCTAACTCAAAAAAAAGAAAGAAAGATATATTCTATGTGTATGTAAGACAACTAGGTTACCATTGTGGTGTCAAAATTCTAAGTTTTACTTTACCTATTAATCTTATAAAATGATTATTTTGAGAAGTTGCAATAATAAAATATTCCCAATTTATTTTTTCCATAATTTTATTGAGAAATAAATAGCAATGAGACAGTTTCCAATCAAATTGGTAGGACAGTTTCAATAAATAACACATTGCATATTCTCTTCCTAGTGGTTATTTGCTGTACAAGATGCAGACATGATATCCTATTTACACACTATTACAACAAATCCCTCTATTCATTAAGAGAATGTAACTATATATCTATCCTAACCACTTTGAATACACAGATACAAAATGGACATTCATCTGTATCCCCCT
>NW_004524591.1:16635584-16649607 GCF_000260255.1 Octodon degus | reverse complement strand
TGGGATGAATCCTACCTGGTCATGGTGTATGATCTTCTTGATGATTTGCTGTATTCTATTTGCTAGTATTTTATTGAGGATTTTGGCATCTATGTTCATGAAGGAGATTGGCCTGTAGTTCTCTTTTTTAGTTGTGTCTTTCCCTTGTTTTGGTATCAGTATAATACTTGCCTCTAAGAATGATTTTGGGAGGATTGCTTCATTTTCTGTTTCATTGAAGAGTCTGAGGAGTATAGGGACTACATCTTGTGTAAATGTCTTGTAGAATTCAGCTGTGAATCCACCCGGACCTGGACTTTTCTTTGCTGGTAGGTTTTTTATTACATCTCGTATTTCATTGGCTATTATTGGGCTATTGAGAGTGGTTATATCTTGTCTATTCAGCTGTGGTAATTTGTACCTTTCTAGGAATCTGTCCTTTTCTTCTGTGTCTTCTATTTTGTGGGAGTAAAGATTCTCAAAGTAGCTATTGATAATCTTCTGAATTTCAGCTGGGTCTGTTGTAATTACACCCTTTTCATTCCTTATCCCAATTTGTTTGATTCACAGTGTAAAAACACTTGAGAAAAACAGTTATTTCAGGAAGTCATGAGTATTAATATAAATAATATGATCATAATGAAATGTATGGAGATACTTAATCTACCTTCTGGAAAAAGTTATTGTAGAATTTTTGGTATAGGCATAAAATTAGGGTTGTATTTTTCATTTTCAAAAACGAACAATAAAAACTTACATTGTGTAAGGTACTAAACATCTTATTTGTAAATTTTTTTATTAGTATATGTTTTTGATACACAATTCATTCACTGTGGGAACTGGTACATATATTGCATTTTGATCCTTTTTACTTCTTCGGTCCCTCCCCTTTCTTATTTGTAAATTCTATTATTTATTTATTTATTTATTTATTTATTTATTTATTTTGGCGGAATTGGAGATTGAACTCAGGCTCTTGTGCTTGCCAGGAAAGCACTTATTCTACTGAGCCATTTCCCCGGCCCCTCTGATGTAATTTTGATGACATCAACTTGAAAGAAGCTTACTTAAGTGATGTTGAATCTTGTGGCTTGTGAAGTGAGTCTGTGTATGGGTGTCTAGGACCTGTTTTGTTTGAATTTTACTTTTAATATATGGAAACACCCATGAGACAAGCTCCTGCTGAAGTCGTGGTCCCTGTGTCATCAGTGCTATGAGTGTATGTTGTCAGTTGTTTAAACATTGTGGAAGCCGCTGTGGGTTGGCAAGAAGCATCTGGGAGCCAGACTTTTCCTGTGGACACATGCCAAGTAGTGGATTGTATTTCCTCACTACACTGAACTTAGGGAGATAAGTTTCCTTCTTGAGTTTTTTACATCCAGAAATTTTCCAAAGTTAAGTAAAGATTCTATGATAAAATCACAATAAAGCTACCTGAATTTTATAACCACTGGTTGATAACTACTTGTATTTAGTTAGAATAGGTGTGAATAGTTGTGCAATTAGATTATATTTAGAAGTTAACATTATTATCCTAAGTAGGCTAATAAGGAATGACCTTTTAAGTTCTATAGTTGGATTTACCTGTTTGATTTCATTGTTTAATTAAATGGAAATAGAACCCTAAATTTCATTTTAATGTAATGTACATAATTATAGCATAACATTTATTTTAACTAAAAGTGCCAGGAAATGCTTTTTAAATGTCATATTCAACTTTAAAAAAATTCGAACAATTGTGGTTTGGAGGTGAATAAACAAAAATATTTTGTAATACTTGAGAAGAGGCGAGGAGTTAGTTTTGAAGCACTGACACTGCCTAGACCCCTGCCCTAAAGAGGCAGGGCTTTGTCTTCCCAGAGTGACTGTGTCAACTCCATGCACCACCCTGGCACAATGTGAATGAGACCTGTAAAAAGGAAAGCCTTGTCTGCCTGCTGTGTACATTAAAATACCTTGGCTCTTTTACATGAGAGCAGACATTTTGTTTATGTTGGCTTTATTTCTGGTATCCAAGTAAGAGAAACTTTCAAGTGAGAGTTTAACTTATCCCATTAGGGAGCCAAAACTGAGCTAGTACATTATTTTTAAGCTCAAATTTTTATTCTTACATACTTTGAAGAACATCAAATACTATTTTTAAGAGTGAATGCCAACACCCCCATTGGTTGGGCTTTGTGTGCCTAACTTCCCCTTCCTTCCCGGGCTCATTCTCCCTTTCTCCCTGTGGCAGCCCCTTTTCACAGAAATGTCCTAGTCCTAGAACTTTCCTTTTCCAGTCAGTGTAATATATTTTACCATAAATTTGTGTGTCAGTAAAATATCTCTTACCTTAGAATGGAAAACACCTTAAAAATATAGTTCTGTGGTTCTATATAACCCTTTGTAGGTATGTAGGAATTTGTATTTGAGAGTGCCATTCTTTTATATCATGAAAGTTGCTTTAATTTGCTGCATTTTTATGTCCACCATAGTCATAATGACTTAAACCCCTGACTAGGGTAAAAGCTGCTCTCCGCTTTGCTTGCTTCAGGCTTTGGTCTTCCTGTTTTTTCATCATATGCAGTTTCTGGAAAGGAGGTGATGGGAGATGATTTTTCATTTGCAAGCTGCCTTCCACCAGAAAGAAAAATGACAGGGGCAAATGCCAAGCTTTTCGCTTTCTATGGCCATTATAAACATGACTGTTCTGTTTGTCAGAAGCATACTATTTTTCAAGGAAGATATTTTTTTCCTTGATTGTCAGAAGTGTTAGAAATGTCAGAATGACATTGTGGGATTAACCTTCCCATAAATTGCATATTAGTGTTATTAGTTAAAGTGCTTTTTAATTAGTTAGCAAATACAGAAATAAGTGATATATGCGATTCCTATACCAAGTGGGCTTTTTTTTTCGGAACCAGGGATTGAACTCAGAGCACTTGCTAGGCAAGTGCTTATTCTACTCAGCCATCTCCCCAGCCCCTCTAAAAGGAATTTTAAAACGCATAGTGCCTCAGAATTTGGACTCCCAGAAGCAGAATTTCCAGGTTCAAATCCTGACACTACTTCTGATAGCTGTGTTAGCTGAGGTAATTATTTAAGTATTCTGTATGCTTCTGAGTTTTCATTTGGAAAGTGGGAATAATAGCATACCTTCCTGACAAGGTTATGAGGATTGAATGAGATTATATAGTTTCTGTTTGTGTGTGGTACGCAGTAAATCCTCAGATTATTATTGTAACCATGGTTATTATCAGTCTACTATACAATAGCTGTTGTGCTGATCACTTCATCTTATCCTGTCCTCACAATAATTCTCTAAAGTAGGTTTTAATATATGTTTTCCATATGAGAAGCTGAGGGTTAAAGTTTTTAATCAGTTTTAAAAAGTTGTATTGCTAGTCAAAGAGGGTAATATGAACATGTGGAACATGAATTTAATTTGCATCTATATAGTTGTATTTTATCTTTTGATAGTATTTATGGGATTAATTCCTACTTTACTAACTCCACTATAACTGAATTTACTGTGGCATTATATGGTGAGGTATACCTATATATTGAAACTTAAAATATAAATGACATTTGAAGATAGAATGTTCTAATTAAATTATATTCAGTAGCACACAGCTGTAATCCCAGAATTTGGGGGGGAGGGAGCGGGGGCAAGTGGATTGCCATGAGTTTGAGCCCAGCCTGGGCTACATAGTGAGTCCAGGTCAACCTGATCTATATAGCAAGACTCTATTCAAGTCCTCATAGAACACTCAAACTTTTGAAACTTTATGTAAGAAGATATAGTTATAGTTTATTAGTTCTCAGAGTGTGAGTCCTGGACCAGGAGCATGAGCTGAGAATTTGTTAGAAAGGCACATTCTTGTACTCACCCCCAAATACAGAAACAAAAACTCTGTAGGTTGGTCCTAGCAATCTGAGTTTAACAAGACTTTCAGGTAGTTCTCAAGTCGTCAAAAGTTTGAGAACCTCTGCCCAATGTAAATACCGCATCTGGGGATGGTTGCTGTGGTTTGTAATGCCTGGTGACAAACTGGAAGTTATAGATTTGCAGAGAAAGCATGTGATGATAATAAAACATGTGAGTGGAACTGCTATTTGATATTTGCCCTATGAATATATAATATTTGATATCATATGCTTAATTCCTTCCAGTGCTTGGAGTTCAGTATTCTAAGCAAGTAGTAGCCATTATGCTTGGGTATAACCAAAAAAATATTTGGGGACAGGATAGCTCCTCTCCATTAAGATGGTTAATTTTCCTGGTATTCAGCATCTGGGAACCTTCAACCAAAAAGAACTGACATGAGGAATATAGAGTGAGAGAAAGTAATAAGCATCGTCCTTACCAGTACATCTTTTTCTCCAGATTAAGTGTGGAGGTAGCACATTAAAAGACTGAACTCAGAAGATACAGGAAATAAGTAGAGAAACTGCTACTATAGCCACGTTTCATTCTGAAAAAAACTGGACAAGAGCAATTGTCATCTTAGAGTTCATGGGAGCCAGGGATGAAAAGATGGGCCATGTACAAGGAAGGACTATTTAAAACATGGCATGCATTTCAATAAAAAAGTTGTATTATAATAAAAGACACATTGTCATTAATCTTCCTCAGAATACCCCCCTTCCCTTGAAACACACTTATCCCATTATTCCTGCTACTTTCTGAAGCAGGTTTAGAAGTCCTCTTTTGTGAGTGTCTTTATAGAGTACGACAAAAGAGAAAATCTGGTGAATACTACAGTGAGTGTCATCTGACAGAGAGACAGGTTTGTAAAATGTTATGGTGTGTTCTCAGCCAGCTTATTCACTGTTCAACTTCTGGCTCTCAAATGACCATGACAGAAAACATATTGAATGGATTCAGAACATTGAGGCAACTACATATAGGTGCAACTGAAGATGATTACTGGAATTATTTATGATTAAGATCCAAATGGCATTTAAAAGTATTTGTTGGTCTTTTTTTAATTTTATGTATTTGGTACAGGGTCTCACTATGCAGCTCAGACTCGTAGTGATCCTCCTGGTTTAGCCTCCCCAGCTGTGAAATTACAGGCTCACCACACCTGGACAGGGCCTGCACGGCATACAGTATCAGAGACTGAACCTGGATCCTTGTGCCTGCTTAGGCAGGTGCTTAAAACCGTGAGCTATCTCCATGGCCTTTGTTGGTCTTCAATAGTATATATTTGTGCCTGTTTTTCTTTGAATTTTTTGAAACCTACCTTTTCAAATCTAGAAAAAAACATTAGGTATCTACAAGCTATGGTCAAAAATATGTTGAATATTTAAATTTAAAAATTATATTACAGTAGAAGATACATTACAATAAAAGGAGAGAAACTAAAGTATGTTCATGTTCTTGTGCTAGAATCTGTTCATTGGGTACAATTTCTAAAGCAGCATGTTTCAACAACTGAAATGACTAAATAGCTAAACCAGATATGAAAATAGCTAAAATTTAGAAATTATAAGTACAATAAAAAGTATTCAATAGCTGTGTGATTTTGTTTTCAAAATTTACTAAGGAAGTACAGAAAAACATCTCAATTTCTATTTTATTTGACCCTTTTCTGTCAAGAATTATTCTATAACAGATGAGATGGATCAAGAGGTAATAAAACTCAAGACTGGCAAAGAGATTCACACAGAATACCTAACTAGCCCAAATCCATTTAGTTTAAATTCAACAAACATTCTCAGAGAACCTTGTTTTGCTCTAGTCCCTGTGTCAGGCTTGCCAATGTAAATAACCCCTTGGGGAATTTATACCTGGAGGAAAGTGGACAAATGCAGTACCGAGGAGCAGAGCGCTCATGGGGGCTCCTGCAAGTCTGAAAGTAGGGGGCAGAGTGGCTAGCTGCCACAGGGGGTTGAGGAATGTTTCCTGATGGGGGATTGAGCTGTGACTTGAAGAATAGCAGGATTTAAGGTCTGACTTCTGGCTGAAATAAAACTACAAGAGAACTTGTATGTGCAGTCACTGAACTACTGTCACTGATTCTGAGGGAAACATGAAGGACGAGAGAGAAGTTAGAAGTGTAGATTCTAGCAGTTAAATTATGAACTTTTCAAATTAGAAACTTCTAGAATCTTAAGCATAAGAAGAGGGATATTGGTATGTGACTTTGGAGGTACCTTGGGATTAGAGTGGGGAAGGCAGGACTCCGTTGGGGTGACTCCTCTGGGTTGTGCCATAGTGAGGTGCAGAGCTGACTTTGTATCCTCATTGGCTCGAGGCTGCCCTCTGGGAAGGTATGACCTTGAATGAGGCAAATCTTTGCGGCTATGGCCCCCTCCACTGAGGAGCACAGCTGGGAGCCTTCAACCAGTAGGTGGAAGGTAGTGGTAGTTCTGGCAGTTCTGAAGTGAGCATCTTGTAAAATTCTACATATAGTAGTTTAGGGACTTTGAAGTAAATTCTACTTCAGAGAAGCTACTAACATAAGATATAATGGGAACCCTTGATTCTCAGTAGTCATATCTAACATATTCATCATTGCCTTGGAGGAAGAATACAGGCCTGCTCTCAGTAGACTGAAATCATGAAGCAAGTCTTAACAAGAGGAAATATGATAGGATATCTCACTTGCTCTAGATGTCTAATTGCACAACCATAAGAAAGAAAAGACTTGGCTTCGTAGCAAGTTGGAAAAACAGATTTTGGTCAACAGCTGAAAATGAGCCCATGGGCCTGAGGTTGTGTGATTTGGGAATATAAAATAATTATCAGTGTTCTGAGTTAGCACACTGTCAAAATATTTCATATGGCAGATGAACACCATTTAGATATTTATATAAAACTATCCTGGGAAGTGCAGAGCAGCCACTCTGAAACATGTTGTTTTCAGGATCCCTTTACCATCTTAAAAATTGCTAAGGACTCCCACAAACTTATGTCCATGTGGCTTATGCCTCTTAAAATTTATTGTATTAGAAATTAAAACTGAGAACTTTTAAAAATGTTTACTTATTCATGAATTTAAAATCATAGTAGTAAGCCTATGACATATATACATAATTTCTTTTCAGAAAAAATAACTATATTTTACAAAAAAAAAATAGAGGGAGGAAAAAGCTATCGTTGGTACTTTTACAGCTCCCCTGAATGTCTACCTTGACAGAAGACATTTAGAATTTCATAACTGCTTCTGTATTCAGTTTATTGTGGTATATTAGTTTGCATACAATCACCATAAGAAGAAAATCCATCTTCCTATAGGTACGCAGTAGGAAAAGGGATTTGCTTTAATAGTCCTTGCAGGTAGTTGTCAGTATTCTTCTTAATATCATTCCCACACTGCACAAAGAGGAGGTAAATATTGGTTACAAGGTATAATCTGGAACCATATTAATGAACATTCATGCTCTCTGCCATTAAAGTTTATGAATCTGTGTTTCAGTATGAATGGATCTTTTATTTATGCTCGATTGTGTAGTATCATACATTGATCAACTGGAAAATATTGGTTCCCTACATTACTAAGAACTTTCAAATGCTGACATAATTTTTTTTAAACCACACATTTAATACCTTTCTTATCAAGAAAATCTTTAAATACTGGGGAGCTGTCAGGTTACAAGTAGTGAATGTTTCTAAAATTCTAAATTTTACTTTAGGACTGGCGAGATAGCTCAGTGACCTGATGTGCCTGCTTAGGCAAGCTTAGGCAGGTGCAGGGGACCACGGTTAAACACCTGGCACCATATGCCGCGCCAGCCCTGCCCTCAGGGAGGGCTGAGACGGCCTCAATAAATAAATAAATAAATAAATAAATAAATAAATAAATAAATAAATTTTGCTTTAAAGTTCAAATTTTATGACTGGCAAGATATAGTAGGGGTTATTTTTCTTGAAATGACAAGCTCACTTTATTTTTGAGCAAACATCTGCTAGATTTTCAGTCTGGATAATGATAGTTCACCTGTCAGTTATTCAAGTAAAAATGGTATTACATGAAAAAACCACTTGTTCAGCCCACCACTCAGGCTTTTGCACCACTCAGACTCTGGTGATATAGCAGAACTACTTAGTATTTTTCCTGTTTCATCACATAGAACACAAAAAAGATATGTACTCATGGTTGATATTAAGTGGGACAAATTTGTACTGTTTCATCAAGGACAGGAAACATTCTCTGTCTGTTTGTCTGTCTCTCTCTCTCTGCCTGTCTCTCTCTCCCCCCCGCCCCAGTAGTGCAAGACAGTGAAGAATGCAGTGACAGTTTGGTGCCACTGCATTGATGTATGCTAAGGTGTCAGCAGTTTCACCTACCATTGCTTCCCAGCATCAGCACACATGTTAACACAGTGAAAAAGGGAACATAATATCATGGTATTATTACGAAAATATTTTGACCTCACAGACCCTACACCCCTGAGAGGATCATGGAAACCACTGTGGGTGCAAGGGATATGGAGCCAATAAGTCTAATGGCAACAGTTCCTTTTATGGGATTGTGTTGTTCTTCCTTGGTTCTTGAAAATGAGGTTAAGGTGCAGTGCACATGATGAGGAAGAGTATATTTGCATAGGCAAGCAGAAGACACAGCCAGATCTTGTAAGCAAATAAGCTCTACATCCGTATATCTGCTTTTTTTCTTTTTTTGGTGGTTCCAGTACACAGTTAACCTTACATATCAGCCACATTACATTTAAATAACCTTAACACCAACTTAATTAACATGAGATGGTATTTTTTATCTATTGAAATTTTAAAATACAAAAGAAAAAATCTAAATTGATGAAATACTTTTGAGAAGAGATTCAAAACAGTTACAATAAAATACATTTACATTTGAGCTACAAAATGTATGAGAATAATGAGATATATTCTCCATTGGAAATTTTATTTATTCATTTATTTATTTATCTTATATATTTAGTACAGGGTCTACAGGGTCTCCCTATACAGACCAGAACTGTAGTGAGCCTTCCTGCTTTTCAGCCTCCCAACACTGGGATTACAGGTGCGCACCACCACACCCAGTCTCATTTGCATCTCAGTGTGTCCCATGGGTGGGGCTGGCAGGCAAGCCCGGGATCGAACCCCAGCCACTGTGCTGTGCCTAAGCAGGCGCTTTAGTCTGCTGAATTATCTGGCTGGCCCTTGAAATTCTTTTTTTAATTCTTTATTAAAATGAAAATGCCGAAAAGTTTATAGCTGAATCAAGGTTGCCCAAAAGGTGGTATTAAGAGTGATTATGGATAGATTTGGGGATTTTTTTTTTTTTTCCAGTCCTGGGGATTGAACTCTATACCCTGCACTTCCCAGGCAGGCAGTTATTCCACTGAGTTACCTCCCTGGCTTGGATAGATTTGGGGCAATTTAAATTTTTATTTTTATTTTGCTTATCTCAGTTTTTCTGACTTTTCAACAATACATGGAAAATGCTTCTATACTACAAGAAATAAAAAGGTTAATGTAAACAGGAAAAACTGTAGTTGTACCAGAAATACAAAACCAAGTAGAAGTTACTGTAACTGAGAAATAAATTAATTCAGGTTTTCCTGGGTTAAAAGAACTTTAGTATTGCACAGTTTGCTATGACTTCATAGTTCAGCAAGGACAGTTTTATATTATGGCATTCATTGATTAGTACACACAGCCAGGAGTCACATTTCATAATTTCTTCACGTCTAGAACTCTTCAAGATTAGGATGATTTTCTGAGTCAGTTGCCTCTGATTCATAGCATCTACCCATCTACTGGGGCCTTATGCTTCCCCAGTCTGCTGTAGTTGCTGGTAATTGGTCAGCTGTGCATGAGATGTTCTTTCGAGCCCCAGGCCACATGTGCACTAGGGCCTGCAGGGCGAGCTGCATGCGAGGCAATGCAGGCTGTGGCCTTGATGGAGACCTTCAGCATCCCGGTTCACTTCCCCTTCATCCCCTTTTGTGAAATGAAATTGAGCAAGATAGTGGATTCTTTCCCTTTGAAGGTTTTTTTTTTTTTTTTTTTTTTTTCTTTGTAGTTCTTTAAACGGACATCTTTCCTCAAGTTTGGGTTTTTTCTTCAGTACACCAGCTGTAATGTTAACACTTGTAATGTCTATGTGAGAAGCCATTATTTTCACATTAATGCTTAACTTATTTTAACATCACAGTACTAGAAATTGAGTGTAATTTAGTGGCATTTCATATAATAACCTTTTCATGTTAAACCTTATAACATTAAGAAGTCCAAGTTAAAAACTTAGATTGTGTGCACAACTACTGCTTATTTTCTTGTCCTTTATATCATGTTAACCTTGGTTTCTCCATTTGTAAGTTGTTGCACAATACCTGGCTCCTAAGTTAATAAACTTGATGCCACATACTAATAGGGCATTTCCTCCCAAGAAGTCTGATTATCCCATTGTGTTTACATATCCTTGTTTGAAGTGCTATCAGATAGACTATTCTTCCTGCTTTGAAGTACTGTACATAGATGACTAAGAAGCAAAACAGTGTCAAGGCTGGAGGAGTAACAGCAGCTATGACAATAGTCCCCACTTGGCCTAGTTTCCAGGAATGTAACCCTGGCATTTCTGTCATCTTTACCCTTCAGTCTGTTTTGAATTTTATATAAAGCTAAAACTTAGGCCCATGCAGATGTCCTTATGAGAATATGTATTTTGATGCCTTGCAGTATGTCAGTCTGTTATATAGAAAAATCCTCTAAAAATATTATATTTCAGTAGTTCTGGATTTACAGACTTTTAACTTTTATTCTATTTCATGGAAAAAGAAAATTTCATGAGAAAATAATAGGAGATAATGATAGTTAATACAGTATATGTTGTTATCTGTAAAGTAGTTGCTCAGGGCATAAAAACTTCTCCAGTTGATATTAACATGAATCTTCCTAATTAATAAACCAAGAGACACATAATATAACTGACTTGGGTTTTTTCCCTTTTCCCTTTTCACCTATCCTAGTTGTTTTTTCATGTTGAACAATGTCTTCCCATTTCACAATACCTGTTGTACATTTTAGAACTTATTTACTCTTTAAGTTTCTCACACCAGGGAGAGAGACAACATGATATTTACACATGTGAGTCTGATTTATTTTACTTAATGTATACGGTCTTAAGTTGCATCCATTGACCTATAAAAGTCTCCAGTTTGTCCCTCTTTATGTCTGAATAGTACTCCACTGTATAAAAATACCATATCTGTTTTATTCATTCCTCAGTTCATGGGAATTTGGGTTGTTTCCAAAGGTTAGCTATTATACATTTTGCTGCAATAAACATGGGTGCACATATATTGCAGTGATATGATGTCTTTAATTCTTCTGGGAAACTAACCAGAAAGGGACTAGCTGGGTCAAATGGGACCTCTAATTCCAGTTTTTAAAGGAATTTCCACACTGATTTCCACATTAGTTGCACCAGTCTACACTCCCACCAATGGTGAGAAAAGTTCCTTTTTCCCCACAGCCTCTTCAACATTTGTTCTTGCTTCATTTCTTGTTAGCCATTCTTTCTGGGATAAGATAGAATCTTAGTGTTTTAATTTACATTTCTCAAATGATCAATTATGTTGAACATTTTTTCATATATTTATTTGCTTCTTTCTTTACCTGAGAAGTGTATATTAATCTCAGATGCCCATTTTTGGATGGGGTCTTTGAATTTGTGGGTCTGATATTTTTCAGTTTTTTATATATTCTAGATAGAAGTCCTATTGTCTAAGGGACAGTAGGCCAAATATTTTTCCCACTATGGGTTGTCTTTTCACTTTGCTTGTGATTCCTTTTGCTATGAAAAAACCTCTTAATAAGATGAGATCCCAGTTGTTGATTCTTTGAAGTATTTCCTATGCAGTCTGAGTTTGGTTCATGAACTCTCTGCCTAAATCTATGTCTTCAAGATTTCCATCTACTTTCTCGTCCAGTAATTTAGTGTTTCTGTTTTAATATTTATATCTTTGATCCATTTTTACTTTAGTGCAGGGTGAAAGGCATGGGTGCAGTTTTAGTCTTTGGCATGTAGAGACCCAGTTTTTCCAGCACCATTTGTCAAAGATGCTGCCTTTCTTCCAGTGAAAATGTTTTGCTCCTTTGTCAAAGATAAGCAGTTGTATCTGCATCTTCTAATCTGTTCCACTGATCCTCAGGTCTGGGGTGTGTGTGTGTGTGTGTGTGTGTGTGTGTGTGTGTGTTTCTGAATACCATGCTGATTTTATCCCTGTAGCTTTTTTTGGGGGGGGGAGGGGATCAGAGTCTCATTACGCAGCTCAGACTCATAGTGATCTTCTTGATTTTTGTCTCCCTAGTGCTGGGATTACAGGTATGTGCCACCATGCCCAGACTCCATTGCCAGCTCAGCGCACCCAGGGATGGGGCTGGCATTGCATGCAGTGCCAGGGATCGAACCCTGTCACCTGTGCTTACTTAAATAAGCACTTAGTCCACTGAGTTATATAGCCAGCCCTCCCAGTAGCTTTGTAGTATAATTTCAAGTCAGGGATTGTGATGCCTCCTGCCTTGCTTTTGTCATCCATGACTGCCTTTGCTATTCTAGGTCTCCTCTGGTTTCAGATGAATTTTGGGAATGTTTTCTCTTTTTCTTTGAGGTATGCTAATGGCATTTTCATCAGGATTGCATTAAATCTGCATAATAGTTTTGAGAGTATGGCCATTTTCAATGTAGAGATCCTTTACTTCCTTTGTTAGATTGATTCCTAAATACTTCATTTTCTTTGGATGCCATTGTGAAGGTATAGTTTCCCTAATTCTCTCTCACTGAGTTTGTTGTATGTATACAGAAATGCTATTGATCTTTGAGTGTTGACTTTGTATCCAGCTGTGCTACTGAATTTGTTTATTAAATGCACAAGTCTTTTGGTGGAGTTTTTGGGTTCTTATATGTAAAGTATCATGTCATCTGCAAAGAATGATAATTTCACTTCTTTCTTTCCTATCCTTATTCCTTTTATTTTTCTCTCTTGTCTAGTTACTCTGGCTAGTGTTTCCACAACTATATTGAATAGTAGTGGTGTTCATGAACATCCTTGTCTTGTTCCTAATTTTAGAGGGAAAACTTTCAGCTTTTGTCCATTTAGAATGATGTTGGCTATTGGTTTGTCATAGATGGCTTTCATCAGGTTGAGGTAAGATCATTTATTCTAGTTTCTGTAGGGTTTTTTTATCATGAATGAGTGTTGGACTTTATGAAAAGCTTTTTGTCCCATCAATTGAGATGATCATGTGATTTTTTTGTCTTTGGCTCTGTTGATATGGGTTGTTACATTTATTGATTTGCATATGTTGAATCATCCCTGAATTCCTGAGCTAAATCCCACTTGGTCATGGTGTATAGTTTTCTTGATTTGCTGAATTCTGTTTAGTAGTACCTTATTGAGAATTTCGTTCATTTTGTTGCATATGTGTTCATTAGAGAGATTGGCCTATGCTCCCTTTTTGGTTGGGTCTTTCTCTGGTCCATTTGTATCAGGGTAATACTTCCTTCTAAGAATGAATTAGGGAGTGTTGCTTCCTTTCAATTTCATTAGGAGCTTGAGGAGTATTGGTATTAAATCTGTGTATTTCTTGTAGAATTCAGCAGTGAATCTATCAGGACCTATGCTTTCCTTTGTTGATAAACTTTAATTACACTTTTAATTTCATAGACTGATACTAGGTTATTCAGAATTTTTATATTTTCTTCGTTCGGCTTTGGTAATTCATATATATCTAGGAATCTGTCCATTTCCTCTGCATTTTCCATCCTTTGAGATTAACAATTTTCAAAGTAGGTATTGATCTTCTGAATTTTCACAGGATCTGTAGTGGTTTCACCCTTTTCATTCCTGATTGTATGAATTTGAATTTTTTCTTTTCTTGAAAGATTTGCTACAAGTTTATCACCTTTATTTATTCTCTCAAAGAACCAGCTCTTCGGTGGGAGTGTAGACTGGTGCAACCGTTACGGAAATCAGTATGGAGACTCCTTAGAAAAGTTGGTATGGAAATCCCCTTTAAACCAGCTATTCCTCTACTGGGAATTTTTCCAGAGGATCTGAAAACATCATATCATAGGGATATATGTGT
>NW_004524591.1:16626178-16633944 GCF_000260255.1 Octodon degus | reverse complement strand
TGTTTGTAAATAGGATCACAAGTCCGCATCTTGTACAGCAATTAACCACTAAGAAGAATATATGCAGTGTATTATTTGTTAAAAAAAAAACAAAAACAAAAACAAAAAAACCCAAATGGTTCAGCCAATAAGGCACTCGATGTTTCAGAAAAATTGTATGCGGGGGTGACACTCAGGTAGAGTTTTGAAGTGTGGTGTGGTTTGGATTGAATAATCTTCAAGGAAAGAGAGTTTCAGGAATAAGAAAAGACAGGGAAAGTTGCACCAATTTTCAGGACACAATAAAGATGTGCTACCAATTAGAAAGGAAACAGCACTGAGATGGTGCAAAGATGCATTTGTATAGATCAGATTCAGACCAGTTCACACTTCTTTGTTTAGCAACCATCGTTTATTCCTATGCACCTGATATAAAGTGAAAAGGCATAAAATAAATAAAATTTTCTATTCACTTTAATAGCATAAATTAGAATGTGTTCCAAATAAGTACCAAAATATCGAAAAATTTGCACAGCTGGAAAAATATATCAACTGGACAGTGACAATTTAATGCAAGTTATAAAAAATAATATGAAGATTAATAGATGTGGTTTGGACATAACATACTAGAGGTTTATGATATTCTCAAGCAAGGAAGAGATGATGGCTCATGATTATTCATGAATGTACATTTGGTTAGTTACTTTTCCATTGGTCTGACAAAAATGCATTTGATAATCACCTTGAAGTGCAAAAAGGTCTATTTGGGTCACACTTTGGGAGATTTCAGTCCTGGAAAGTTGACCCTGTTGCTTTTGGGCTTTGAGAGATGATGCAGCAGGGAGAGGAATGAAACAAAGCTGCTTGGCCCATGTAGGGCAGAAAGCCAATGGAGAGACTGAAAACAATTAGTGCACCAATGGCTTCTTCAAAGGCACAGCCCCAGGGACCTATGCTTCTGCCACCAGGCCACCTCCAAAGGTTCTACAACATCACAGTAGTGTCACAGGCTGAAGACATCGGCATTTGGGGGACATTAAAGATCCATTTATAATACACATTTTTTATTCCCCATTTTGTATAATATTTTTAAACTCGGGGTGGGCACAATCATTTTATACTAAAGTCCACAAGAATATAAAGTTACAGCTCATCTGAGACAAATGGAGGCTCCACAAGAATGATGTGTAATGCCCCTGGAAACAGAAGATGCAGCCAACAGTTGGAAGTCTGGAAGGAGTCTTGCTCAGCTATGTCTTCCAATTCAGGATCTGTAACAGGTTATCACAGATAGAGTAGCTCAAGCCATTCAAATTTGTTTCTCATCCTTCCAGAGACCTAAAAGTCTAAGATCAAGGGCTGGAACATTTGATTCTGTTCGCAAGTACTATGTGGCTTCCAAATGCCCATATTCTTTTCCTTCACATGACAGAAAGAGACAGACAGAGCGAGAGACAGACAGAGAGAGGGACAGATAGAAAGAGCGAGAGAGAGGGACAGACGGGGGGAGAGAGAGAGAGAGAGAGAGAGAGAGAGAGAGAGAGAGAGAGAAAGAGAATTCTCATCTCCTTTTGTGAAGGGCAGAACTAATGCCATTCATGGCCAGTAACCTTAACTTTCAATACCATAAACTTGTGGGTCAGAATGTCAATACACAAATTAGAGGAAAACCACACATCTAGGCAAAACAAATTATCTTGGGCTCATCCAGGCATAGGACAGTCTTTAATCATCCCACACATGCATTTATGGGTAAACCCATGAGTGTGTATCCCCACCTAAACTGTAAGATTGAATGATTTAATTGCTGTTTAGCAAAGTTTAGGGTAAAGAACTTATGTTAGAAATAATTAATCATTCTGTTTGTTAATATTTTACTAAGGATTTTTTCATCTATGTTCATTAGAGAGATTGGGCTTTAGTTCTCTTTTTAACTGGGATTTTCCTCAGGCTTGGGTATCAGGGTTATAGTTTTTACCATGAATGAGTTAGGGAGAATTGCTCCCCATTCAATTTCATAGAAGAGTTTGAGAAGAATTGATGTTAAATGTTCTCTAAATTTATTGTAGAATTCAGCTGTGAATCCATCAGGACCTGGGTTTTTCTTTGTTGGTACGTTTTTAAATACATTTTCAATTTCACTGACAAAAAAACAAAAAAACAAAAAAACAAAAAAAAAACAGCTCTTCTATTCATTAATTTTTATATTGTTTTATGTTGCAGTGTCAATTGCATTAATTTCTGTTCTGATATTTATAATTTCCTCCCTTCTATGAGCTTTGGGCTGGACTTGCTATCCTTGTTCTAGAAGCTTGAGGTGCAACATGAGGGAGTTTATTTGTGTTCCTTCTGTTTTACTGATGTGAGAATTTGCTGCTATAAATTTGGGCAGTTTTGTGGTTTCTTTTGCCATTAATTTCCAATTTCATTGCACAATGGTCAGATAATATATGTAAGATAATTTCAATTCTTTTGCATTTACTTAAGCATTTTCTGAGGGCTAGTATGTGGTCTATTTTAGGGAACATCCCATGTCCAGCTGAAAAGAATGTGTATTCTGATGTTGGGTGGAAACTCTATGCATCTACTTACTGAGTCCATTTGTTCACAGGTCTTGTTCAGTTTCTGTTATTTCTTTGCTGTTGTTTTGTTTGGTTGATCTATCAATTTGTGACAGTGGGGTATTAAGGTCCCCCATTATAATTTTGTTATTGTTCATGTGATTTTCCACATCTCTTAATATTTGTCTTAAATATATGGGTGCTCCCATATTTGGTGCATACATATTTATGATTGTTAATGCCTCCTTTCAAAGTTTTCACCTATCGAGCATGTGGTGACATTTTTAATCTGTTTTGATCATTCTTGGTTTGAAGTTCATATTGTCTGCAAACAGAATAGCTACCTCTGGTTTTCTCTGGGTTCCTATTTCATGGAGTATTGTTTTCCATTGTGTGTGTGTGTGTGTGTGTGTGTGTGTGTGTGTATGATGTAGTTGTCACTACATGATTTCTTCTGCCTCTTATCATTTTCTAGTTTACAAGCTTTTATTTTGTTTTCTGTTTTGATGCTTGTAAGTTTTTGTAGTAGGTAACTCTCACTAGTATCAAGGCCTCTCTAGGCAAGGTTTGTTCTCCAGGGATGTCTTCTGTGTGTGAGAGGTTCTTGGTTTGTGTCTGTCCTAGGACCCTAACTTTCCAGTTAATTTAGAGTGAGATCTTGGTATCTATTTGACTCAGTCCCCAATCCTTTGGTCTTCCCCAGTATGGTTACAAAAGTGAGGACAACTTATTGAAACAGATATAGCTAAAAAGTAGTATAATTAGCACTAACAATATTCACAAGCACAGTTTAGAAACTGAGAAACAATGGTAACTATTAATTTTGTACCTTAAACCATGGAAGCGAAATCTATAATTATGTAGCAGAACCAGTTGTAAATTACCAGCCTGTATGCAAATTGTTTCCCTTTGGTAGAGTGGCTTTATCTTGTGGTGGGGAAATTCAAGGATAGTGGATAGAATAGAGGTAACTACACATAAATAAAGTAGAAGCCAGGCTGAAGGATCAAGTATTATTATGCAAGCTTTGGGAAACTAGAGAAGAGGACAGAAGAGAAATGGAGAATTAATGAAGGGATTATTGAAGTTGACCAGAAAAATCAGAGACTACTCATATGAAAACATGGTTAAGTTTAGAGAAGTAAATTAAGGAAAGGAAGAAATAAAATGAACAGATTAGAATAAAAATACAGGTAAAAGAAAAAAAAGAGAAAAATAGGTAAAAGAAATAAATCAGCAAAAAAAGAAAAATACAATAAAATTAAAAAAAACAAAATTCCTGTGGTGTCCACTGAGAATCCAAAATACTAGATACCGCTGCCAAGCCTGCAGTAGAGTTTGTGCTGCATTTGAGGCTGATCTTGGCCTCCAAATGTGGGGCCTGGGGTTAGAGTCTTCAGCCAGGACTTTCTATATGTCCCTTAGTGGCCTCCCACTCCTTACCCTGTTTCTCTTGGCTGCATCTCTCTCCCAGTTGCTGTGCTGTTTTCAGCCAGAAACAAAGCTGTTCCCAGTCCCGTGCACCTTTGACTCCTGATCCTTGCTCAGCCCTCTGTGCTCCCCTTCCCCTGGCAAGTGTCTGTCTTCTCAGCTTATTGTTGCAGGGTGCGGTGGGACCTGTCATGTGCTCTGGTCCTCTGCTCTTGGCCACTCCAAGGCTGTTCAGTCCCAGCTTTTACTGCTCTCCAGAGGAGGGGTGCTAACTTCCCATTCCTTGCCTTACTAGTTCCTTGCCACCCACAGCTACCTGCTTCTGTTGTAGTCTCTAACTTCCTTGGGGTGAGATGGGGTGCAGGGTGCTGTGTGTGTCTTTCTCCTCCTGCCCTGGCAGGGTGAGGACAGCCTGGGGCTGCATGGTCCCAGAGGTGCAAGACTGTTTAATTCCTCATGTCTCTAACACAGGTTGCTGGGGGTGGGGGTGGCAGGTGTTAGCTGTACCATTTGTTGCTTACCCCTATGGACTTTAATCTTGTTCCAATTAGCTCTGTGGTTCACAGCAGGAAAGGGAAGAAGAGAAAAGAGAAAAGGAAAAGAAATAAAAGATAAAGTAGGAAAGGAAAAGGCTGATCATCAGAGAGGGAGTAGTTTGTGTTGGCAGAAGTTACTGCTGGACTGTAGCATCTTCAGTTGGGAGGAAGGCCAAAGAGGTGAGGGCCTTATATTGTGAGTCTATCCTGTATGCCCTGATTTAGTTGCGTTACTTTAGTAGCTCCTCCTCCTCCTCCTCTTCCTCTTCTTCTTCCTCCTCCTCCTCTTCTTCTCCTCCTCCTCTTCTCTTTCTCATTCTCCTCCTTCTCCTTCTCCTCCTCTACTTCCCCCTCCTCCTCGTCCTCCTCCTCTTTCTCCGCCTCCCCCTCTGCCTCCTCCTCCACCTCCTCCTCCGCCTCCTTCTCCTCGTATGGCAGTCAGTCTTCCCAATTCAGTGACCCACTCACAGCTGGGTGGGCTGGCTGGTTGTTTTATTAAGTTCTTCATGTTTTGCTTGTCAGGACATGTATCAATCCTCTTTTTTCCAGTTACCTGTATTTTAGTCAATTTCTGTAAGTAGCTCTAAACAGAGCTTTTCCTCTATTCATCCATAGTTTCTCCTCTAGGATTTACAGACTTTAAAGGCCTCACTCTCACTCATTGCCATAATTTAGAATCTTTTACTAAAGTCCCTTTGACTCTACTCCTCAACTTTTCCAACCTTTCCTTCAGCCTTCATGACTCACCACAAGTCTTGGGTGAGAAGGTCTGAGGTGTCCTTTGTGTAAATCCCCCCAGCCTTGCTCCCTTCTTTCCCCTTGTGCCGCTACAACTAGCCCTTTGTGTCTTCTGTTCCCTCTTGCCATCAGTTCTACCCACTTGCTGTGAGTGGCCTGGAACCGGAAGCCTTGGGGAAAGGTGCAGGAGAGCCTAGTGCTCTCAAGTGTAGGTGATCTTCTTCAGACCTTGTGTGTTGACTCCCCTTTTCCATGTCCACTTGGAACATGTTTTCCTTAGTGAAACTAGGGGAGAAAGGAAAGGAGCTAACTGGCCTAGAAAAGTCTTTTCAATTCTGAGTTATATTAAAAGCTGTTACAAAGTATTCAGCACTGTGTGCTGGTGTTAGTGACAGTTGAGTCCATGAAATACTGGTAGTGAGAAAGCAAGGTGAGAAAACAGGGAAGAAAAACTGGGGCAGCCAAGGGCTGGCTGAATAGCTCAGCAGATTAAAGTGCTTACAAGCAGGTACAGGGGTCTGGGGTTCTATCCCTGAGCTTGCTGTGCCGGCCCCGCTCATGGGGCAAGCTGAGACAGCAATTGAGATTGGGTGTGGTGATGCACGCCTGCAATCCCAGCTCTTGGGAGGCTGTAAACAGGCGGATCACTGTGAGTCCTATTTAGTAGCGAGACCTGAACACCCTATAGACCCTTACCTAAAATACAGAAGAAAAACAAAACAAAACAAAACACGGGCATCCCAACTTGTAGTTCTGTTTCTGGAGCAGTGCCAAAAATTGGTTAAGTTACAATGCTTAGTCATATAGAACCTGCCAACCTATGTGAAAATGTTTTCAATAAATAGCCAATACTTAAATAATTTTTTTAAAGAAAGCTGCATATAAACTGAAGGGTTTTGCTGTTGTATTGTTTGTTTGTCAGTGCCTTGTACCTACCAGGCTAGTGTGTTACTGAGCATATCCCTGGTTTCTAAATTGAACATTTTAATGAAAATTAAGGAAGAAATACTATAGGTTAGAGCTAGAGCTCTGTAGCACATGCCTAAACTTTAAGTCCTAGCTCATGTATTCTAACTGAATATGAGAAACTGGGAAAGTTATTCAAGCTCGATAAATTTTATTTTTTTGCATTCATAAAATGAGAATATAAATACCAATTATTACCTCATAGAATTACTATGAGGATTTAATTACATAGTGGATATAAGTGTGGGTAGTAGAAACATTTAAGCAATAAATCTTGGCTATGCTAAAATATCTAATCAGAAATATCTAATCACATAATCAATAAAGCTTGGGCAGGTAGTGTCCTAAATTCAAACTTCATTTCAGAGCATAATGTTTGATCCTGTGTTTTATGTCTTTTAAAAAGCATTATACTTCGCTAACGCTGTTTCCAGAAGGTGTTTTGTGAGAAGGCAATGGCCGGGAGTCACACGCATTCTCATGCTGCCTTCCCCTCCTCCCTGAAGCGATGGGAGAGCCCAGGTCTGAGGTGACTGTCACACCACAGCCCGAGCGCTGACACCATTTCTGAAGCAGCGTCAGCTAATCAGATTACTTGCTTGTCACTCCTTTTGGTTTTTTATCCTAAAAATAAGAACACTGGTCAGCCAGAAGTGGCCATTTTGTTAAAAACCATAGAACTAGACAGATTTGTGACCCTTAGTAGGACAGTAATCCATCTGTCATTGAAATAGATCAATTTGAAAATTAAACTGATTAATCTGAAAGAAAACAATGTTGATTTTTCCCACAGTAAGCAGCATTTCCTCAAATAGATTTTCCTAAAAAGATTTGGAAGGATATGATTACCTGTTCTTCATTCCTCTGCTGAATCCAGAAACAAGGCCCATGTCTGTTAAAGAGAAAAATGGGGTGCAGTTTATGTTTTGGGACTCTGTAGCGTCTGTCTGATCCTGCAAGTTTCATGTATTTGGCCAGGCTTAATGCTAAAGCTTTTTGATGACTGGCATAACGTTTCTAACACCCATCGGTTGGTAAGCGTGTGACTATGTTTGAATTATCTTCTGCATTTAGTTTTTTGCTTTACTGTCATTTTTATGTTGTCTGGTCACACACACAAGAATCCTGGTGATTCTTTCAACAGTGTGTGATTGGACTAATAACTTCACATGTTGAAGAGTTTTGTGCTGCAGCTGAGAAGCATGTAAATACAAGCTGCTTATTTGCAAGAAGCTTCCAGATTTGCAGTATGATTGCTATGGAAACCACATAATGAAAACCTTATAACCATCTGTGTGGCTTGATGGATTTTACTGCATAGCTGAGCTGTTTTTGTTTACTGTTATTAAAATGTGGAATGGAATATATTAACCCACAAACACTATTTGAGGTATTAATTAGTATTATATAATGACATCGTGCCTGAACACCAAAATAAAATGTTTAATAATAAACCTAAATAAGACAATGTGTGTGTATTATTGTGAAGGTAATTGTGGCCTAGAATTTTTCTCACCTCTTTTTCCCTTTTTTTTTTTTTTTTTTTTTTTTTTTT
>NW_004524591.1:16624837-16626078 GCF_000260255.1 Octodon degus | reverse complement strand
CATTTCCTTTTTTTTTTTTTTTTTTTTTTTGTGGTATAGAGAGATTTGTTCTGTTAAGGGAGTATGTTAGGATTTATCTTTACAGTTTTTAAACCCATTTATTCATTTAGTATTTAGGGAATATCTTTATAACCAGGTTCTAGTCAAGGTTTAGTCTTGAGTATTTTGTCCCCTATAATTCAAAAGAAAAAACTGATTTTCTTATCTTTCATGTGTAAACTGTTTGTATTGATACCCCAAGATAAAAATGGATAGTTTGAATATGATTAACAGAAATTGATATATGAAAGCCTTTTGCCTAAAAATATCAATACTAGTTTTTAAATTAAAAAAGTGTTTTAAATATTCGTTTCATGTTCTAAAATACTGCTTATTAATAAATCATCTACATGGACTTAAATTTGGATATATCACAGTAAATATTGATAGATAAATGTTTTAAATGTTATTATTCTGATAATTTAAGAAGGTATTTCTAAAGGAAAGAATTCTTTGGCATAACTAAAGTGCCTAGTATGCATTATAGGTGCTTAAATTTTACTAAACAGAAATGAATTTATAGGCATAAATTCTTCTGAATTGTTTGTTAAAGAGTCGAGTTTTTCCCATCATCGTCATCATCATCTTCCTCCTCCTCCTCATCATCATTATTGCAGTACCAGGGATGAAACTCAGGACCTTGTGCTTGCCAGGCAAGCACTTATTCCTGCTGAGCTATCTTGCTGGCTCTACAATTAAATTTTATATTACTTAGTGCTGGGGCAAGTCTAAATGCTAGTTTCTTGAAAAAGTGTTTAATCTATTGTTACAGTTACAGCGTTTGACTGAGGACACATGTCCTTAGCATTTTCTTTTTAATTTACTCTTTACTACTGGATTTGTGACTAGGTTGAAAAGGACTAGGTGTTAGGGAAAGACAAGATGTGGAAAGTAGGGAAAGCATTTTCTTTTGCCTTTTCAAAAATTGTTTATCTGTAAAATGAGTGACTTGGACTAACTATAATATCTTCCTAATTTTAAAGTTTGTATGAAAACACCCAATAAACGCCTTATAAACAATCCTTGCAGGTGCAGGGGCTGAGCTTTCGATCCCTGGGCCTGCCATGCTGGCCTTGCCCATGGGGTACACTGAGACAGCAATTGAGACTGGGCGTGGTGGTGTGCCCCTGTATTCCAGATCACTACGAGTCTGATATAGTACTAAGACCCTGAACACCCTGTAGACCCTTCCCTAAAAAAAA
>NW_004524591.1:16600196-16624737 GCF_000260255.1 Octodon degus | reverse complement strand
ATCTATATTAAATTGCCAAGAGCAGGTTCAACAGTATGTATAAAGCCCCATATATTTCCAGCTGTTCTTGACATTAGAGCTTTTATTGTTTTGCTTGAAATGAATTGCAAAAATTCAAAACAGCTGTATTTGTCTTATAATATAGTAACTCTCAAGGTTGATTTAAATGACAATTTTGCTTGATCACCATTTAGAATTTCCAAGGAACTCTGAAATCTACATCTACAGTATATCCTTCTCTACCATACTTTACAGTTGCCCTTGGTTATTTCCTCTGAGGGACCCACCAGCACACTGAATCTGTCCTGTAGAAACCCACCTCCGTGTGGTTCCACGACCACTACACACAGAATGTAGAGATTACCTTTGCTATATCATTTTAAAACTTTTGCTTTTAAGTAATGATACCCCTGTTTTTCAGTAAACTAAACTTAAACCTCTGATTGCCCACTTTCTCCCTCCTCCATGCCACTCAGGCAGACAGGCACAGAGCTTATCAGCACTGTAGTTCTTCACCTTCTGCAGCCATCTCCTTCCTGTTTCCACTGTCCCTTCAGTCCAGGACTTCCTTCCCCTCCATCTAGACTTTCCTGCCCCTCCTCCAGACTGCCTGAGACAATGGGATCAAATGATTATTCCTGGAGCAGTTTCAGTGCTGCCCTTTCACTGCTCCAAGGCCTTGTATAGCTCCTAACTGCCCACCAGATCAACCCGGAATCCTTACAGGGTGTTCATGTATCCTTAACAACTCGCCCAAACCACTAGCATCCTCTTTCATCCTGTTCTTCCCCTGTAATTCACTCATGGCAGATGTGCCTTGGTGTTTTTAAGTTGATGGCTTTCCTCTCTGTCTAGAAATAACCTTCTTCCTATCTCTTCTTGTTTAAATTCCCTGCACCCCACAGGCCTTCTTGCCTCCCCCCGTTAGGAGATTACTCCCTTTTTCCCACTGCCAGGTTTAGGCCCCATTAGCCCATTTTCCTTTAATCTTGTCTTTTGTCTCCCCCAGCTGTCAGCCTCCTGAGGGCAGAAGCTCCCTATTGCCTTGGCCTCCTGGGCAGGTCCCTCTTGCAGGCAATTAATACTCAGTGAAAATCAGCTGATTGGTTTAAGAGTTAAGTAACTACATTTGTGTTCTCTTGCATGTTTTTCTTTGAAATTTGAGTTTTTCTTGAAATTATGATTCTTTTTGAATTTAGTTTCTCTTTGGCATGCCCTTTATTCATATATACACTATTTCTAAGTTATATATCCTTAGGTAAGGAAGTTAATAAATATATGATTTTTAATTAAGTTTTTGTGGTACTGGGATTGATATAAAAGAATTAAGTAGTTTGATTCTATTTTATGTACTTATTTATTTTTATTATTTATTTATTATTATTATTTTTGTGTGTGGTACCGGGGATTGAACTCAGGACCCTGCACTTGCCAGACAAGCGCTTATTCTACTGAGCTATCTCCCCAGCCCCTGATTCTATTTTAAATCCTTCTTATTTAACTTTGCTGTATTAACTTGGGGAGGGAATGTGATGGCAGGGTGGAAAGAGTACAGGCAAACACTGACTATAGTTAGGATAAAGCACAGGAACTTTACAATCACAAGCTGAAGTTTGTATAACGTACTTTGGAAGTTACTTCATCTTTTGAGTTTCATGTACCTGTCCAAAGAATAAGGATTTTTAAATTATCTACAAAGTCTTTTCTCGTATAGTATATAATACTTGGTAGGTCCTTAACGTAATTTGGGAAAGAATCACCTTAAGGGGTGAGGATCTGTCTAGTATCTTCCTGTGAAAATTAAATGGAAAAAAACCATGAAAGTGATACTCAATAAAAGACTTACAGGCTATAGTATGCATTTTCTCCTTGCTGTGATTTAGGAACCATGATTTTGTCTGTAATGTTCCTGCCACATAGTACAATGAGTATTGGCTGTTATTTTACTAGATTTGAATAATCTACTGGATTTAATGTTGTTCCAGATAAGTTTCTGTAAGTTTTTAAAACAAATGTGTATTGCATTAGCACATATTTTACATTTTATCAACCGACTAGGTAAACCTTACTGTTTGGAAATAGCTAGTGGTTTATTTGTTCAGTGACAAAGGAATATGAATCTTGGGTAGCTTTATTCATTTAACAATAATATTTATGTTTCATAAGCTTATATTTCTTAAGACGGGGTGATGACTGGGTTTTGTCCCCGAGGAACCTCTAGCGTGACACTGACTCTGTTTGTTTACAGAAGAAGAAGAAGAAGAAGAAGAAGAAGAAGAAGGCAATGTTTCTGTGAAAATGGAAGAACAAAGGAGAGTAAGTCTGGACAGTGTGCACCACCCCTCAGGTAATGGTATAGCCTCCTGGCAAGGCTTACTGTGGTTCTGCTTCAGTCCCATTCGGACTGTTCTGTAGGTGTCTGCGCAGCTCTCAGAAGTTGGCTTGTTTGGTCTCCATGTCTTATGGCTGCTGAGCTGCTTAGTCCCATTTAGGATGCATGCAAACCACTTGAGAAGGATTTATAAAGTAAGCCAATTTATACAAGGTATTCCTTCCTGAATTACTTTGTAATGACTCAATTAGCTTTCATTTCTGCACAGAGGAGATTTAGTTGCATAAATTAGCTTATCATCATTGAGGAAGTGTCACTGCTAAAGGACAGTTTATAGATACAACATGCAGTTGCTGTCAAACCTATAAGAATGTAATATAGACATCTGTGTATACTTTGTGCTTGAGCAGAACAGACTTCTGCCATTCAGAGACTAACAGGGGACAACAAGTTGCCCAGGGGACAGGCAATGTAGACATCTCTGAAAAGGTCAACTTGACACAGGCTCTGACAATCGACCCACAGCTCTGTCTTCTTTGATAAAAATCAGATAAACTTAAGACCGCTAATTGATCTGCAGCCTGTTTAAATGTTGGCCATGCATATCTTCATTGCATATGATTAACACAGAAAGCAAATGAATTGGGTAAGAAATGCCAGAGTCCAGTGACAGGAACTGAAAACTGGAAAAGGACACTGGTGGCCTAAAAGACTAGGAACGATGTTCTTCCCTTTTATCCATTTCCACTTGGCACATGGCCCCAAGTACTAATTGTGGCTGAGACTGGAAAAATAACTGCACATGCTGTGTGCAAAATCACATGCTACAGACTACTTTTCTTGTTTGTTGTTATTTCCAAATTGCAAGAGATAACCATATCTGTAGGAGCATGAGGTTAGTTTTGATAAACCAGCAATTATGTTACACTGGAGGAAGAGGAGGCCTGCCTTCTTATCAGGACTTTACACCTCTCCATAGCCACATGTTAGCTGGGGCAAGGTCTGCCCTATCATCCCCAGGTCCTGCAAAGAGCTGGGGCTGGGGTCACCTTCCCCTCTCTGATATGTCCATACATCACTCTTTCAAGCTGTCAGAAGCAGGGTGGACAAGAAGCGTGTGTTCAGGAAGTAGCGTTCCAGAGGCCTTCCTCCAGCGACATGTGGAGAGGAAACGGAGGCCTGATTCAGGACCTGGACAGGAAAGCAGGCGCAGGTTGCTGTGAAAGGTTTTGGTTTTGCTGTTTTCAGAGAGGAAGCAAGGACTTAAGTCATTGCATGTCAGCACTCCTGTCCCGTGAAATACAGAGGCTCAGTGAAACTTTGAAGACAGTGTTTGATACTAATTTAAGTATGCATCATATGTTTTGGGTTATATATCATGAACCTGCTGCTAAAAACATGTACTTTTCTCTTTAAAAGATTTTTGCACAGATATAAGACATTGATATACAGATAGAGATCCTTTCCACAGATACATATATTTTGTCTTAAAGCAATTGTATTTTTCAAAAATGCATTTAAAAAACAAAAAAGAAAAAAAAAACTCTTTAAAAGCAACTGTCTCCCAAATTTTTGCCTTTGAGGCTAGGAAAGAAATCAGTTTTTCCTCAAAGAAATGAAATAAATAGATCTAGCTTTTCAAGCTGTTGCTATAAAGCACTGTAATAATTCTTATCTTTAGTGACATGAAATCTTTTCAAGCAACAGTTTTAATGCTTTTGCATAGCAGTGACCTTTGCTCATCCCTAGGCTGTCAACGGCGAGAAGCTTGTTTGCTGTGTGGGGCAATGAGTTGACAAGCGTATTACTATCTCACTGAGAATCACATGACATGAACTTCTAACCTTACTCAAGAATGTTACATATTTTTCACATTGACTGATTTTACTAAAAAAAATCATAGATTATTCTAATGTAAAATATGTAAGCTAAAGCAAAATCTATCTTGTGTTTTTACGTTACTGCATGTTCAAGCTTATGCATCTAGAACATATTGACTGACATACATGTGCATGCACACACATACACACACATGATCTCACTTGATTTTTCTCTTCAGTTTTCTTTATTTTTCTATTTGATTTTCTTAACAATGTAAAATATTCTTATCTTTTTAAAAATAGTTTTAAAGCCTACAACATCCACAGAGAGATTCTCCATTTATTATCATGTTTTGTTGTCATTTTAAAAATACCTTGCCTTTTCTGCAAAAGTATTTCCAGTGTTTACATGTTTAGTTTCTACTTCTGTAATAATTCTGTTACATTTGCCCAGTTAGCTTTTTGTGTGGTTTTAAAGGCAGGAGCAAGTATATTGTTTAAGTCCTCTATGAGCTGGCTAATTTATAGTTTCTTTTGTACCTTCTTGTTTTAACCATTCGCGCCTCTCAAGACAAGAAACATAAAGTGATTTTCTTTCGGTAATTTTGAAAATATAGGTCACGATGTAGATCAAATGGAAAAGTTGATCCATGTAGTTCAGACAACTAAACAGAAATAACTTGTACTTTAGAATGCATGTTTATCACATTATTCTCCATCCTGTAACAAATACATATGTCACATGGATTATTTTTCAGTGTGTCGGTGAACAGTGTTAACCTCATGAACCTATACTTTTGAGGCTATGTCCATTTAATTCTTGCATATATAATTAAGCACATGTAAAGTTTTGAAAAAGTAATTAAAGGAACTTAATGCCTCCTATGAACATGATCATTCCTGTATCCACATTTCATAACAAGAATTTAAGCACTGCATTCCTGAGGAGGCCTGGACTAATGACACACAGTACCAGGATCCCTCCCTAGTTGATGTTTCTAGTTTTTGAGTAGTATCCCATGCTGAAGAAGATAGAATAGTGAATTGTGTGTGCATATAGCTGTGTGACACACACAAAGTATTCTTTAACAGAGCTCACATATGGGACACAGAAGTGAGGCTGGTCTTTGGGTAGCAGCAGCATCAAGATTATAGGAAGCGTAGCTGAAAATGCATCTTTTCCCCAGGATTGCCCAAGTGCTGGCTCTGTTGCCTCTTGACAGCAGTGAGTTTAATGAAATGCTCATGATGCACATCCAGGGAGAGATGCATCTTGTACACGGTGGGGGGCTCCCTTCCCCTCGCCTGCTCCTGGAACTTCCATTAGTGTTAATGGGTGTTTCACCAAGTGCATCGAGGGGAAGAGAGACCCCAAAGTGATAAGAATTATGGGCTAGAAATCACCGCGTACTTTTTTTCTTTCTTCCCTTCCCCCTCTTAAAGATCTTTTAAATTAAAAATGATCATGAGAGAATCAGAAAAGGGGAGAGCTACCTGGACAGCTGGGGAGCCCGCTAGAATACTATTGCTGAGCCCAAAGCCTCTACTCTCCTTTTTAGCCCAAGTTTTGTTTTCCCTATCTTTGGGGGCCAAACCTAAGGCTGAGAAGTATGGGGAGCAAACAGAAGCCTTGACTAGGGAAGCCGGCTGTCTAGACCCGTTTACTGCCTGGCTGTTAGTGTGGGGGAGGGCCTCGCGTGTGGGTGATGTCATCCTCTCAGTGCTCTAATTCCTTGACTTTTAAACTGACACTGAAGGACTGTGTGGGGCGCAACGTTTGACCCATTTAGCAGTTGATTTAATCTGACTAGAATGTTTCAACTTCTAAATCTTTATTTGTTTAAATAAGTGGTTTTTAAAAGAAATCAGTCACTTTATTATAAAGTGATTTTTTTTTTCTAAAAAAAAAAAAAAAAGAGTGACAACCCTTGGAGGATCTGGCCAACCAGAGTGCCCTCTAGTGTCCATTTATAGAATTTATTTAATGTATACTGGGGTGAGGGGGAGTAATGAGAGGTGGCCTCAAACACTGTCAGTTCTTGGTTGGGTTCCCAGGAGGGTGCCTACCTCCCTGCTGGCATCAGCAGTGAGCACTCAGGTGCCAGTGTGGAGAAGTAGGAAGGTGCATGTCTCTCTGTCCACCTCCCTCCTTTCTCCTCTTCCCTCTGTCCCCCTCCTGAATTCTTAGGAAATGAGACAAAAATTAATAGGTGGATTTTGCTAGGTTGTATATTTTCTTGTCCTTGTTTTTTTTTTTTTAACAAGTATAATTGAAAAGTAGCATCTTATAAACATCTGGATTCCGTGTTATTCAGATTCTTTTTTGGGTTTAATAATGTTTTTGAAGATACTGAAGAGAACATTAAAACTTTCTAGTAAAGTTAATGTTCTATGTGAGTCAGAAAGTCTAACAAGATGAGCACACTCCTGATGCGAGTGAGGTCAGTTGTATTGGAATTGGCCAGAAGCTTGCTGTTCAGAAGCCACACAACAGAACTGAGATGATAGCCCGGATCCAGCAAGTGGCCCCACCATCTTCCCTTCAGAATTCGAAGATGACATTCCGGGGCTGGGAAGTTGATGCACAGATGTGCTCTGCCCAGCCAGTGAATACACGGACATCTTATTGATATTACTTGCATTCTTTTTGCGTTAACTCATCAAAACTCAATTATCATGAAATTAAAAACAGGAAATAGTTCTCTGTAACAAAAGCATCCAGTGTGTGTAACTCTGTGCTGCATTTCAGCAGCCCACATTGTATAAGTGACAAAGCATTTATTACCCGTTTATTGTGGTATTACAGAGTAGAGAGCACTAAATAATCAATCAGTTAATGGTCTGTATGGCAGTTGGAGCACATCACATCCATTGTGCTTATGTTGGTAGAAGGATGAGCTGATAATTCCCGTGTATGTTGCATGTTTATTCAGAGCTTAATGTCCTAAACTAGAGCTGACAAAAAATCTGGTGAAAAATGCAGCTTCAGCCGTGGCAACTGCAAAGTTGCTAAAATATTTTAGAGGCTTTGGACATAAATCCCTTCCCCCAAAGAGCTACAGTTAACTTCTGTATTATTTGTACTTTATCCTCTTCCTGTACCCACTTTTGGGTTGTAGGATTAAAAAATGATTCCTTAGTTTGAGTGTTGTATTTACATGTATGCATCTTTATTGTTGTTTTGAAGGGTTGCAAATTCTGCAAAATGATTATTGCACAATTCTGAAGGGTGCCATTCTCTTCAGAACACGCTGGGACTGGCTAGGTTCATACAGCAGACAAGTGGGGAGCAACATGTAGGTGGTGTTTTGATAAAAACACACTGCAACTAGAGGTTATATGGGAAAAGCAGAAAAAGAAAAAAGACAGTAAACATTAGATCTTATTGAAAATTATCTTAAAAGACAGAGCTAGGATTCTCCTCTGGATGTAATAAAACATTCGTGGACTCAGGATGGATTCTTTTGGTGGTCTGGATTGGTCCTTTGCTTTACATTGGCTCAAGCCCTAATTCACACTTTCTATTTCTTTTTCCTAGCAGATAAGAGCACAGATTATGCTAATTTTTACCAAGGCTTGTGGGACTGCACGGGAGCTCTTTCCGACGAGTTGTCATTTAAGCGCGGTGATGTGATTTACATTCTCAGCAAGGTAAGAGAGGAGAGATGACAGCAGTGGAAGGGAAACGCACAGTTTGATTTTTATGCATTTGGATTTACAACAATAGGGGAAAATGCCAGTTCAATTCTTCTAGGTCCTTGTTAACAATTGGGAGTTCACAATAATTAATTACTTTGTCAAGTGAAATATAATCAAAACTTAAACACACTCAGATAAGAGAACCCAGCCTAGAATGTGTGTACTCGTCACTCCAGCCTTGGTCCACATCCCCCTTGCCTCCTCCAGGAACAATGCACTTAGCGAAAGCTGACATTGCAGGGCATTGGGTTGTTTATTACGTTTCTCTTTCCTTTTCCTCTGTATTCTTCTCTGTGCTTATTCTAAGTTTGTATGCCATTCACTACTGGAAACACTGTGTTTATAGAACAAGGTTTTCCTCTTTATGTAAATATATTGAGTGTTCCGACAATTTAAAAGCAATTTAAAAGTGCTTTTCTATTCAGACAGGTTTAAATAAGTGTAACACACTATGTTTCTAAACAGAATGGCAAAGTATATTGTTTTAAACTCATCTTTATATATATTATATATATGAATCTTTGTCTTTGCTTTTTGAAATACTGGATTGTTCAGAATGTGTAAGTCTAAAAGTTAGGTTATATTTGTACATACCCATTTTTTTTTGGTGGGGGGGCAGAACCGGGGATTGAACTCAGGCCCTTGTGCTTGCCAGGCAAGTGCTTATTCTACTGAGCTATCTCCCCGGCCCCTGTTAATTTTCATACTTTTTCTTCCACTGTTACATGGAAATTAAAATATCTTCCTTTGTCTACATTGTGAGTCTATTTTAGAAACAAACAATACATGGAAGTAATTTAAATATAAGTTAAAAATGTTAAATACATCATTATCTAAGAGTTTAATATGATTTTTTATTTTGATTTCTTGGTTAGAGAAATATTTTGGTACTTTAAAGAGCTAATTTCATTAGTAATCTCTGTAAGGAATTTGGAAATAAAGTCACATATTGAATTTTAATGCTAGAATGGCTAGTGTATAAAATCATAAAAGGTGATTATAAATTCGAGTGAGGATCTTAACAAGGGTCATCTGTTTTAGCTCAAAAGAGAGCCAGGGCCTGTACCTGGTGTAGGTGTCTTGACTCCCAAGTCTGGTGTGTGCTTTTTTCTCTACTTTCTTTCCCCTCCCCACCCGCCCTCCCTCTCTTTCCTCCCTCACTCCCTCCTTCCTTCTGTTTTATTTGAAGTAAGTGTAAAACACCCACAATATGCTGGAACCCATTTTAGCCACCAGAAATCCAAAAGGAATGCAATATAAGCACCTAAAGATTGCTGGGGAAAGAAGTATGTAATAATAAATAAGTAAAAATAGCTATGGTAATTGCTGGCTAACATGCCTCAAGCTGAGCCTTAGCACTTAATCCTTTCAGTCTTCCACTTGTTAGCATAGTGTTTTTGGTTGTTATTCTCAGAAAGATATTTTCAGTCCTTTGGAGCTATAGATAGTGAGCTTCACATTAAAACTCTTAATTAAGCCTGTTATTGAGCATCTAATTGTCCTGACTTAAGACAACAACTTTCTGAGTTAATTACTGAATATAGAAATCAAACTGATTAGTTTTAGCTCTTATTAAGTAACTTTTTTGGAATCATTACTAAGTTGACGTGGTTCAGAGTTTCTTTAAGCAACTGGGCTGCAAATATGTATAAAATTAAAAAATGGATTATTTTCCATTTGAAACGTCCAGTTGTAGGGGTGACTGCTACACACTTATCCCACTGTTTTTGCAAATATAAAGCTTGTGGAGCCCGGGAAACTGAAAGCTTCTTTATGAGTCAGGTTGTCACTGAAAGCCTGGGCAAACTCCCACCTCCAGCAAAACAAGCACAGTTCCCTGAGCTTGTCTTCTACTTTTGCTTCAGAAAATCATTTTCTGTCCATGTGAAACTGAAAGTATAATCATAGGAATGTATTCTAGTTCTAGGATCCTACAGACAGAAGTTCCTGTTCTTCCAAGCCTGTTTTGAGGAGCCTATCCCTTCATTAGTGAAGCCTGATCATAGAACTAAAGTTGGGGGTGGTCCTCACAGGAAATCTTTTAAAGCTGCCACCCAAAATTTTTTTAAGCTACTTGGGAAGAGCTGAACAAAAAAATACAGTATTCCCACTATCAGATGTTTTACCAACACCATTGCTTCATTGGAGATGGGCATTTTAGCATGGACTTATTTTAGGTTTAGCCAAGAAAGAAACAGAATAGACCAGCACACATCACTATTGGCTGCATGACTGAACTTCCAGTGGCCCAGTTCTGGACATGGCAGAATCAGCTTGGTAAGGGTTGCTGAGCATGAGAAGAAGGGCATTAAGCTATGCCTGGTGGTACATAGACCTTTGAGCTATGTATGGGTATATTTGATAGTCTGGTTGCTTCGGAGTTGAGTATATGTTCGTGAAAATCCTTATCTTGTCATCTTGCTTTGGGCAAATTGAGATGGAAATCTCTAGATGGTCTCTAATAAGCTTATATTACCATGCCCTTCTTGTTTGTCAAAACTTTGGCAAGCATATTCCAGAATTTAATACTATAAATTCACTTAGTATATAAATAACTGATTTTGAAGGCTTGGTATTATAAGAACTTGCTAAAAGTGGTGGCACAAGCCTGTAGTCCTGGCACTCAGGAGGCTGAGGCACAAGGACCACTGAGAATTTGAGGGTTGCCAGGGCTACATAGTGAACTTAAGGGCAGCCTAAATGACATAGTAAAAAATAACACAGAACACAAAGCCTTTAGGAAGAGCAAAACATTGTTTTCAAAGGGCTTATTTTTAGATGAGAATAGAACCAGTGTTATGTATTGATAGCTTTTTAAAATGCAATTAATTAGAAATTGGTAGTGTTGTTATATGCCCAGGAATTTATTTAATCTTTTTTGGAGTTATATTTGGATTTTGTGGTGTTGGGATGAAATTTTACCATTTTAATTTATTTTTTTACACCATCTAGTGGCTCAGAATGAGTGGTGCAAGCAATTGCAGCTAATGTACACAATCAAAATGGTGTCATTAATTCAACTTTAAATCTAGTGATGGGTTATTACTTTCCGATCTCATGTCAATAAAGTATTAGCATTAATCATGAAATATTTTGTTAATCATTTTGTGTTAAATGTAGAAATTATATGCATAAGGAAGAATACATTTTAAGAAACCTAACATTTGTATAGATATAGAAAATGTATACTTGGCAAAGAAATTAATTCCATGACTTTGCTATTAAATAGCATCATTGAAAAGATTTTAAAGACACTATAACTTGCTCTTAGTAATGAACTGACTTGAAATACTAAATTTTCACTGATTTAATCTATAAGTTTGTTGTTCTTAAGCTATCCTTTTCCAAAAAGCAACGCAAAATAGTTTAACAAGATACATTCTTTCAATATAAATAAACATATAGAGAAATCAACAGTTATAAGTTATAATGAAGAGTGTTTTAATTTTGTAATGTAATGGCAAAAAAAAACCATTTAAGTAGTTTGGGGATTAGCCTATCTTCATTAAAAATAACACTTTGGAAATGCAGTTTTATTTTAAAATTCCATCCTCTATTTTACAAGGAATGCTGTATAGGGTATCAGCTGTGTTCAGCCTGGGGTTGATTTATTTTAAGCATCTTTTGAGAGTTATACACATCTTAGAATTTGTTTTATTCTATTTTTTTCAATGAAAATCAAGTATTATAATGAAGAACAGGCAAACACTCAACTCTTTCCCCTTCCCTTTTTAATATTTTTCAATTAGCTGTCATGTGACCTCCGGCTAAGCTAGCCCTTCTTCAGAGTGTCCAGGAATTTTCTTAGGTTTAAGCTTTCAGTCTCACTGATAATAAATCTAAATACTGTTTGCCTAAAAAGAAGATCCAGTAACTTTGCTTTATTGTTATTTTCATACAAAGTTGCTGCTGTTTTTTTATGTGTTAAAATAAGTGCTGCAATAGTTCATTGGATATTTAGATTTTTTTTTCCATAAAAAACTCAAAAGCACATTTTTAGGGACAAATAAAGATGAAATTTGTGATTCTAATAACAGCTGTGTTGTTAGTGAATTGACCCTGAAATACAGGTGTAGTTCAGATTCATTTGATGGGAAAAGTTATATTGGAGGTATGAAACCTATTAATTTTTAAAAACATTTTGTTTAGTAATCAGGTTACTTAGAATCATGCTAAATAAAGTATTTTACTAGTTTGTATCTCAGTTCTGTTTACTCCAACCATGGCTGTAATATTGCAGTTAATAGCATTTTCCTAGAAACATGCTTATGAAAATTTTATAGTTTCAGTAACAGGATCCATATCACACAGCAGAAGGCCTAGCCCATGTCCCTGCATTGCTCTTTGTTTAAATATTCTGCCTTGTTGTTGTGGATTTACATCCTCTGTTAGTTTATCTTTCAATGTGTACTTGGAGTAAACTGCTACCAACATTCTCATCTTTAGTTTTACAGTAATAAATTATTTTTAGTGACTTAATAACTAATGAGCTATACTTCATCAGGAAAGAGGCAAGCTACTTTGATGCTAAAAGAAAAATAAGAATATTAAGGATTCTAGAATATTTAGTGTAGGGTATATATGACTTTAGCTTTGTAGCCTTTTTGAGAAATATGAAGTCAAAAGACAGGATGTAGAATACGTCATCACTAATACACAATAAAAGGCACTTTTTTAGAGTTTATTGGTTTGAGTTCCAAGCATTGCTTCCTTCCATGTCTATCTGCTTGATTGACTTTTTGCGGCAATTGATGAATGGTGACAGACATTGACCATTTGCTTCTCATTATGAAAATAAAAAGATTCAGGTACTATGCCTCACCCCCTGCCACATAAACCTATAAAAATGAATGAAGTAAACATCTTGCTGAGCTCTGCTGGCAGAGGGAAACGACAGGCTTCTCTGTAGCTGTTGTAGCTTTCGTGCATGATTGTGTGACCCAGGGTGCCACAAGAGCCTGGCTGCTGATGGGTGGCGTAGACGTCTCACTGTAGGACATGTATTATGGACACTAAACTAGCTCCCAAGTGTTATGTGGCCGGCAGTCTTTCGGAAGGAGGAGGAGGGTCCTTGTGACTGCACTTGACTCAACCTGACGGCTGGTAGTGTCTGTTTGCACTGTCAGTCTGGCCAGTGTGAGGGCACTGTGTGTATTTTTGTACTTACAGTGCTCAACAATATGGCAGGAGTTTAAGAAGCACTTACCAAAATACAGTAAAAAAGCAGGGAACAATCCTGACTTCTAAAAAAAATGATAGAAGCATACAATTAGGAAATTTTAGTGCTAGCCCTTCTCCTTATAGATGAAGAAATTAAGGCTTAGCATAATTGGAGGAAAATAAAATTTAAATCCAAGGGAAAAAAAACATACCCTGTGGTGACCTTGACTATAATCAAGTTCTGCAACTGAACTTTGGCCTGGGCATTGTCTCTTGGCAGCCAACCCCAAATAGGGAGCAATGGGGAGCTAGTAACTCCTTTTATTCATAAAGGAGGGGTCTTGGCTTCTCCCAAAACTAGCTGCTTTGAGAATGCATCTCACATGAGTTTTTAGGGTCTGCCTTGATTATCTGGCACCAACAACTTTATCTAATAAGTGTTAGAATGGCAGGCAATGACTTCCACAAAAAAATTTATAGTAAATATAACAAGATTTAATAAAGGTAATTCTGTGAAGATCCAAATGTACAGTAATTAGTTTTACTAATTTGTATTAAGTTTATAACTGTATACTTGTAAAAATCTCAATGAGCAATTTAAGTATAAACAGAGATTTCATCCCTAGTGAATTTGGGCTGTGCCCGAGGTTGCCTACCTAGTTAACAACAGAGCAGGATCTTTCGAGATGGTAATCTTAAGAAAAACATGCAGACTTTCCATTATACCTGCCACAGCATTTCTGCCTTTGCAGGATTCTGTTTTTAACCTGCTGTCACTGCTTGCAGATTATTCAACTTAATTTCTTCTAGGAACTGAAGTTTTTTTGCCCCAGTCCAAAGGGACAGAATTCTCTTTCTGCAGATGAGATTTAAGCTCTTTAGATGAGGCTTGCAATACAGCACCTCACAGTCATGGAGGGCAGCAGCTGCCTGGAATAGGAGCCACCCTCCAGATTGCACAGCTGAGCTTGCCTGGGTACCATGCTTCAGAGCAAATGTCTGGTCATTTATTCTTGTATATCTCTTGTACACAAAGGACAAGATGCTCTACTGGAGACTGTGAATCCTAAAAAATTATAGCAAAGTCAATCAGTGCATTGTTCAAAATAAAGACTGTGTCTGTTCCGCATTTCACACTTTTTACGCATCTGGCACTGCAGGCATGCAGGACAAGCCTTTTCTTAATCTCAGTGAGTTTGCGTTTCATGTTGTTTGCAGGAATAAAACTAATGCACCTAAGATCCACTGAGCAATAAAGGCTCATCTTGAAATGAGAGATGTAGTCTGGACTGAATAACTCGGAACATTTCATAGCAGTGGAGGGGCCTGAGTCAGGGCTTAGGCCTTGACAGGATTTGAGAGAGGGGAGACTTCCCTGGGGAAGAGAGCTCCACAACCAGAGGCATGAATGGAGGTGTGGACCCTGGACCATGCACACCAGCACAGTGACAGGAGAATGTTCCCAGCAGGCTGCAGCAAGTCAAGCAGAGAACTTGTAGTGCATGCAGTGGAGAGCTAGTCAAAGTTCTTATGCAGCAGGGTAAGCCGATGAAGGCAGTTTCTAGGAAGATCAGAGATAACAGTGCAGTGGTACAGGGTGAGGGCTGGAAGTCTGGTGTGGAGTGATGGCAGGTGCAGTAGTGTGGAGTGAGTAAAGCCCAGCAGAAACATAGAGTCCATCCTCAGCGCATGCGGCGTGTGAGCTTGGAGGCTGCCCTCTGCTGAGCCAGGCTTGATCGGGCCTTGCCCATAGCACTGCAGATCATCCGGCAAGATCTCACTCTGTACTATTATAACTGTTGACTGTAGGAATTTGAATTGAGGGTATCTTGACTGTGGGATAGAAACCAAAATTTATCATATAAGAATTAAAATTCTTACTATGTGACATCTTACTTTTCTTTTGTCTTTTCTGCTTTAAAAATGTAGTATATCTTGGTACATTTATATCTAAGTGGATGGACCTTGAGACCATAATCGTAAGTGAAATAAATCAGATACACATGTGTAAATATTGCTGTTCTCTCCCGTGTGAGAAACTAAAAGTATAAATATAAACCAGAATAATAGATATTATGCAACAGGAAGAAACTATTTAAAAGGAAAAGGGACTTAGGGTGAAAACTTCTTGAATAAGGAAGGGAAGAGAGGTTGAAAAGAGGAGTAGGGGAATGGGAAAAAGAGGAATCAAAATACATCTTGTATAGGTATAAATTCCCTACGATGAATGTGATTATTTGTATATCTAAATTGCACCAATAAACTTAATTAAATTTAAAAAATAAAAATGAAGTAGACAGTGCAAGGAAAAAAAATAGTTATTCTTAAAGGAACTCAGCGTCAGACCTGCCCAGTAAATTATTAAGTAACGAGGTTGATTTCTGTAAGCCACTAGGAAACTTAGTTCTTCAAACAGGTTCCAGATTGGTGGTCAGACACTGCAGAGGACCAGGGATTGGGAACGTCAGTTTCCTCTTGCAATGGGCTAGGAAACCAAGAGTCACAAAGTTCCTGCTGTACTTTTAATTAAGGGCACCCTTGGAAGAGATGCGAGCATGAGAAATGAATGATTTTTTAAATTTCCAAGTAGAGATAATACAAAGGAAGATGTTGAAGGGTTGCCTTCAAGAAACTACTTATGTGTTTTTTAAAAAAACTTCCCTAGTTTTCGCACTATTATACTACAATGTTTATGAATAGTTATCCCAGTCAGTACTTGGACAATAATGTAAAGTCCACTGGTTCTTAAACTTACTGTATTTTGTATTTTGTGAATAAAATTGCTTCCATTTCCACAAAAGGGTAGTATATTTTAAGGCAGGTAAATGTTTGGGAAAAGGATGCATAGCCTTTTGACATTTCAGACACCTGTTGCTTTTACATGTGTCTGTAAGTAATGTCTGGAAGGGTCAGTGCATCACAGAGTGCTTCAAGTTTCAGTTAAGACAGCTTTCTTTCACCATATGGTTTACAGAAAGGGGATTAGCATACTTGAGAAGCTAGGATCATGGTGCTGAAAAGGATTTTAGTAAATGGTGGGGCCTTATTTAAGTGTAAAGTAATATACTAGCAGAGAGAGAAGCTTTAGTCAATGAGTAAACACGGAGGTATGCTTACTTTCGGGTTGAGTAAAGTCTGTTTCACTTTATCAAAACTAAAAGGCTTATCTTTTTTTCTGCCTTATTACACACTTTAATTTATTGCTCAATAAATATTAATTGGGGCCTAAAATTTTAACTATCAAGTAAAACACATAAAATGATTGTGATGGCAAGAGAATTGAAAACACAGGAGTTAGCTTGCAAGTATTCAATGCCACCTTACTATTATTTTCTCGGATTATTGGGCAGATTTGGCTGCTTTTGCTTCTTTGACTGCCACATTACATTTTGCCTTGAAGCCATCCATTTTGCAGATATTGAATTTCTTTTGAGTGCTATTTTTATACAATAAGCATCACTACACCTCTGGATCTTGATAGCATTACTGCAGGAGGAGAAAGCAGCTTTGTGTTAGTAATTACCTAACATTGTCAGAAGCTGACTGCAGGCCTCTTTCTAGTGATAACAGAATAACCGCATAATGTAGCTTTATAGCACATGATTAATAGAAAATAATTACACGTCCTACAAAGGGATGCAATATTTCTTATAAATTGACTAGAATGGTTTCCTGTAGATTAAAGGACTCTTCATTATTTTATCAGTTCTCCGGAAGTACAGTCACTTGCCTATGTTAGCATTTCAGTTGATGTTAAGAGCTGAATAGGGTGAGGGATGCCAGATGGCAGACCTTCTTGTACCTGAGATCTCGGGGGCTGTAAAGATGATGATTCTTAACCTGTCAGAGATTTAGGTGGCAGCTTTTTTGGTTGTTTATTAATAAGATAATGCTTGAGAGATTCATTCATTCATTTCATTCATTCATTCCTAGCCACCTGTGACTTTAGAACAATACATGTGAACTGTAAGAAAAATTATGTTGATCACATTTTCTACTGTAAGTAATAGGTCATTTAGAGTCCCATTTGGGGGCAGCAAGGAGTAAAGGCAAATACTGGCTGATTTCCTTCTTCAGAAGGAAAACTTGTGTGATGTTGAATCTTCAGACTGAAGTTTAGAACACAGCGCTCCAAGAAGCATTTTCATTCCAATTTATAGGCTGCAAATGGTTTAATTGGGATTCATGTTGCTCAGGGGGCTCATCCAGAGGATGGTAATGATAAGAGGAAAGCTCCTGTGTTTGCAGTCTTGTCGAAACACTCTAATGGCTGCAGAATAAATCCATAAATTTGCCTCCTAGATTTTTACCTCTCCATATTTTATCTTATCTCTTAATTCCACACAGGAGTATTATGTGGAATTCTTTACAAATGTAAAGTAATAAATATTCTGGTTTTTCTTTTTACCTTCTCTGATTTAGATCTGTGATATTTTAGAATACTTTCATGAAGTGTGTATTTTATACAGTTTCAATTGTTTTAAATTAAATGAAGCATTTAAGATACTAATGTAACATTTTTTTCTCCTTGAATGTTACTTTTAAGGGATTTGTGTACAGCTGAATAAGCTGCTTCCTGCTGCTCCCTGCTTAGTGAACCTTACCAGTCTACCACAGTCCAGAAGTCTCTTTTTTAAGTGTGAATTCACTCAGTTCTCACCATCATCTGTCATTTGTCAGTGTGTTTGGTAGAGATCAGTCCCTAAACGTGGATATGAGTGAGATTTTGAGAATATCGGATCCTTAGTTAACAGTACAAGTTATTAAAGTAGAATATTATAGCCATATGAACTTTCTGACTTGTGATTTGAGTGTAAACATTGTCACCAATGTTGAGGGCTGTTCTCTGGAAGCAGGTCTAGGTCAGTGATATGTCCTCTCACTAAATATTCTCTGTGTCTACCGTGTGAAGTTCCTTTAGTCTTTTCAAATAATCAATTTGAAAAGTCTAAGACTGGCATTAGGTAAGAGATTTCACACTCACACTTACCCTATTAATTATGCATTTGACAATTTACAATATGGACCTTTGGTCTATGGAAGGTTAAGTACTTTTGTTTTGCTAAGCATTAGGATCTAATTATATTCATTGCCTGAAAAATTGAAAAGGGCAGTTTTATTAGGTACCTATTAGTGTGTAATGGCTGCTAATCATAGCTTTCAGTAAGTTAGTGTGTTCTTCTGATAAATATATTCTACATGGAGTATACTCATCATTACTGAGTTCTGGACTCAGAGTATCCTTGTTGTGTGGACAGTTTTGTCCCCTGTGTCTGTATTATCAGCGGACTTTCTGGCCTCCTGGCGTGGGTCTGCCGCCCCCAAGCCAGAGCTGTGCCTTCCTCAGCATAAAAAGGGCAGGATTAGTCTCCCTCCTTTCCCTCCACTTTGTCCTTCTCATAACCTAATTCTGACACTGCCCACTGTTGGAAAAAGCACCTACAGATTTTCTCCTATAATCCCTCTATTGGTAGACTACATTAATCAATACATACATCCTATCGTTACCACACTATATTGAAGAGGTACATAATTTTCCTTTCTGATGGTCAGTGGCTTACTAATCAATACAAATATTCAGTCTGTACTCGTATTAACCTCCTCTCCCCACGCGTAACTCAGTATGCATATGCACATTTATCTATGACTCAGATGCTGGAAAATCATAACCTATTGAATTACTTTGGGGATTGATTTTAAAAATTTATCTTCTATGAAAAATTAAATTTTGGCCCTACAGCGCTCGTGCAGAGTATTGCTTTTGGAAGATACTATTCTTGAAACTTGTGATTCATTTTACTTTGTTTGTATCTCACTAAACATAAATAAAATTTGAGATAAAAATACATTAGTCAATCTGGCAGATGTATGAGGCTGGTTATAAAGGGTTTGTTATGCCTAAAGCAGTGGTATGTCTGTCAGTGGGGGATAAAGGAAAGAAGAGGAGACATGGCTTTGTTTATCTCGTATTGCAAGGTAAATGTAGAAGTGCCTCATCCATCACTCTTTTCTACAGCTAGATTAATATTTTGCCTTTAAAACTTGAGATACTTTTATTTCCTATTGATCTTCCACTATAAGGGTGAATCTAATACCAGCTTAAATTCTCTCCACCTGTCCTTTATATAATACTGTTTATGATCAATAAAAGGAATAATAAATGCCTTAGGCATGTTTCTGTAAAGGAATCTATTTGTGTGTTACTTTGAAAAGCAAATTGTTTTATGTTAGTATTTGCTTATTCTCTAATTTATGTGTTTAAAATGTGGATATTAGATTGACTTAAGGCTGTACATTCTAAATCACTTCAGGTCATATAAGTTTAAGTAGAAATTAGTTTGTTGCAAAAAGTTGTCCTTGTTAGATAACAAGCTTCTTGAAGGCAAATATACCTTTGGGACCCTAATATTAACTTTATAGACTAAGGGGGTGGAGGAGAGGGAGAGAGAGCGAGAGAGACTTTGTCTAGAGAACTGGTTTCCCAAAACAGTTTCATTTTCCATGTTCTTCTCATGAGTGAGTGACTGCCTCTGTATTCTACAGAGTAATAAACAGGCATTGTGTCATGCATTAATTTAAATCTTTGCCTAACAGCATTTTTTAAAGTGTCTAGAAACAAAAAGATGACAGTGTTTCCATTTGCCGCTTAAGCTCTTGTAACTTTATAAAAAGAAATAACAATGTCTAAGAAGTTGCATACATACCACGTTGTACTTCCACCAGTCTAAAGGTTAATATTGCATATTGTTTTCAATTAGGAGTACAATAGATACGGCTGGTGGGTAGGAGAAATGAAGGGAGCCATTGGCTTGGTGCCTAAAGCCTACATAATGGAGATGTATGATATCTGAGAGTCCTGGGTAAGTACATTTTAATCCAGTGCTCTTGTTACAGCTCGTATGTTCTCTTGGTCTCTTTCTTGTAAGTCTTTGTCTTTTTAAGTCTTTATAGTTTTTGATAACACATAGATGGTACCCACATCTTTTTTGTTTAGCTTTATCTTTAAATTTAGAAATATCATCATAGAATGAACTTTGGAAATGAGTACATTTTTTAGACACAGTTCCTTTGATAATAACCAAAATGTTTGCCCAGATTCCCTCCTCTTTAGTAAAACACTTTTGTGACCTTTCTGAGGAGCTAAGTTGATAAAATGTTGAGTAAACATTCAGTTTTCCTTGACTAAAAGAGTACAATATTTCTAGGCTAGAAGAATCAACATTTCTATTGAAAAAAATATTAAAACTCAACTTTTCCTTTTTGTCTGCAGAAGAAGAAGAGTCTTCTGGTTGTCTGCAAATGCTTTTGATTTTGAAGTCTCATGAAAGCCTGGGTGACAGCTTAGAACCTTTCTTTGCTTTATTGAATGTCTTTGACTCTTACTTTAGTCATTTATTAGAGTAGTCTGATGTGAAATTAAATGAGTATTGATGTAAATTAGATGCAAGCAGTAAAGTTGTACCTGTTGCTGTTTCGCAGAGAAAGTATTACAGTTTTTATGTACTCATTTGATTGTCTGAAGAGTTCATTACTATTTATATGGGCCATACAGTCATTGCTACTTCTAGTGTGAATTGCACTTTCACTTAATCATTGGGCATCAGTTACTTTTAGAGTGTAATATATGATTGCATAGAATTTTAATTGAAATTGTCATGCAAATTGTTGGTAGGTGCTAAAGAATGTGTTAAAGCTTTATAGATCATTTAGTATTTTTTTATGTAGTGATGTGATTCAAGAAAGAAATTTTACAAATTGGCAAATTTATTTCCTAGTAAATGTAACCACAAGAAAGAAAAAAGTGACAGAAATACAAGTGGAAGTGTGCTGTCCCTTGAAATACTAGTGCAAACCAGAACCATTTTTGTGCAGAGTACTTTACTGAAACAGATATTTTGGGTTGATATGGATTTGTCAGTCCTTTCTACCACATTTCTGTTTAAATGTAATGAAATAAAAGATTCATAAGAAACCCTCTTCTGCCACTACATAATGTTGTAAACAATCTCAAAATAGTCTCAAAAGAAGGCAGTGTACATAAGCACTCTTATCATTGTTATGTTATTAAAATCCCACGGTAGCAGCAGAACTGTGGATTGGAATCTCCCCTGCATTTCTCAGAGTGCTTAAAAGAAAACAAAGGTTTGGAGAGGAAAGAGTAGAAGTCGCAGTGGGAACACGCACCCACGAGTGAGAGCGAGGAGGTCAGCGACCTGACCTTGGGGGTAGATTCAGGGCTGCAGAGTGAGATCTGGAGAATCTTACCACCTTTTCCTGGACTTTGAAATCAGAAGTGTTTTAAATACCCACGAAGTACTTGTGTGGCTTTAATAAATGTCAAAATCCAGTACCAACTTATTATTTGGAATAGACATAATCTCCCAATACTAATCATTACTTAGCAAGTACTAGCTTTGTTGAAATTTTCAAGGAAAGATTCTACCCATATGTATAAGCTGAAAACTGTTTATAGGCAATATTAGAGTGTTTATTTTACAATTATCCCTTAAATGCCATGAAAATTCAGGTTTAGATGTAAGGGAGGAAAGCCTAATTTTAGGAATTTTGAGTTAACTCGGGTTTTATGTATATTGACACATCAAGTTAAGGTTTTCAGAAATGACATTTGTATAGTTGATACCCTTTTCCTAGTATGTTGCCATTGAAATAGATGGAAAGCGCCGTGGCGAAAGTGAAACGGCAAGGAAGATCTTAATGGACTGTTTTTCAAAGCTGGGTGACTGAGAAGCAAAAGTAGTCTGGAAAAGTAGTGCCTGGAATGTAAGTGGAGCTCTCGGTGCTGGGCCAGTAGATGGCAGCAGCTTGTCATCGCTCGCAGCCTCTCTTGGCACCCCTCCCCCACCCAGGCCGGCCGGCCAGGCAAGTGTTGGGGCAACGTGCAGGGGAAGAGTTCCGCCTTCTTTGCAGCTAATCCAGGAGAGGGAGTCCTTTGCCAACGGATGACCAGTGTGTACAAACCAGACAGTCTCTGAGTGGTAACTGTACAGGAAGATGGTGTTACTTCTGTCCAGAGCTCCTCTGGCCTTTGTCCTTACACTTGTGTGTAGGTGGAAGATGTATGAAAGGAAACGAAAGACTAAAATCGCAGTGACAGAAAAAATAATCATCACTTTCGATTCATGACTACTTTGTATTCATTTGATGAAATCATTTGTATACAACCAGGGACAAAGTTTTCTTTACACCCTTGACGATATATTACATACTCTTCAAGATCATAATAATATCATTAATGTGAATTTAAACAACATGGCTTGTTAGAAAATATGCTAATTGTTATGTTCTCATTATGTTTGCGTAGAGCTTTTATTTGTTTTTCTATGAACAGTTAGAGAGCTAATTTTTTCAAAGGTGATTGTAAGTCATATTTTATATAGCATTTTGCTTGATTATTTGCTCTGTACTGAATTTGTACTCTATTGCCATTAGATCTTACAATAATGTTCCACTCTGCAAATTTTTAAGGTTCAAATAAAGTTTAATTGTTTGCAAACTGTTATGATGCTAATAATTCAACAGCCTGCTGTGTTACTAATGAAATTACTTTGTTATGATTAATTTGGAAAATAGTGTGTTGATTGTAGTAATTAAGCACAACAAGGTGAAGTAAATGATTCTAATGCCATCTGGCCTCCAAACTGAATGAAGAAATGAAATAGGGCTGTCATCTGAATTTATTCAAAGAAGTAAAGATAATACAAATGGCTTCCACTGCTTCAGGATTTACACGTAACCACAGATCACTCTGTTCTTCTTTGGCACTTTGCTACTCATGATACTTTCATTTATGAAAAAGAATATTATTTAGACCAGCAATTGTTCTGAATACTTTCTTTAAGCTGATTATTTTTACCATAATTTAATTACACATAATTGCATAAAGTAGTGTAGGATCATAGAAAAATCACTTCTGAACCATCTGTAGGTGAAATCTAGATATGTTGTGTTTTGTCTTATTTTTCATTTTTGCCATCAGCATACAAACACTTTGAATATAACTTTTCACATTGAGTACTACTTTCATTTAATTATTTGTACAATGTTTTCAGTCACTGCTTTCTCATAGAACTGTTGATTTCTGCTTTTCTGACAATTCTCTAATCTGTTGCTGTCCACACATAGATTCTGTCGCGTGCTTCTTGACCAGCAGGAAAGACGCAACACACAGCTCTTCCTTCAGCGGTTTATTCAAGCCCCTTACAGCAAGCTTCTTCTTCTTTAATCCCCCAGCCCTCGGCTAATATATACTCCCGAGCCCAATCCCAGTGCGCCACATGGGGATCACCCATGGGTCCAGCACATGCGGAAGCAAATCATGACAGCAGCCCTGGCCATATAAGGAGTTGTTGTGCACAGAGAGCGCCCACCCATGGGGGTTGGAAGGCGGAAACCAGCGCCATCTTGTAGGCGTGGTCCTTCACAGCTCTCCACAAGATTCTGGTGCTGTCTAGGGTCACATGACAAAACAGGACTAGGTTGCATATTATAGATTCAGATTTGTAACTCGACCACTAGAGGAACATTGACATTAATGTGGGTGTAGTTTAGAAGCTTGAACCTTATCAACGAGGCTGATTGAAGCATTGTGAGAATTTCTAAGTCAGATAAAGTTCTTCCAAATTTCACATCAGTTGTATTTCAGTTGTTGAAGGGAATTATAAACCAACTGTACAGTTATCCCTTCTCTTGGGGTCAGTATGGGCAGAGTATTAGAGGACAACATGGTAAAGAAGAAGGTATCAGATCAAAATGTGATCAAGAAAATACAGCTCCCCTCAGATTCAATATATTTATAGTTATAATATGGTTAAACCTGGTCTAATCTGTCATAAAATTCTGAGTATTCAAAAATAGAGAGAAATCATATGGTGTTCAAATATTTTTCCACAAATTTAATTTGTGTTGAAATGCAAAAGATTTTGTCCTCTAGATTGGAAAGGTATTTTGGGACTACCTCACCTTTAGCTATTTTTACATACCTACCACCTTAATATTGAGTACTTTAAGAATTCTCTCAGAAGGGCAGTTAGAAAGCTCAGCGGACTAAGTGCCTGCTTTGGCAAGCACAGGGACCAAGGTTCAATCCCTGGTCCTGCATGCTATGCTGGCCCTGCCACCAGGGCTTGATAAACAGGGGACCAAGTCTGGGTTTGGTGGTGCATGCCTGTAATCCTAGCGCTGGGGAGGTAGAAAACAGGAGGATCACTGTGAGTCTGAGCTGCGTAGTGAGACACTGTACCAAATACATTAAAACAAAACAAAACAAGAAGTTCTGTCAGAATTCCTGAGAGTCAGGACATATGAGAACTTGTACTGTAACGTCATGTAACTCGGTAGCATCCCAAATTTTCTGATCAACGAGATTATGGGGCCAAAGAGGAAAGTGATCGACGATGTAGAGTGTGCCTAAGGAGAGTCACATGGAGAGAAAACATTCTCTCAGGCTTTCACAGAAAGCACATTGGCCAAGCAATGGCTGTGACTCATCCACATGGCTGACACTGACAAA
>NW_004524591.1:16591233-16599915 GCF_000260255.1 Octodon degus | reverse complement strand
GGAACTTAACAACAACAAAAAAAAGGGTATACAGATGAATGTTCATTTTGTATCTCTGTATTCAAGGTGGTTAGGATAGATATATAGTTACATTCTCTTAACAAATAGAGTGATTTATTCTAATGGTGTTTGTAGATAGGATATCACGTCCGCATCCTATATAGCAATTAACCACTGGAAGGAATGTATGCAATGTGTTAATTATTGAAATTGTCCTACCAATTTGATTTGAAACTGTCTCATTGCTATTTGTTTATCAATAAAATTATGGAAAAAAAAAGAATCCCTGAGAGTATAGTGTTTTGCCATGATAAGATGAATACTTTTAAGATTGTATGATCACAGTAGCATGGAATGATATTAATGGTCAGTTTGAGGGACTTTTTGCTTTTACTGTAGATTCTATTCTCTTGTTAGACAGAACTATAATTTAGTGCTAGCATGGTACAAAGCATAGGCTGTGCAGCCGGTAAATATTTTTTGTTTTTTGTTTTGTTTTGTTTTTGTTTTTGTACTAGGGATTGAACTCATGACTTTGCGCTTGCCAGGCAGGCATTTAAGCTACTAAGCTATCTTCATGGCCTTCAGTAAGTGTGTGTTAACTAGTGTGACAACCCATGATAACTCAAGATCTGAGATTTAAGAAAAAAAGTTGGACCTCTATGCATGGTAGTGAAAAAGTCTTTATATGGCTAGTACACCCGCTTTCTAAGAATATTTTTAGTAAAAAAAAAAAGTCCCTTTTACTGAGTCTTTTGAATCAAGTTCCCAATACCCCATCAACAAGTGGGCTGGATTTGTGAGCAACAGGATGGAGGGAGAGTATCATTAGAAAGCTGAGGAGTGACATAGTCTTTAGATATTTTCACTTTCTCTTGTGTTCGAATTTGTGACTTTTTCGAAGAAAAGACTCAGGTGACCCAGGTGGCTTGCGGCAGGGCACCTCACTTCCCTTTCCAGAACATTACATGGGAACTGTCAGGGGGGCCTTGTACCTATCTTCTGTCGTGGAAGCTATTTGCCAGCTCCTTGGGTAGATCTAAAGGGAATTTCTGAAAGTGAGAGCTTTAACAGTTGTTAGAGGGCCGGGGACATGGCTCAGTAGAATAAGCGCTTCCCTGGCAAGCACAGGGGCCTGAGTTCAATCCCTGGTTCTGCCAAACAACAACAACAACAACAACAACAACAACAAAAAGTTGTTGCCAAAACCAGTTGTAATTCCATTTCGTCCTTTTCTTCCAATCTCCCTATTTCTTTTTTTGTTTGTTTTATTTTTATTTATTTTTTGTATTGGGTACAGGGTCTCACTCTGCAGCTTGGACTTCTAGTGATCCACAGCTCAGATTCACAGTGATCAGCTGTTTCTTTAAAGTTGTAAGATTATGTTTACTTCAGTGCCTTTATGTCCCCAAGATGACAGGAATTGTGAATGCATGAAGTAGCCTTTCTCATAGCCCTAGTTAGCTTTGGCCTGTTGTGTTTAGAAAAGGGACGGGAGAGGAATGCATCAGAACACCTGTGAATGTGCACAAAGGTGTGAAAATAGAAATTACTCCCACCTCTTAACTGCCTGGCCTACTGTTGGAACTTGGAGGGTGTTTCCCTTCTCTCTGTTTCCATGGATTTCCTTTTTATTGTCTGTGGCTCAGAAAAGCAATACAATGCAGCACTTGCTTGTCTGTTTTTCTTTATTGGCCTCAACTTTATAATATAAAAATATCACTCCTGTTAGAGTTAAGAACAGGTGCTGTATGAAGCTTCAACAGCAGTTTACCTCTCATTTGAAGAAAGTGTCACCCAGCTACTCTCAGAGGAGGAAATTAATGACACCAATGTATGCCAGTTACCAGCAACAACCTTAAAGGAGGACAAAGTTCCCACAGATCAGCAGATTCCCACATACTGCCTCTCCCTCCCAGCTGCCAGGGTAGTCCTTGGAGAAAACTAGTGCTCGGACTGTCACGGTGAGCCCAACAGAACAGTTTAACCAGTAATAGTAAGAGCCACCATGTACTGAATATTTAAGATGTGTCATCCCTTTCATTTAATCTCCAGAACAATGCTGTGAGCTCCTTACTTTTTCTTACTTTTCTGCATAGGAAACCGAGATAAGGTAATATTAGTCCAAAAGGTCCCCAGTAGAACGTTACTTACGCAGGTGGCATGTCCAGCCTTCCTCCCTGCATTTGGCACCACCGAGCATGCAGGCTTTGTTCTGTGTGGGTGGTCAGCCCTTGACAATGGCTTGTTGGCTGCTGCTGCTGACACCAGTCCTGTATGGTGGACTGGAGCATGGGCAAAGACTAATACAAGAATGGACTTCAGTAGAGCTGAATTTGGCACACCAGGGCGATCACAGCAAATCCAAAGTCGCTGGTGTGCACCAGAGAGTAAGCTTCAGTACAGGAGCACTTCTATCCAGGAACCTCAGCCAGGCAGCAGACGAGAGAGGGTGGCGGGTCAAAGGAATCCTGTGCCGATGCCCTTTTTCCTTCTCATCTCAACATCAAGTCCCATGTACAGCTGCAAGCCATGGCAGCCTGGGAAAGGGTTGCAAAGCTAGCTGCTTCTGCCTCCAAGAACACTTGCTTGGGGAAGATAGATTCTAATGAATAGGGTGTTTTAAAATTTGCTTTCTTCCCACTTTAAAAAATATTAAATGGTTTAGCCCTTTACAATCAGTGAATAGACTTAATTATAAAATGTTTATAATTGTGTAACCAAATGATGGCAATGTCTGACACAACTTGTTGAGATACAAATTTATTCAAGAATTTTTATTGGACTGATGGGTAAGGACTAGATACTAATAGAGCATGAGGTTTCATTCCTTGGACACTCACCTAGGAGGCTGCACAGGGCTCTCTTTTTACACTAATCCTTTAGTAAATTTTTTGTACCTCAATGCCTGGAGGTGGCTGGGGCAGCAGGGAGTCAAGACAAACAGCTAAAGAAGGACTAGTCTGTACTCTGGAACTCTGCCGAGGAAGAGGTAAGACTGAGCCCTCTCTTGGCCTAAAATGCACCCTGAAGTATGGGCTGTCTTGGCCCTAGAGAAATGGGTGTACTGGTATTCAGATTCAGAGGGGTATTTTCTGCTGAACAGTTTTTTTTTAAATGCCCCATGCCTGCTGCCTTCAACATGGTATTTCCATGGACAGAGTAACTGACTTTCCATTGTCCTGATCTCTGGTTGCCCACCACATAGACCTGGTTGGTGTCCAACACCCAGTGGGCACCCTATGCACTACTAATCTCAGGTCAAGCCCTCAGCCTGTTGTGTCTCTGTGGCTCCTGCCTTCATGTCCTGGTTCCACTCTCTTCCTCTTCCTCCTCTTGTTCCTCCTCCTCCTTTTGTTTCTCCTCCTCCTCTTCCTTTTCCACTTCCTCCTCCTCCTCCTCCTCCTCCCCTTCCTCCTCCTCCTCCTCCTTGTCCTCCTCTTCCTTCTTCTCCTCCTCCTCCTCAGGTTTTTGCAAAGAGCTGAGTCATCCAGGGCATGAGGCACTGCAATTCTTACTGCCTCACAGGGTTAGCAGTAGGTGCCTTCTGTGCATTCTCTGATTTCTGTGAACACAGTGTGTAGCCATGTGGTTATCCTGTCACCTGTGTCCCTGAGATGCAGCTGTCCTGTGAGTGGCTGTTGTTATCTGTCTGTAGTTTTGCTTCAGCTGGTTGGCTTATTTGCTTTATTCTTTACTATAGTTTCAGGCTTGCTGTTTCTCTTCCTATATAATTAAATGATTCCATTTTGAATAATTACATTTAAGTGCCAACTGCGTGCAAGGAGCATTTCGAACATGAAATTCGACGTAGTCTTTCCAAGTAGATTCACCATCTAAATAAAATGGGATGTTGCCATGGAGAGCGTAAGCACGGCCTCAGGTAAACTTAACCTTGGTGCAGTTCTTAGCAATTTAAGCCAGTAGCAGTATCTGAAGACAAAAGGCAAGGTTATTCAGTTTTGTCACCTCTGACTTTCTTTTCGTCAGACATGAACACATACATGCCTCCACTCTTAAAAATATACAGGAAGGGAGCTGGAAGGTTTCAGTATGGGTCAGATGAGAGGATGGACTTTTATAAAAATTTCCAGAATATTCATAGTCACCGAATCAGTGGTGAGGGGAGCAGAGAGCTGTGTGTGAATACCATGCGCACCCTTCACAGAGTTGCTGTTGATTCTGGGAATTTGGAATGGTCCCTACTCCTTTAGGAATGAGGGCTTTTCCTCAGCGGGGGACAGAGTCACACCGGCACAGGGCTCAGCTGAGATTGAGGAGCCAAAAACAACAAAAGCACAAACCCAAACCAAAATCACAGCCATAGAGACTAGAGTCCCTCAAACCCCCGCCTCCTCCTCGAGTACCCTGTGCCCTAAACTGAGTCCTGTGCCTGCAGGGTGGCATGACACCCTGCGCGCCCTCTTTTGCGTGGCTGAAGTTAGGCTTAGGTGAAGTTGTACTTGAAGGCACCTGAAGAATCCATGACTGGTCAAACATAACTTTCCTGAAGAACTGTTACAGGGGCTGAAACGAAACAATAGAACAAAAAATGGACTCCTTCACACCAAAAGCAAACAAGGGTGTAAATTCTGGGCACTCAATTGAGGCTATATTTCTTAGAATCATGGTAATAAGTTATTGGCTTTGTTGTTATTTTATAATGAGAATTTATGTAAATCATCCAAGAAGAGTTGGGGTTTTCCTGTTATTTCCCCATCATTTAAAAATGCATTTTTCTTAGGCAAGTCATTGGCTTCCACGCTATGGCTAGTTTCTGTTAATAGAGGTTTCAATACATAGATATTATTTGGTCTATCAAATGTTTAAATTAAGACCATAAACTTGTTAATAATAGTCTTTAGGTATATGTTGTTTGTAGTTGGATTGACTCAGCAGAGGATTTTTTTTTTAAACTGATACCCTAAGGATATTTTTTGTACAAGTTTTCTTTGCCCTATATCTGCTCCCTTGGTGAGCTTTCCTTCCACGTGAGTACTGGTGGATATTTGTTGTGTGTATATATGCTTCTGAGTTAGACCTTTTCTTCAGATCCATATTTGTGGGTAAGGCAATGTTGATTGATTGAATTAGGCTTGTCATATACCACTGGTCTTGGTTTGTAGTTTGTGAAAACATAGGAGGAGAAATAAGAGCCAAGCAGAACCTCATTACATGTAACCTTAATGCTTTAATGTTATAACTTTAGGCAAAGCTAATAAAATATGCAGAGGACTCTTAAATAATTTAAATTATCTAAAAAATTGAGCATATTCCTTCAAATAATAATGGCTTTTATAATCTGATTTTTTAAAATTCATTTCTCATGTCTTGAATTACTTAGAGGTATAGATATCATAGTAAGTTTGAGTTTATTTAAGATTATTAAATATATTTGTTATCACACAGAGCCACTGAAGATTCCCTATTTTAGCCTCCTGGTTGTAACCTATAGTGTTGTGCAATACGTGATTCTGGGAACATATCCGATAATGTCATTTTAGTATAGTTAATTTTTAGCACTTCTGCTTAATCTAATGCTCTGATTTGATTCCTTGATTATTTAGAATCACTAATCGATTCCATCAACTTGAAAAACGACCCCACATTTTCAGTACCTGTTATTTTGTACTGCTTAAAATGAAAGCTTTGCTTACTGTTTTAATATTGCGGTCTTAAGCTGGGAAACCACTACTTCCATCATGTATTTTCATTACTGTCTTTATATACTCTTTGGAAAGGATACTAGTGAGAATACGATGAATTGTGGCAACTGTGATTAAAATGAAGATAAGTATGTTTCGAAAACTTTTCTTCCTATTTCTCCGTGATTACAGAGAAGAATTGTGTGCTCTAAGCATGGCATCTTTTGCTTCCCCTGCTGATGTAGTTAATGGCAATAAATACTCTGTATTGATCACTACTTAATTCAAATGGAAAAGTAGACTAAGGCTGGAAACATGGCTTAGCATTTAGTATCTTTCTGAAGCAGTTTGTAAATTTAAAAAATTGATATAATTGCCCCAAATATGCTTTTGTTATTGGATCCATTTCATGCTGTAAAATTATTCTCATTTTACATCTTTCCTAAATATTATTTTGTTCACAACCTATATTTTTTCCTGGTACTTCTTTGCTGTTTTTTGATTAGCTAAAAATCTGTTGCTTCCACTTTAGCTCAGTTTACAAACACAAAAACCATAGAGAACATTCAAGATTAGTATAGGAACACAAAAAGAAATGGACAAGAGCTATGTAAATATTTCAAATGTAGTCAGATTATTCAAGGGGGCAGTTTTAATCCATTAATCTAGTATGAGGATGTTTAATACAAATATTTCTCTTTAAACAAGGGTTTTCTAGTTTAAAAGATGTTGAGAGAAGCCTCTTATCTAAAACAAATGCTGTCAAATTTTGTTTTTTGTTTTTGCTTTTGAAGAAAAGGCTGACGCACAAACTGCCCACATACTCGAATATAATTTATTCGTAGTCAAAACAGATTGCCATTTACACACTAGGTATTAAAAGCTAGTTAGAGTCATTAGAGTGGTCTTTCTAATGCTGTGTATTAAGACATTCAATGCAAGATTTATTTTCAAGCTATTTTGGGGCCACGAGGGAAGTTGTTTTCCTTATGAAGGAAATTCTGTATTTTGCTTCATTATTTGTAGTTTTAAAAAATGTAGAACAGAGGACAGAATGGGAGCTGGCTGTTTCTTCGAATCCTAATACAGTATGTCTTCTTAATGAACCTGCCGCAGTGCCCAGAAAACAGCTCCCTGCAAATAAACATGCTCCGAGTGATTTAACCACAATGTCCAGACTGTGTAAACATCTAATTATTACAATAAAATTGTCAATAAATTTACATTACGGCTCCCTTTTCAAACGTTAACCAACTTTTTCTTAGCTTGATAAAAGGGCATAAATTGTATTTTTATGCGTTGGTGTTTTTGTTTTCATTACACTTCCTGCTGCACTCTAAACAAAAGACCTCAAGCCTTAATGTCTTGAGTTATTCCTGGGTGAAGGAAACTCCTACAGTTGTTTATTAAGGTAATGCGCTATTTTTTCCCTTTCATAGTGAGGTGGACGCGGAGCCTTCATAGTCTCATCTTTAGTCATGGCATCTTTGCAAAAAGCCGTAAAGCCAATATTGTAGTCACTGCAGCTTTAAGAGAGGCACAAAGAATTAAGGTCTCTTAAAACCCACTATTAGAATGAGAATTTAAGTTATATTAGAAGCAAAAGATAAACCGACAGAATGCAATAATTTCCTTTAACAAAGATTATGTCCAGTTTTCGGAATTATGATATCACGTTGAACATAATTGTGGAATAACTCCCCCTCACACGTATACCTTATATAACTGCTGCATTAACATTAGAAAAGCAGAGCAATATTGAATTCTAATGAGGTCTGGCCTATATGCTCTGCGAGGAGAAGAATGAGGATAATTCATTTGTATTCTCCGAAGTGCTCAGAGATCCACGCGCATCCCTGCGGCTCAGCGCGTGGCGCTGCTCAGCTGCGGCTCCTTGGAGGGGCGTTCACTGCTCTGAACGGCGCGTCTGAGCTGGGGAGACAGTGTACCGCTTTGCCAGTAGCCGCGGTCGCCTCGTGGCTATTTAGTTGCTTGCTCTCTGCACGAGTTGCTTCACCTGTTCTTGCGGCCGTTGAGCACGGCCATCCCTGGGTCGGGGACAGTGCCCCTCTGTCAGAGCCACACACAGGCCGAGGAGCGCAATCCAGTAGGTGCACGCAATTTCACCGTCCTCAGTAAACATGTCGGTTTTGAGTAAACAATGAGATGACAGTGAAGTATTTTTTCATTAAAAAAATCTGAAAAGAAAATGCTCCATTTGTTCTGATATTGGTGGTTCAGGAAAAACTGCGTTCATTTGTGAGTCTTGCTGACATTCTGAGAAAACAGCCCATTTTGGAAAGTTATATTTAGCAAAACCAAGGAATGGAAGATTTTAGCAAATTGCCACGTAAAATGATCTGCACAAAAAGGCGTTGGGGAAGTGAGCTAAGGCCTGTGCCAAACAGATGGCACCCCCTGCTGTGTTTTTGATTGAAAAAGAAAGGTAACATTTGCAGCCACGTCAAAGAGACAGTGATCAGCTAAACAAATTGGTCTCCGAAGTACCCCATTGCTGGAGCAAGCCCCGCTGCAGGGTACGGGAGAGGCTGTATTTCAAAATAATGCTATGTTTGCGTCTTTCCTAAGTGAAGGAATATGTCCCCCTTTCATGCGGCAAAAGGAGGATGAGGTCTTTGTTGAAATCGGCTGCGGTATTATCTGCAGAATAAGCAATAGAATCCTGCAAGTAGCTCAAGTGCGTGTTTTCTCTGATCACCACCAAATGGTGACAAATAATATTCGAGAAGACCTAGCAGCTTCTTATGTTGTTCACTTTCCTGGGTAAGGTCCTTGGAGCTTGTGGAGGAGAAGGAGTTGGTGTGTAGCTTACACACACACACACACACACACACACGCACACACACACACACACCACCACCACTACCACCACCACCACCACCATCACCACCACACCATCACAAAAGAGGAGGGGGAGGGAGAGGAGATGACTTAGGAAAGCCTCACCTTGCACTTGAATTTAGTTCCAAAATACAAACATCAAAAATGGCAAAGAGCATGTCAGTGCGCAAGTGTG
>NW_004524591.1:16557970-16587970 GCF_000260255.1 Octodon degus | reverse complement strand
CCAATTACTGTATAATGCTAACAAATATGCCAAATCTTTCACTTCTGGTGGAGCAAATGGAGCTAGTGGTGCAGGACTGTGAAAACTGATTGTCAGAGATTTTCAGCATCCAACAATGTGGGATAATATTTGAAAAATTTCCAGAGAGCTGTTGAAACATTTCTTCATAAGTTAATATACATAACATGATATTTCTTTTCTTTGTATATAGCAGCGCAGTGTTAAGTTTTCTACCCTACCCATTAGGCTATTGAATAAAATTTAAAATATAATATGGCTTTCTGATGGCCTATAAAAAGATTGAGCAAGAAAAATATTTGCCTCAGCACAAGAGATAGCCTTAGTATTCTCAGGAAGGTTGGAGAATGATTGAGTAGACTGGAAGACTTGTCCCTGGGATCCTTATTTTCCTCCCTTGCAAATTGGTTTCTGTGGCTTTCATAGTCTGGAAACCAGTCACCAGTGCATACTCTGGAAGCTGAGACTGCCATTATGTTGCTTAAGAGTTTATCTTTTTTTTTTTTGCCTTTATCTTGTCTGAAATAGCTTGGTTAAAGTCAAGGCCCATGTTCATGACCCCCAGCTAACATGGTACAGCTATGCTCAGCCCCCTCTGTGGTGTTGCCTCTTTATATCTGTAGAGAATCAATTAAAAAAAAATCACCCGCTGAAATGGATCTTGGGTATTTGTTTCATATTTTCTAAAAGCAGGTTAGCTATTTTGCCCTTGAGCCTTAAGGAATGCTGCTGATTGGCTGTTTGTTATTTTTTAATAATATATGGCATGTATCCAAGTAAGCATTCCGATGACCTCGACAATAAAATGTGATTCTTAGCTGCAAGGTCTGGTAGGGGATGGCAGGCTGCCAGCCACTCATACATCATTTACAGGTGGCTGTTTCTGACAGGCCAGTGTTAGTTATTGTAAATGAGTGACAGTCGCTATAACTCACCTGCGAGCCGGACTCCGCGGGCCGGGGGCTCCGAGATCCCCACCCCCTCGGCATGTGCTCTTCCCTCTGGGAGCCTGGCGCCCGGCGTGCACACACCCTGCCCGCGTGGGCGCATCAGTTGGTGGAGCTACCTTGTATGTGATTGACGATAATTAGGTTTCAACTGCCTTCTGATGCAGAAATACAAACCATTACAGCATGGCCAGTTCGGCTCCTGCAATCTTGCCCTGAGAGGGTATTGATTCACTCTTTCACATTTTTAAAAGGTCATGGCAATGATTCCATCTGAACTGTGCTAAGTGAAAATAGTTTGTAGAAATGATATGGTTGCTTCTTAGTTCTACTGTAATTGAAAACTACAATGGCTTTTTTTTTTTTTGTATATTTTAATTACATGTGTCACTTTGCTCCATCTTACCCAGATGAAATATTTGTAAAGTTTCAAGGCAGGTGACCCTCGGTGTTAACGTTTCCTGACTTTTGGGCAAAGAGGACTTTTGCATTTTCCTACTGTGTCAGGTGAAGCCTAACTGAACATGGTCTCACTGCCTTATTAATTTAAGAATTAAAGAGAGAAGACCTGAACCTTTTCCTTGGCTCTGTCATCAACCTGCCTGTCTAAATAAGATTTGGATATACTGGCTGTGGTGAACAGGATTTTAAAGTTGCTTACTTTCTGCAGATGTTCATGGCCGTTAATCAGCTTTTCCTCAATAGTTATCAGACCATAATGAAACAAGTTTGTGATCAGAGAACACAGCCCCTGTAGCGTAACTTCCCTAGCCAGAGAAAGTGAACTAGAAACGATGCAGCATACATTACAGGGATAGTCAGATGGCAGGTTCAGCTTTTTCCTACACCTTCCGCTCTTCTGAAGCAAAAGAATTTTAAAGTGCTTGGGCACGGCCTTGGGTCAGACGGTGTGCTCTGAGCCACCCTGGATCTCTCTCCCCATCAGGGTGGGGAGCAAGTCTCAGCTGTTTCTAGTTTCAAAAATGAGCTAGTCATTGTACTTGCAAACTAAGGGCCATATTCTTATAGAGAGCATGGGGATTTCGCATGTAATTGCCATTAATGCTAATGGCATTTATATCTGTACAGCCCTACACATCAAGACAAGAATGTATTTCCATCTTCATGCTGTGAAAGTCCATTTGATATCATTCATTTTACAACTTATTTTTTAAGTTGATATCCGTACTCTGTCAAGGCATACATACGCCTAGTTGAAAGTAAATGTGGGAAATATTGGGAAGCGACAGGATAGCTAAACTTGTTCATGTGGATGAAATATTGCTGAACTCAGATCCATTCATACTCTTTAAACACAGCGCTCTATTCAGCTTTGAAACTGCTGGCACACTTTTCATAGTGCCATAAATTTGTCAGCCTAATGGGACATTTTGTAGATGTTTTCCTTTTTAAGTGCTTTAACAGGAGTAGGTATTCCATTGATCCAAAATCCAGCTCAGCATTTCATTTCCTAGAGATGAGAAGCATACATTTAATGTCTTATCAGAAATTAAGGAGTGGACAGTGCCCTACATCTCTTCAAGGGAAGAAAATATGTTCCCGACTGAACTCTGCCCTTGCCTGGCCTCGGCTGATGTCTTAACAGCCAGGCCGAGTATGCAGTGGGAAACATCAATGGCCGTCAAGATCTGTGCTGTCCCATCTCTTCATTGATTAGATGGTCATCTTTCTGCCAAAACCCTATTGAAATGTGTCCTCCCATCTATGCTGGCCAAGCAAATTTAGACACAGGTCTTGATTGACCTCTGCTGGGACTTTGACTACTAAAGGAGTGGATCCATCCCAGCTGCCAAGTCTCTGAGTCCCTTGTCTTGGAGCCAACCTAAAGCAGAGGGGCTCTGTATTTAAACCATAAACATAGCAAGGCAACAGGCATATGGCAGTGCTGAGACTGCTCTCTGGGACTCCTTCTCAGGTACACAGCTCCTCTGGGGAAAGAGAAGAACTGTATATGACCCTGGAAGCCACTCAGAGTGGTGAAGTCACTTCTGAGCCAACTGATGCCATCAGTGCCCTGCTAGGTGGCCTTGGACAAGCCCCTAGAGCTGTCTGGGCCAGTTTTTTCACTGTTAAGACTGAGCAGAGTGAATACTAAATGTTTTAGCAGCTCAAAACTTTATATCCAGTGCTGGGCATTTGCCTTGTATGAATATTGGCATTATGGTGAATCATAGTTAATATCCAGTAGGAAATACTGGTTTCTACAGGATCATGCAGGTCGGTGGGTGAGACTCTAGAATATCAAATGTTTCCATAGGACAGCCTGGTGGTACAGAGAAGGCACAGCCTGAAGTCTGGGTCCCAAGCCCACCCTCCTCCTGGATGGGATTGCTCCACATTCAACTTGGTCACTTGTTTGTTAGCAGGTTGGCTGCTAAAGATGTAGTCCATGGTGTGACATTAGGTCCCAGGGTCAGAAGGCAGTGGGGCCTTCATGATAGAAACCTCTCTCCCTCTCCCATCTTTTCTGGCATGGCCAAACTAGCAGCTGGTGCGCTCACCTTGCCAAGCACCAACATCTCTGGGCTTTTTCCTCTTAAGATCACCATTCCCCCAATCACACTGGTCAGAAGTTGTTTCAGATGCAGAGGCATGACCCTCAACATCCTCCAGATTCTAGAAATGTTTTGATTTGACTCATCGTTCTGGGGTCACAAACACTGGGAGTCCATGGCCCTTTCCATTCTGCATATGTTATAGACATTTAAATATTTTATTTTAACAGTCATTCATTTTGATCATGTGGGCTATCTTACTCTAAATTGAGGAGATAAAACTTCTTTATCATTAATGCAATACTTATTCACCACCTGCTATAACCTGGCATTGGCAAGGACCTGGGGATAGAGCTTTCCACGACTCTTATGTCTCGAATAGCTAACAATTCAAAAAATCCCCAAAAAACAACTCAAAGAGCTTCCATGTACATTCCCTTACATGCACTCCACACCACCTGGGAAAGGTGAACCAAGAGGCTGATTTCACTGCCAGACAAGCTGCCCGGGCCCTACGGATACAGCGCTGTGCATCATCTCACACCCAGGTCTCCCAGATGCAGACCTCTTGTGCCCTTATTCTCACTGTATCTTCACCCCACCTCGAGCCAAGACACAATGTCACTGGTAACCCAGCAGCATAGGCCTTGTTGGCCAGATGCACCTAGCACTAAGTGTGGAGGAAAATGGTGCTTGGAGGGGCTGGCTCAGTGTTTAACCTGATTCTGTGCCTTGCTTGTTGGATCGGTGCCTTTCTCAGGGACCAGGCAAGGGCAGCCCATCCACTCTGGGAGGTTTCCAATCCCACCGCTGTGTACTTTTTTGAACCTACACGGTTGAAAAATAGCAAGGTCAGAACATGATTGAAGAACCTTCTTCCTGTCTTTTAAGTCACTGCACTTCTATGATATTGTTTTCCACTGAAGAAGTTCTCTTAAAAATGAGGTTGAGATCCCTAAAGAAATTGCTTCAATCAGCAGCAGGGCTTAATGACTGTTAATGGGAAGTGGAGATAGGATAGTAAGTGTTACTTTGATTAATAAGAGAACTGCAGAGAATTTAAATTGTGCCACTGATGGATTATTTTCTTCAAGCTTGATAAGCACTTCTCATTTGTTCTTAAATTTGGTCAATACTGTTAAAGGCAGCAAAATGAAGTATAATTAATTCTATTACTGCTGCTCAGACCAAGTGTTACTAAGAAACAGATTATGATGCAGATGACAGTGCAAGTCACAGTGTTGACAGTTGGATGCTTTGAATACCTGTCACTCCTCGTTAGCCTGAAAGAATGAAGAAAACATTTCGCTGTCCTCATTTCAAAATACCAAAAACCAGCTTTTTAATATGTGCATGTTCCACTGTCCATAACATAGGGAACATTGATAAGATAATCAGCTGACATAAAATTATTCTTCTTTGGACATATAGAGAGTAAATAAAAGATTGAGATAATACATCAGTTAAAATGTTAAGAGCTGAATGTTCATTTTGTATTAATCACTAAGAAAATGGGATATTGATTTAATGTTGAATGGCTGTGGAAAGAAAGCTTTACATATTTCCCCCTTTTTTTCTGATTCCACCACATATTATAGATCATGGCTTACTCTTGCTATTCATTTTATTCAGAACAATTGATAAGCAGGTGGCATCGAGAGCAAAGATATCTTGGCAGACAATTTTATTTCCTATGAGTACTAATGCCTAGGACATGAGACATACTCCCTCCCTTGTTTTGTGTAAACACGAAGATGTATCAGTGTTTTCTGAATAGCTCTCCCTCCCCGACCCCTGTTACATCTATCTCCACTTATTTAAGGGATACACATCACTTTTAAGTCCTGCCTGAACGTGGCCTGATGAACTCAAAGTCTTACCAAATGGCTTTTAGTGTAAGTCAGTGCATCTCAGCCTTGAAGTTCATACTTGTGGGCACCTCAAGTTAATTCCAGAAATGCTTCCAAGACTGAAAGTCAAAAGAAATTAATTACATTTCATTTTTTATGAAGAAAAAATGCAATTCATCAACCCTGTTCCAGAGTATCTACCAAATAACAGCAGGGCTTTACAACTTCAGAAAGACTGGGCATCTTCTGACATGTGTCCTTCTGTTCACTGCGGATTTCCAAGTCTGTGTTCTTCCAAAGTGCATGAAGTCACTGGTTGAGTAATTTCAGATTAATATAAAATCTAAGTGTGGTGGGTTAACGGTGCAGTTATAAAGTTTCACTGAAGGTCTAATTCCATGATTAAAAATGTAAACCTTATCTATTATGAATTGAGAACTAATCCTTTCGCCCAGATGTCCCATAAACATAATTTCTGAACACGAGGAAATTATAGGACGAACATTTCAACCCAGAATATGAAAGTCATGCCTTTCTAAAATCCTTTGCTGCAGAACTAATGTTTGGAGACAGAGCCCAGAGTATCATCAGCCTGAATTTTGGGGGGCTTCAGCCACAGAGTGGGGCAGACTGACCTTGGGCCACTCTGAGAAGGACCTTTCTACTCTGCAATGTGGAGGGTTGGTTCAACTGCTCACCCAGATCCTTCCACCCTTGACATTCATTTTTGGTTAAAAAGTCAAGTGATTAGAGGATTCCTTAAGGCTGTTTATTCAACATGATGTGGTCTATACAGTTACCAGAAATGTCCCTGTGCTTCAAGGTCATGGTCTTCTGGTGGGGATAATTTAGGCCACAAATAGAAAGTACCCCCCCTACAACAAACACACACACACACACACACACACACACACACACACACACACCATCTACCCAGTCTGTGCTCCCTACAGACCTAGACTTGTGTGTCCAGCTCAGCTCTATCTCCTGGGAGTTTCCAGGCTGGGGGCGGGGGAGGCACTAAGAAGGGAGTAAGCCAGCATCTAGGAAGATATCCCCTCAGATAAGAGCGCTGAAGAGACAGACGCCAGGAAACGCAATGAAATGGCCAGAGAAAGGCAGAAGGAAATGGAAAGTGAGATAGCTGACCACCCCAGGAGGCTGAGGGGAAGCCAGCGGAGCCAGCCAGCCTGCCCCACCTGCATGCTCAGGCAGAAAGAAGCACAGGAACATCCGCCTCATCTCACCACCATGTCTGAAATTTCTTTTGTAGAACACATGCGAAAGGCGCTCTAGCTCTTGCTAAAACCCAAGAAAAACCAAGCGGCGGGGAGTTATTTCCACAGTTTTAATCCAGACACTCTCAGCGCTAGCAACTCTAATTATCTTTACTGGTTTTCCATGTTGCCGCAAGACAATTGAAGTTGCAAAACTCTGAGTTGGGTTATTTCCATTCCTACTGTATGTCTGTGTTTGCCTGTAGAGTTTAGTGCAACTTACAACTTTAGAATTACTGTATAATACTCAGAGGTGTGAAACGCCATTTCGAGTAATGCCTTTCTTCAGTTAATATAGATAAATATTGATGGCAGGCAGCAGTAAAACAAGTCATTAAATTCTTCAGTGCAAGTGTATCCCACACGTTGCTGGAAGCTACAGAAATCATATCGGGCTCCCAGAGCCACTGCGTGTGATTAGAGAGGGCTCCCATTCCCAGCGTCCTGTTCCAAACTGGAGTTAGAGGGAGCTGGAGTGGGGTATGGACACCAGTGTAAGAGGCAGAGTGAGGGTTAGAGAGCTCTCCCAGCCCATCCATCCGCAGTGCTTTCCTCTACCACCCTAATGAACCCCTGAGTGAGCCAGAAAGCTTTGAAAAATGGCATTCAGCTACAGTGGGAGGCCTGGTGCTCTGAGGACAAAGAAGCTTTAAATCTACGCTAGTAACCCTATAAAAGCAGCTAAAGATTTCAAGGGGCAATAAACCCCTTCTCTGTTGCGTTTGGATTATCTCACTTCAGTGTCTGTCAGGGTGATGCAGAACTTGGCTTGGGTCGTGGAGAAATATGGGAGGGGTTTCTTTTGGGGCCAGATAACGTTTTTGTTGCCTGGGTCTTAGGATGAAAAATGAAAGGAACCGTTTCCTCATTTTATAACGCCATCCTCAAGGATTGCAGCCCAGTATAGATTTTTGACGCTCCAGTGTGGGGTGCGCTTTCTTCAAGGTGCTTTTAATGGGCTCTGGGTTGTCAGAGACACCACTCTGATAATGAGGCTGAGAGTCCGTGTGAGGAGAAAGCGCCATAATGAGGGAGGAGCACGATTTGTTACAGTTATGTGGTTACTTGGCTATAATATCTTTTTGAGGTTTATTAAATCATATAAAATTTCAATTTACACTGCAATATTCTATAAAAGATGGAGCACACAGAAGTAATAAGTATGACAACATTTCTTTCATTTATGAATCGTATTGTTGATTGCGTTAACACTGCCACATCCCACAGCAGGATTATTTATGTCGGGACAGTAATTCTCTATCTCCAATTTAATTTTGTAAAAGTTAATTACAAATTAGAACAAAATGGAAGGCAGTGAAATGCTGAGATAGGATGTTATTGGGGGGAACTATTTACGCAGGCCGCAACTGCGCGGATCATCGTTATGGAAGCGCCAAGGCACCCAGCACTAGTCGTGTGGGGTGAAGAACAGCCCTGGGCTCTGTCTCCCAGGAAACGGCCCCCTCCCGAGGAACAGTCTCTGTAGTCCTGCTAGTGAGAGCCTTTCCTTTCTCCACCTGCCAGCTGTGACCCTGGCAGGTCAGTCACCAGCAAGGTTGAGACAGAACAAGGACATAAACTCAGGGCTGATGACAGTAGGTCAGTCAACCTCCTCTTCATTTTAACGGGGGAGTATTTGCTTCTATCTTAAAAGTGGGGCAGGAATTTGACAAGTCAGAGATCTATCTCCATATATCTCCCATAAGTCAGTCTGAGGTGGGGAGCCAGGTTCTTCCAGCAGTGTCCTCTCAGTTGAACTCTCTTTCCATCGTGTCACTGCCCTTAGTAGTATCAACAGGGCTTCCTAGATAGGCTTTCTGCCAAAGCTTGTAGTAAAGCTGGCTAACAGTCTGTTGGCCCCACACAACCCTGCTCAGAGAGAGAACAAGATCAGAGGTGAGAACTGAGGCAGAAGCAGCGAGAAACTTCAGGCCACTGGCCCTCTGCTTCCTGTCCCTTTAGTTCTCCAAGCACACCGTGTTCCTTCCTCTGGGACTGGTTCAAGTCACCTGTGTTCTCACTGAGAGGCTGGCGGAGCTCAGTGACACCAACTTCTCCTCCTGACTGTTCACTCCACTCCCTCCATCTGGAGCTTTCTGTTCCTTCCATCCTCGCTACCACACTTAACTCATTTGGAGCTCTTTGAAGTATCACGATTGACTTGCTAGGTGAAAGACTTTTATATTTCGTTTTTAATAGAGCAAAAGTGACTCTAAATTTGTTAATATTCTTTAGGTTACATAGGACAAATTACAGATAAGTGAATCAGTAATGAAATTTGTAATGAGAATTTCTCAAGTATGAAATGTTGGCGCAAGGAAAGTTAATTGCGGGATTTTACAGCCATTATAGTTTATATCATAAATGCAAAAATGACTAGGGCCATTTAATTACAGTAGGAACACACTAAATTTTTATGGAGTGCCATTTTGTTAAAGAGGTACTCGGAGCATTAAGAGCAAATACCGTCCTAACTGTGGGGCCAGGTAGCTTTCACAACATCAAATAAATATGCTATTGCTACAAAATTGTTCCTCAGATACTGTAATTGACATGATGACTAATGAGATGGGTTTATTCTCACAGCTTCACACACTCAATTTACAGTGCCTGAAAGTTGTTTTTTTCTGCCATCCATAGATCTGGAGGGAACCAGAAAAATCCCTCTTGGAAAACACTATCTCTGCTGCTTCTCTAATTAACCTTCAAAAATGCATTTTGAAATATAGAAGCTGGTGCTTGGCGTAGAAATTGGATTGTCTTGGAAAAAAGACTCAAGTGCTAATTTGTTCCTTACTCAATATCTGATGTGTCAAAATTACAGGCGGCTAATGTTTTGGAGCCTTTTAGTGGGTGAGGGGCAGACTTTTCTGATGGCCAGGGTTTCGAGGGGTCATTCTGAGTCCCAGGGACTCCAGAAACCAGTGCTGTCCTCACTAATCCTCCAACCCAGGCTGTTCCTTCCCTGTCTCCCCACCCAGCCCAGCCCTGTAAGTGTTAGATCCCCAATGTATAATGGAAAGAGGGTTTCCAGTGGGACAGACAGGCCCCCTGAGCTTCCCTCTTCTTTGCGAGCTTGGGGGTTTGGCCTCTCCATTGCCCCAGGCCTCAGGAGCTTCTTTCCTGGGAAAGAAGGTACTGGACTATGAAGAAATGTTGTGTTCACTCTGCACCCTTAAAATGTTTCAGATTATTTTGAAAACAGAGAGCGCCACTCCCTTCTACTACCCAACACAAAGGAGATTTTAGGCAGTGTTCCTTTCGTTACCAAAACCAGAAAAAAAAAAAAAAAACCAAACAAACATAGAAGAGGTAAACATGGTGTTCTGTGTTTAACCTGACAGTCCCAGACTACTATGTGGAAAATCTGCATTCAAGACCTGGCTGTGCTGCATGGCAACCATGAAACTAAGCTTCTGTATCCTTATCTGAAAAATAAGGAAGTAGTAACAGTACCTATGTGTTGGGGATATTATAAAAATATGACAGTTTAATGAAAAATTTGTAAATGTAAAAGTAGGATATATCACCTTCATAGCATCCTTTTTCACAGTAGCCAAGATAAACAATCCCAGTGTCCATTGAAAGATGAATGAATAAATAAAACATAGTATATGCATTCCATGAGTCAGCTTTCCATTATTGTACCATGTTCTTGGGATGATCAACTTATAAAGAGCAAAAGGTTAGCCAGAATGACAGCACACAATTGAGGCTGAGGCAGGAGCATCAGGAGCTTGATCCCAGCCTGGGCAGTTGCAGACTTAGAAAGCTCTGGCTCAAAATAAAACAAAACAAAAAAAAAAAAGAAAGAAAAATATTGGAGATGTAGCTCAGTGTGAAGGGTGTGGTGTCAACACTCAGCACCACACAAAATCAAAATGGATTTCGGTTCGTGGTTTCAGAAGTGCCAGTCCATGATCAAATGCGCTGGTGCCTTGCGTTTTGGTAAAGCAGCACAGGACAGAAGACTGTGGCTGGGGACAACTGTACCTTGTGGCCAGGAAATAAAAAAGAGAGTGAGGAACAGGATGAGGCTGGAGCCCCACTACCCCCATAAGGCTCCCCTCTGATGGCCTGAAGACCTCCAACTAGGCCCCACTTTTGTGAAGTTCCACATCCTCCCCAAAGTGCTGCCCTGGGAAGAAAGCCTCTAATACAGGGGACTCTGGGGAACATCTAAGTTCTAAACTATAGCACATACAACTGAGTATTGCTCAGCCTCATAGAAGAGAGTTCTGTCACATGGTACAACACGGCTAAGTCTGAAAGACACTGTGCTAAGTGGAAGAAGTTGGCTATAAAGTTATGAATGAATGAATGAATTAATTAATTAATTCATTCATTCATTTATGTGCTGCATGAGTCCACATCCTTTGAGGAGCCAAATTCTCGGTGTCAAAAAGCAGCACAGTGGTTTCCAGGGCCTGGGGGGAGGGAAGGGTGGGGAATGACTGCTTAAGAGGATTAGGACTTTAGTTTTTCAGGATGAAAAGAGTGCTGGAAATGGTAGTGATATTGTACAGCTTGTGACTGTACTTATAATACTGTGAATACACTTAAAAGTGGTCAATGCGATAAACTTCATGCTTTGTATATTCTACCATAATTAAAAATCACATATATTTTCTAAAAGCAGAGGCTATCAGAGGCTTCTAAACTAGGGTTTGAGCACCACAAATGAACATCAGCAGGGCCCATGAATCTCTTTAAATTGTATATAGAAATTATGAGAGCTGTCTTTATCATAAAATAATTAAACTGCATCCTAAGTCACAATCTAACCCCTATTTGTGTTTAGGAAACCATGCAGATGAGAATATGTAGTTCTGAGGGAAGCAGTCTATGATGAGGGAGGGAGATGGAGTGGAAGAGAGGCAGAAATCAGGTCTGTACAGCCAGCCCAGGTGAGAGGGGAGAGGACAGTACAGCGACCACAGAGTAGGCACACGCTGTATACATGGAACTAGGAAGTATTTGCTGGCAACAGCATGGACTGTTTTCTAAAATGAGAAACAATGCCTTCCTGTTGCCCACTTTCCTTCTTGTTGTGAGCTCTTAACAGGCTACTATGCATAGAATTTCAAGTGTGCACGCTCTGCGGTGCCAGCAGGCCACATGGCCTTGCTTGTGAGACTCCCCTCAGTGGCCCTGCTGCAACTGCCACACTTCTGAGGAGTCACCAAGGACCTGGGAAGAATGCCTCATGAGGTCAAAGATTCGCCCCATGGGTAGCATGTGTGTGTGGGAAACCTGTGTGAGTGTGCATAGAGTGTGTGTGTGTGTGTGTGTGTGTGTGTGTGTGTTTGTATGTATGTGTGCCTGACCTGTGTGTGTGGGTGTGTTGTGTACAGAATGCACATATGTTAGCCAATCAGGCTCAGGTGATCAGTGTTAACAGGCCCTCTGATGGCATTATTTGAGAACCAGTGGCCCTACAGTGCCTTTCCCAACGTGGCACGGAACTGCCAACGCTTCTCAGAACTCACCTGAAGTGAGGCATGAATCCATTCCCTGGAAAACTCCTTTCATCTCCACTTCTCTCTAGCAGTTTGCTAGGGCCACCATAAAAAAGCATGCCACCAACCAGGGGGCTTACGCAGCAGAAACGCTTCTCCTCTGACTCCATCCTGGGGCGAGTGCCCTTTTCTTTCACAGCACCTGCCAGGCACTTCTCTGCGGCAGTGATTCTGTGGCGTTTGCCTGATGGCAAGACCTTCTCTCGCCAACATTTATTCACTGGATTCCACAGAGAAAGAAAGCCGTCTTTCTCCCTTTTCTTATAAGCTTCTTATTTGTTTACTTGTGTAACAGTGTAGCTACTTACTTTATTTGTGAATGTTTATTTTTTTTTTCTAACTTAAAATGCAATATATTTTCTGGCTCAGAGTGTTTTGACAGTTGGCCCCTTTGTGTTAGTTCCTCTGTTCTTTTGACAAGTTTTCTGTCTCCTTTGTTTGAGCATCTTATTTTCTGGCCTTACAAGATGGTTCTGGCTCATCCTGCATTTGTCACATCCTGGTGCTAGACTCTGCTGTTTTCCCAGCAGTCCTGTTTTTTTTTTTTTTTTAAATTGGGGAACAGTGTGTAGAGGCTGAGACCCATGTTGCAAGGATGCTCATGGTTCCCCAGGTGCTGCTGCTTTAGACCCTCACATCAGCAGGGCCGGGGGATATATATATGTAACTCAGCCTCCTCCTATAGATTTACATGGATACCTGTGATTCTAAACTAATAGCACAGGGATCATTTTATACTGGTTACTTATGTGTGAAATCTTCCTTTAAAAGTGAAAACCCTAGCTCTCAGGATTTCCTGTAGATTTACATATTTGTTCAAATCAGTACATACGCTGGTTTCAGAACTCCTCGCCTTATGCCTGTGGAAAATACTTTTACTGACTGGATGACAGCATTGCTGCTCTGGTCTCCTCCTCCTCTTCTTCCTCCTCCTCCTCCTCTTTGTTTCTTTTTGTGGTATTGGGAGTCAGACCTGTGCCAGGCAGGTGCTCTACCACTGAGCTACACATCCAGCCTTCCTTCTCACATTTTTATTATGAGACAAGGTCTCACTAAGTTGCTTGGGCTGGCCTCAAAGTTTGTAATCTCCATGCCTCAGCCTCTGAAGTAGCTCATGTTACAGGTGTGTGCCTCCAGTCCTGGCTATGCTCAATTCTTTGTCTTCAGCTTTGCTGTATCTAGTTAGGATCCTGAGTTCCTCAGCTGATTGGCATCTTTTCTCCCCTGTCCCTTTTAACATAGTTATTTTCCTCACTGCAGTAGAATTAAATTCACTTAGTGTATGGATTCCACTTAGAGCTCCCTGCCACAGCCTGATGGCTCTGAATTGTTATTTTGGGGGCAGCTTCAGTGTAGTCTAAGAGTCAGATGTTAAAAAAAAAAAAAAAACTATACTCATAATAGGGACCTCACCCCCTCCCCTTGCCCTCTTCTCTCCACCTATTAGCCCCTGCAAGTAATCAAACCTTAGTTTCTGGCTTACCTTTCCTGCATTTTGTTATATAGAAGGCAGGTTCCTGAGTATTTCCTTATACCCCCCTTCTTCTCTGATAGGCAGGGTAGCATAGTATAAGCACTACTGAATTTTCATTTTTTGCTGAAGTGTAAGAGATGGGATCTTTACATTTTCCAAAATGAGACACACTTTTCAAAAGGCCGCTGGGTGGACTGGTGCTCTCTGACCACTTTAAAGTAGCAGGGTCCTTAGTGGAAGTCGAGAACAGCCTAGAATGCCAGGCTAGGAAGACTAAAGGGCCCTTGATTTCAAAGAGCCTACCAGGGAACTAGGGAAATAGCATGAAACAATTAACTCAACCTTCTGGGAAGAATCATATCTTCCTGATCCTCCAGGATAAAGGTATTTTGACAGCTACAACTTGATCAAAAGAATTCCAGATGGAAAGAGAGCAAAGCACTAAGGGTACGAGGCGGCGAGCGCTCAGGGCCTCGGGATGCCTGGAAGCTCTGCTGATTGGTTGCTGGCCTGGTGAAGGCCCTGCTGTCACTTAGGCTCGTGAGCAATCAGCCAGTCCGGGTCCCTGTCACTACTCACGAGACTCCCACGCTCACTCCCAGCGCCCGCGGAACCTGCACAAAAGCAACCCACGTGCGCAGGTCTGTGTGCAGCCAGTCGCTGCATCTCCCACAAGCTCCAGGTTTGCTGTGCTGTGGGCTCATGAGCCTCACCCCAAACAGCAAGAGCTTATGTGGTGTTTGGATCTCAAGTCCCAGGAATGCGTTCCTTAGGTGCAAATTAATAAATGTTTCCAAAATAGGCACCCACAAAAAGTTCCATGGGAAGCAGACACATAACCCCAAGCTTTGCACTCTCCTAGCACCTATACTCTCTGGAGTTTCTGCTCTACTAATAAGACAAACAATATAAAAGCATTAAAGCATGTTTATCGATGCATACGACTCATTATAAAACAAGAGCTTTATATTCCCTGGAAGCAGATCTTAAGCCTTTATGGACGCACCTGCCGTGCAGGGCCCACAAGACGCAGCGCACGCAGCTCTGCTCCACGCGCGCATGCCCCGCTCGAGTTAAAGTGACCCGGCTCGGGTGGATTTTGATTTTAGCTCCACTGGAGGGTTAATTAGACCTTGGGCTTCCTGATAGTGATCAGTGTGCAGCACAGCCCTGACTCTGCAAAAACACCCCCACCTATTGCAGCTTCCCTGAATTGAATTCTTTTCATGCATACAGAATGAACTCGCCAACATGCTGTGGCTCTTAAAGTCTCTGGCAATACTTTTTAACAAATCGTGTGTGCTTCTAAGACCAAGAAAAACAGGAAGCATTTTCACATCAGCTTCAGACATCTACACTCAGAAAGTCAAGGCCTTAAAAGAATTTTCCCTGGTCTGTGTCAACGTCTCAGAGTAGCACACTTATTCAACAGCACAGTTAAATAAATAAATAGTGAGTTAACTCAACTGCGCCTGGGAGAAGAAAATATTTGCTAGGTTTAGCAGAAAGCTTTTGTCTACATCTTTGGCTTCACCTGGCTTTAGCTGTCATTCGTGGTTTCTTGGAAAGTACCACGCATGCCATCCAAAACCTCAGGCCTGCTTGGGATCATTTTCTGTCCTTTACCCACACACCGAGCTACGCTTCATTATCCGGCCCAGTAGCATATCTCATTCTGTGAAGCTGAGGGGTTTCTTTCCACACTGCGCCTCGTACCTTCTCCTCTGTGCCATCCTCACTCACAGCCTCTGGCTCCCCTTCCTCTCCTGCTCGAGACCTTGTAGGCGCCGCTCACCCCCTGCAGCCACAATGCCAGCGCCTGTCAACCCCGCTGGAAGAAGCTCGCTAAAGCGCAGCTCTGGCCCCCTGCAGGACCCTCTCAGGCTCCAACCGAGAGCAGATTTCTCTGCGGGGCCTCATTCCAGCTGTCCACCTGTCCCTGTGCTCCCACCCGACCTCTGCTCCACATTACCTGCGTGGCACTTGGTGCAGTTTGGGTTCTCATTCCAGCCTACACCCCATGCTCTGCCTTTTGCCACCCACTCATCTCTCAGTCTTCTCAGCTCTTAATCTTCTTTGGAGCCTTTGTGGTCCTGCTAAAAGAAATGGTTTTCTATTCATTTAACCTCTCAATTTTTTTTTTTTTTTTCTGTACTGGGGATTGAACCTAAGGCTGTCATCCAGAGCTACATCTCCAGCCCTTTTGTACATTGCTTTTTTTTAAAAAAAAAATTTTTTTTGGGGGGGTAGGATCTTGATAAGTTGCTAAGTTCCCTATACTGGGCTCAAACTTGTGATCCTCCTGCCTCAGCCCCAGAGAGTGCTGAGATTCCAAGTATCCTACCATGCCTAGTTGACCCCTTCAATCCCAGGGAGCGGCTGACACGGCACCCTATTCTGCCTCATCCAACAGTGACTGGGGTGTTTGGCTTAGTCTTGGGTTTGTCCATTCCGTGATCACCATAGCTGGATCACACATCCAGGCCCCTCTGGGTGGGCTGTGGACTTATCAGGACAGTGTATAGGACTGAAAACAACCTATGGCCCTGCTGGGAGGAGCACAAGACAGGCTGAAATTGCTGTGTCTCTGGCTTCCCCTCCAAGACTTGCAGTGTTTGAGATAGGGGCTGTTTTGTCAGCCTGGGTCCTTGAGTGACAGTGGTAAGCAGAGCCCCCTCCTGACCTACAGTGGAAGTTGGCATGAATGAGAAATAAACTGAGCTGGGTGTGATGGCCCATGCCCACAGTCCCAGCACTGAGGCTGAGGCAGAAGTATGGCAAGTTTGAGCCAAGCCTGGGCAATTTACAGAGATCCTGCCTCAAAATAAATTAAAAAAAAAAAAATTAGGGCAGGGATGTAGCTCTGTGTCAAAGCCTTTGGTTCAGTCTCCACTATAGGAGGGAAAAGAAGTAAACTTTTGCTATTTAAGTCATTGAAGTTTGCAGGTTGTTAGTGCAGCACGATGAAGTCCCAGGGACGAAGGTCCACACTGGTAGGACTCGTCTCTCTGGTGCCAAGCGACTATGACACGTAGCCAGCAACTGCTGTGTGATGGAACAGGCATTAATGTGGAATTACATTTAACCAAATGAAAAAGCAGGGAATTTCACCGAGTAGCCATCTCTAATTCAGCAACTCAGCTTCATCTTGATTTTGGCAGGTGATCCCTTCAGAGGCTTCAGTTTGCCTAGTCACGAAGGGACTAATAATAGAATCCCCACTGTAGGCTTCTTAGAAGGATGACACCGGCAATGTATAAATGTATCACAAACAGCCAATAAATGTTAGCTATTATTGTTGTTGTTATTATTATTATTATTATTATTATTATTATTATTATTACTCTCCCAGTACTAAAGTGGTATTTACTGCTGCTTAACGACACCACAGGGCTGTGCAAAGAAGAAATGTCTGCAAATCAAGTATCCTTAGGACTGGAGTCCCAGCCGGCAGGGCTTACTGAGACCCAGGGGCCTCAGCACCCCCAGTGGAAGCCTGCTGGGAAAGCAAGGAAAAGAAGCTGCCGCAGCGCCTCCCAGGCCCAGGCTTCAGCCGCTGGGCACTGCCTCCTCAGCTGGAGGGCAGCAGAATCCAGGAGGCCAGCACTGGCTCTCATCAGAGACCCCAAGTGGACAAGAAAGTTACATCCCCTGCAGCTTTCAAGTTGTGTGTATTGCTACCAAAGCAGGAGCATAAGCTAATTTCACCAGCCGGGAAGAATAATAAGCAAATGCATTAACTGAGGCTAATTAGTCTTCTATTTTTATCCCTAATCATTTCTTAAAACCAGCGAAGTCATTATGGTCAACTGTGTCTTCAGTGAAAGATGTATTTGAATTTCTATAAATGGGCTACTTTTCAGGTAATGTCTTCATTAGGATCCTAGACACACTATTTTTTAGTTACCTGTAATCTTGCTTAAATCTTACAAAAACTATGATTATTTTTCTGATGAAAAACGAGGAAATAAATCTCCTCCTTTGAATTTATTCCACTAGTATTTGTAATGGGTCTTGTGGCCAAGGACTCAGGCAGCAGGCTGAGCGGGTGATTCAGGAGAGGTCTGACAGACACAACTGAGGCATCCCGCTTAAGCAAGTTGGATCCTTGCCCTCCCCCATGCAGTGCTGGCCCTGGGCCTGGGGTGCACTGAGACAGGATCGAGACTGGGCATGGTGGCATGTGCCTATAATCCCAGCACTTGGGAAGCTGAAAACAGGAGGATCACTACAAGTCCAATCTGTGTAGTGAGACCCTGTAGACCCTATACTAAATTCACTAAAAAAAAAAAAAAAAAAAAAAAGGTTGCGTCAGGCCCTGTGCTAGGTCCCATTGAGTATTTTTGTAGTTGATTGGGCTGAACACAAAGAAAAGATGTTTATCAAATTCATAGACACAGTGCATCCTCACCTGGGAGAAATAGCTGTTTCACAGATGGCACAATTGGGATTTGAAACACCCTCGACATTCTGAAACATAAAAATCTGTGTATAAGCATGCAGCATCAGTCCTACAGGTGGGAGCCCATTGCTTCTTGGGCAAAGGCCCAAGGGTGTCAGTGAGTTATGAACGTGGCCCCCACCAGAAATGCAGTCTTGGGCCACAGTGACTTGTTGCCTAGGAGGAATGAGTCCACATGGAGGCTTTGGTTGAGAGAGAAATTCAGGGGGATTAAAATGGCGATGTGTCTTATAGATGACTGAAATGATGAGCAACTAAAACAAAAAGAAACACACAAGAAGTATCACGGATGTGTTTTGAAATGCCAAGGGCTATGAAATTAAAAACAACCAGGGGTTCCGTGTGTCCCAAAGCATCCATGTCAACTTAGCAAAGTTCATCTTGAACCTGCCATCCAGCAGCAAGGCAGGGCTTGAGTAGGAATGAGTTTCTTGTTCCGGAAGCATCCAAGCCACTGCCAAGATACCCAGGAAGAAAGAAAGCCCTTCGCCCTGCTCCACCCTTCACGGCTCTGTCCACTGCTAACCAGAGTGTTGAGAGGGTCCACTTTTCTGTTGTGGGATTTTCTGTTTTCTTCTAAGCACACAGTTAATTTCATAATGGAAGACAGTGGGAAATAAGATGCACTTTGCCTACATTTGCTCTACGACCACACGGGGCAACAAACATGTTTACAAAAACAAAGGTTATCTGGTTTATACATCGGACCTCACTACGTGGGCTGTAACAGGTGCAAGGTGCTAGGAGGGGATCACATGCTGATCTAGACCTAGATTTTTCCATTCTAGGAAGTTGAGCTGGATGCGGAACCGTTTCAACAGTCTCCTCCAACCTGCCATAGCCCAGCCCACTGGACAACAAAGTAGCTGAAATTCCAACAGAAGGAAGTGTATATGGCTTTTTTTTTTCCATCGCATAATAGATGCTCTATAGAGTAGTGTGTCTCGTGCTGTGACAATTCATTCCTGCGCTGGTGACAGGACCGCCAGCTGATTGCATGATGCTCAATTAGGAGAAAATGCATATTTTAATCTGCCCCGTGGTGAGGTAACACTTTGCTCAGTGGCCTTGGCAAACTGGCCACTTAACTGTTTAGGTGGCTGGAAGCTTGGGCTCCAGCCTGTCAATCTGCTGCTAGCAACCCCTCCAGTCTCATTTTGTTGCCAGCACTTCCCAGGTTTCAGAGTACAAACAATTAAAGGCCACTCCATCATTCTTAGAGTCACTGCCCTGGGCTCCCAGTTGGAGGTGATCTCCCCTCACCCACCTGGCCCAGAGGCTGCTCCAGACCCTTCTTCCTTGGCCTTTGTGCCCTAGTCTGAGCCTGCCTCTGTGGAAGTCGGAGGGCCTGAGGCAGAGGGTCTCTGCCAGCCGGCAGCCACCTGGCTCTGACCTGGGGCTGCTGCCCATCTGGGGCTGCCTGCTTCAGCAGGCTGTGCCCTCCACCACTGTGGCATCTCCACTTGGGGAGGGAGAGGGCAGAGGGAGGGAAGTCATCCTCATTTTGTTGATTTGGTTTTCCACTGGGTGAGACAGATGATCCATGTGAGGCATTTCTCTCCTCCTCCTTCCATCTTCCTTTTTCTACCTGAATTTAGACCTGCTTGCTCCTCAAGGCCTCTCAGAGCACCTTGGAGTGAAGGGAGGGGCCCCTGGTATCAGCTACAACTGGGTCCATCACGCTGGTGGTGGGGGCTTCCAAAGCCCGCACAGACCCAGAACTTGGGCTTGGGGCTTGGAGGTGTTTAATCTCTCTTACATTAGTTTCCTTATTTTCAAATAGGAAAAGTACTAGTCCTCAGCTAGGACTAGGGATGATTCGTGTAGGTAGGTGCCTAAGCAGCAGTGAACCTTGAGTCCTACCGAAATTCCCAGGAATGCTGAGTGCGGTAGATACCTTAGCTCTCTTAATTCCCATGAAGCCCTTTTATTTTCTCCATTTTACAAAGGTCAGTGCTGACCCTCAGAAGGGCTAACAGCTCCACAAAGCCAGCTGAGCCTGGTGCTGGAGCTAGGGTTAGGACTGCCTGAGACTCTTTATTGTCTCCCAATCTCAAATGGTCAGGATGAGAGGTGACAGCTGGACCCCCAGGAAGGCAGAGTCCTAGGGCCACAGGTGCAGGCCTCAACGGCAGATAAAATGGCCACAGAGTTTCCTTAGTGCCAAGCGCTTTACAGGATGAGTCTCCAAATTTTTAATTATCTCTTAATTTTTAAAACCAACCCTTCCCAAATGGCTTGTCCAGACTCTGCAGCTATCAGCTTAGGTCAGCTCCCACCAGGGACTGGGCCCAGGCCCACAGCTCTGGTTTCTGTTTATGGAATCAAAGTCAGTGAGTCCCTGATGTGAACTTCCTCCCAGATGGGTGGGAGCTAGACGGTGGTAAATTCCATCTGCAGCGCTTTCTCAGGGCCTACGACTTGTTGCTTCATGTTCCCTCACCAAGTCACTGCTGCTCAAGTGAGAGAGGCAGCAGCCCCCAGCTCTCTCTGCTTTCCTAGGGAAGCTCCCTCCTCCTTTCCCACCAATCCTTTTCCCATTCTACTAGAGCAGCTCTGAGGGGTCAAAGATCCTACAGGAGTCCTGGGGCCCCATTCAGTAGGCCCAAGAAGCAAAAGCAGCAGCAGCCACACCTGTACCTGCCCTGCATGGTGAGGGCCCCAAGCACCAGCTGGGAATGGCTGGCTGGCTACCAGGTGGCCCTGAAGACCATTGTTTCCAAGTGACGCCTGGCACAAGTGAGTCCATTTTTCCTTCCTGCAAAATTCACTTTCATAGCTATGTCACCTTACCTGTGAGACCTGAGACTGCCCCTGACTTGTGACACTTTTCCTGTGGTGAATTTCTGCCCTGCAGCAGAGCTGTCCCATGTGTGTCTGTGTGGCAGTTGGTCTGGGTGCAAGTGGAAGAAAGAGTTCTCCACCCCCTCAGGCCTCCGGTCCCCAGGCCTACAGCCCCCACCCCTCCTCCTGCAGGCTCCTTGAGGAAGTTTCCCCAAACCCAGCTGGCAATGAACTCCACCGGGCTACCTTGGATTGCCTCATTTCTACTTCCTTTGCTCACTGTGCGATTTCTTTCTTTCATGATTTCATATGAGGCACCACTCCACAAGAAATGAGTGGAAGAGAGAAAAGGAGGATTGGTTTCTGGATTTGTCCCCCCTGCAGTCTCACAGGGCCCTGTGCTTGGTTCAATGTCTGCTGTCACCATCTTGAAATTTTAAAACATTTCAAATATGAGGTCTAGCATCTGCATTTTTTACAGGGCCTTACACATGATGTAGCCAATCCTAGGAAACACATACATGTTGTACACATATTGCTGTCTAGGTTGATAGTTTCCAAACCTTGCTGCACATTAGAATTTCCTGGATGGGGAGCCTTTAAAATCTTGATACTCGGAACACAGCCCAGAACAATAAGATAGAATGGCAGGAGGTAGAAGCCTGGCCTCGGTGTTTTTAAAGATGCCCTGCTGTTGTGAAACCAAAGCAGCAAAGTTGGGGAGCTGCTAGTCAGGCACCACAAGAACCGGACAGCAGGTGCAGAGCCGCTGAGGAAAGTGCCTGAGCTCACGTTTGCCATGCTGACCTCAGGATTTGAACCCAGCTGAACCTCACTCTAATCCCTAGGCCTTCCCACCACCCACACAATGCAACCAACCTGCTCTGCCCTTCTTAAATCCTGCCAGTTTCTGAATAAAATGGTGAAGTACCCACCCCTTTCTACTCTTAGGAAGTTGCTTCTGAGCATTTCTCTGGATCCAGCCAAGAAAAAGGGAGACCTTTGTACACACTCTCCATGCAGACTCCAAGTTCTGTGGGCCGTGTGGCGAGCTTCCAGAAACTTCCCACAGCTAACCCAGCTGCACCACCTGGAGCTGTTTCTGCTCCAAGGGGGAACGCTTCGGAGCCTTCCCAGCTGAAGCCTGTCACCCTCCCAGGCATGTGCCCCTCCCACAGTGAAAGTCATTCAGCTTCTGGGGAATGCCCTGCTTTTGTCCTTCATAGGCAACGCCCTCCATTCCGCTGCTCCCCCTCAGAGCTCTCACAGCCTCCAAATCAGTGAGCATCACAAGTCAGCTCCATTCTTGTGCACATACCCACCAAATATACTCTCTTTCATTTTTCCCTTCTCAGAGACTTGGGCAACCTCCCACGGGTTCCTTTCCTCCAGCTACCTGGTCCTCATCCATTTCCCACCTATCTGCCCAGGTGGCCAGAGGTGGCATCGGGTGCTCTGACCTCTCTGTGCCTTTGCACTGCAGATAGGCCATGATGGGCTGCCCTCTCCTTACTGTTCCTCCTGCTGCCTCACAACTGCCCCGGTAGGACCTAGGATGATGGAGAACACGCTGGGCAAGCTTCCTCACCCACAAGTCTTCCAGAAGACACCAGCAGGCCAGGAGATGGCAGATCTCAGATCCTGCTCCTGCCACCTGCGGGGATGTACCCCATGGGGTCTGAATAGCTGTGTGCCCTGGCAGTCTGCAGCCGTTGTATTTCTGGTCCGCTCTACAAGGCTTCTTTCTCATCTCTCTCCTTATGGGTTGGTACATTGAATGATTGGATTGCTTCAGTGTATTTGTGATCATTTCCCTTTCCTGGCCTCAAGATTAAATGGCAGCGCTGGATCCCTCATATCACCCAGAGGGCTGTCAAAGGGAGGGAGGTAGGGACTCAGGGGACCAGGTCTTCAGGTGGAGGGTGTGAAGAAAGCTGTGTAGAGGAAGCCATGGTCAAAAGCACTTTTCCTCAGGCCAGAGTATGTCCAGCAGAGTCTTTGTCTAGAAAGCCACTTTTACTTTTCAGAGAGCCATTCTGTCTGGCTGCGATCTTCATCTGCATGCCCATCAGATCTGGGTTTGGTCCTTCTGGCTGGTCTAAAGGAACAGGCTGTGGAGTAACAGCCCAACAGCTTCCTTCCTCCTCTCTGAGCCAGGGCAGGGCCCGAGATCCTTACCTGTTAGTTGAGGTAAAACCCATGGCTGTGGCTAGGGTCTGAGGCATGCAGGAGAAAACCCCTCGTCTAAGTCACTTTATCACTGGGACAAATAAATAAATGATACTCTACAACTTAAAGGAGGAGAGATTGGCTGACTTTTCAGTTCAGGATTCGTGGGCTCCAAATAAGAATCTCATGGTGGAGGGGAGAGGAGAGCTATGTGTGGCATGGCAGGAAGGGAACAGCGAGTAAAAGGGGAGCCAGGGAGGGAGGTGTGTCCTTCCGGGTCACCTCTCCAGTGAGCTTCCTCTTTCAATCCAACCCCAGCTCCTGACAGCAAATTTAGATACAAACATCTGTACTCCAGCACCCCACAAGCCCACCTGGGGTGCGTGTTGATATAAGCCATACCACCTCTCCTGGGAGGAGACACTGCTGCACTGCAACTGGGCCTGGAACTACGGGAGCCCATCAGCGAGTGGGTTGAGGGCCCTCTTGCGCCTCGGCCCCTCTGCCTCTGCAAATGCTCAAGAGAAAGGTCTAGCCAAGCCCGGCTTTGGAGTGAAGAAGTAATTTAGAGAAGTTCGTTGTTGCTTCAGGGCAAAGAAGGTTGGATGATGGGAACAGCGAAGAACAGTCTTATTCTAGAGTTAAACCTCTGATGGCCCCACTGTTGTCCCCCTGAACTCTGGGAAAAATTCCTTACACTGAGCTCCATTCCCTTTGCCCTTCAAGTCAGGAAGGAGTGTGCTAACAACACGGCAAGTACCTGCTCCCCCCTGCTCTGCACCAGCTGTGGTTGTGAGTCCTCTGTGAATGGATGATCGGATGTGAACTAGATCCTGACCTCCCTGGTAATGAGGAGAGCAACACTGTGGTCCGTGGCTGGGGGGCAAGCTCCCTTAGCGCTTTTGTCCATGGAGGAATTTGTCGGACACTTATACATCCTGAAGAGCTACCATGGTGGTGATCTGAGGAGTCCCCTGCATTTGGGGGAGTTTCACCAGTGCAGCAGAGAGCAGTCCTGAAGAAAGGAACAGGTGTGGTGCTTCTTCACCCTCTGCTGCAACAATGTTCATGGCCTCTGGAAGACAGAGGCCCAGAAGTGTGTGCAGAGCTTTAGGTGGATTTTGAAAACATCAGCCTTAAAGGACGCAGTTCCATTTTGACTGTCCGCCAGTGGGGTATGGATTCGCCCATCTCTCCTCTCACAGGCTGAGGCCAGAACAGGGAAGACTTCTTGGTGCCCTTGGCTGCCCATGCATGCAGCTTTATACTTTGTATTAAGACAAACAAAACACTTCTTCCAGAAATGTATGCTTTCCTTTGGGTGAGCAGTACACTCCCAGCCTTTCACATGGGCTGAAGGAGAGACGGCAACAATGCATTGCATGGGATTCGCTCTTGAAATTTTCTAGGTTTCTGGTAATTCTTGTCACCAGCACTTTGGGACAGTCTTATGCCCCACTACCATTTTACCATAATGTGCTCAGTTTGGGTATCTGTGGAAGACTGCAAGACCACAACCAGTGGAAGGAGGAAGCACTATGATTTTCCACACTTGCTAGCCAAGGTCCCCTGAGCCATGGGAGAGGAGTGTGGACAGAGGTCTCAGCTGTGTTACTCCACAGCTGGTGTCTATGGGCAGAATCAGTCATTTTTCACTCTTCCCAGACACACTAGTGTCTTATCAGAAATGTGGTAAATAGAATATTCCTCTAACCTGGGGAATGCCACTTTAGAAAAATAGCAGTGACTTACAATTTACTGCCCCTAAATTGGAAAATCAGTTTTAGAACATCATAAACTTTTAATTGCATGCAGCACAAAGCCAGGTTTCCAACAGGAGAGAGCTGAGCAAGTGTTTGCCACATACTTTCTCCTCTGTGCTGAGCAGCGTCATATTATGCCCTTTCATCCTCACGACAGCCAGGTTCGGTGAGAGTGATTTTTCCTGCATTACAAATGACAAAGTCAAGACTCAGCAAGGCAAAGTATCTTGCAACAGTTCTCTGAGCAGAAAGTTACAGGGAGGTACAAGACTCAAAGTTACATTTGAATCTCATCCATTGGCCCCAAACCTGCCATCTTTGGATCCACCATGAAACATATGTGTGGGAACATTTTCCTTCTGTCATAAATTACCTTCAATGACTATTGCTTTGGCGATTCCAAAAAACAGTACCTGGGTTTGCCTCTTCGTGCTTCCAATCCACTCACGGCATGCAGAGCGTTGTGCTCACTGCTGTGAGAATGAAAAAGAGAAGATCCAGCTAACTTCTCTGTGGATTGCATTCTGAAAGGTGTCACCATTGTTAGCTCTCTCAAAACATATTTAGAAAGTAGGTTTTATATACAAATACTTCCTTTCTCTAAACCCCAGAACCTCTTCCTCCTTTCTAAACTCAATTCTGCTGTGGAGCCCCACTCTCATCTTGTGATTGCCCCTGTGCATTATACCAGGCATTTGCTATTCCTAACAGACCTTGCAAAGTTTGGCTGAAACAATATTTTTCTTTCTGGAGTGTTCTTACCCTCTATACCCAGCTATTCTTCTCTCCTGGCAGCGTTCACATGGCCAGGCCAAGCAGAGGAAGTGGAAAATACTGGCTAGGGAACAAATCACAGTTGTAGAAACTACAGTCTAGCAAATAGAAGACCAAATTCTTCCCTCCTTACACCCCTTCCTTATACCTTTTATTGACTTATACTTTCAAGCTATAGTCATTGGAGTTAATTTATGGCAGAAAGAAAATGTTCCCAAGCATATGTGTCTTGGTGGATCCGAAGATGGCAGGTTTGTGGCCAATGGACAAAATTTAAATGTAACTTTTTTTTTTTTTTGATGGAACGGGGGATTGAACTCAGGCCCTTGCACTTGCCAGGGAAGCACTTACTCTACTGAGTCATCTCCCGGGCACCTCAAATGTAACTTTCTTCTCAGAGACCTATGGCAAAAATCTTGTGTTGGAAGTTTGGGGTGCCTTGGCCCAGTAAGCCTGGCTTTTGATTTAGGATGTGTTTTTCTCTCCTCCCCACAGGCAGCTCCCATATGGGTTTCATGGTCTAGCCACAGAGCTGATCCTGGGACTCTGAGAATATGAGGTGTCCACTGAAGTTCTTCATGATTAATTATCTGGTTTATAGGTTGCAAAAAATGTTCTCTTTTAAGCCTTCTCCCTACTTTCTGTGAACTTCAGGGTCCAGAAGTTTCTAGAAGATATAGTCAGCACAAGTGACCAATCAGGTGAGGTAAACGAAAGCAGTTTATTAGGAGTTTCATTTGGACTCTGCAGTTCATTTTGCCTGTAGGGACAAAGAAGGAAAACCAGAAAGGCTAAGTGCAAAACACAGACAACAAGGTATCTTATTTGTCATTTGAGTCTTTGTGAGAGGCACAAAACGGAGCAAGGCCTGTTAACATAGGGCCTCCTCTCCTCTGCCACGTGCCCAGGCCCACATCTCTGAGAGGGGACAGTGGTGACCACCAGTCTGGAGGGCTTCCTAGGTGATGTCCTTTCAGCCTGGGCCTAGAGCAACAGATCCTCTGGACCATTGCACGCAGCCTCGGGGTTGCCCCGTACCTACAGATGCCAGGAACACCTTCGCGTACCATATTACATCACATCCCACAGCTGCTTGGTCATGAGAGAGTGACTGGGCCAGAGGCAGGTGCCATGCCCCTTCCTTCCTGTCCTCTCTGACCTTCTAGTTACTTTTCTAATGCTTCCTTGATGTCATAAAAGCCTTTGTCTCACACTTTCTTTTCTTAGGTTCTCTTTTTCCCTAGTCAACACATATCAGGATTTCCAGGGGAAGTTTGAGGACTGGGCTGTCTACTGTCCCCAGAAGAAAGCAGAGGTTAGATGACAGGATGAGCGACATGCATGGGTAGCACCCTGTGCCAGGGCACCTGCACACACAATGGGCCGGCATGGAGAATGAGCCAGGAAACCAACCCCCAACTCATGGGGAGCTGTGTATCCAGCCAGCTCTAGAAGTTCAAGTGGCCCAGCCTGACAGGAGCCATGAGGACTTAAGGGAAGGGGATAGATTTTTTTGTTAAGGAAGTGGGTGCCAGAGGAGATGGAATCACAGAAGGAGGCCCGCCTTATTCCGTGAGGCGGCCTGGCAATAATCTCTGAGTTCCAACTTGCTCTGGTACAGGTTCTCGGGGATTTCTGCAGGAAGTGCTTGGGAAAGCCCAGCTGCTGCAGTGCCTCCCCTTGCACACCCAGTCCTGCTCACTAGTCCTGAGTGTTCAGCGCAGGCTGTGTGATATGCACACAGTGTTACCTGGCCTCACCCATGTGGGGGATACCACCACCCTCACCTTCTGGAGGACAGAGAAGTTTAGTGACTTGTCCTAGACCACGTGGCTAAGCAACAGACAACGTGGCCTCCCTAATTCCACAGCCTGGAAAGCCATCTTCCTGCCAAACACACAAATCAGCGATGCCCTTGGAGCTCTGGCCTTGATGATCAAACTCTAACCTTGGTCTCAGGTGGAGTAAGCATTTGGCTCATTGCTTCCTGCATAGTTTAGGAAGGTGCCCACCATCACAGCTAGATTTACCAGAGTCCTTGCTAAGACAGCCCTGCTGTTCGGCAGGCTCACAGCTTGATGAGATTGCTGTCTACTGTGCAGGCTGATTCAAGGTCCCGGGCTCATTCCTCACCCACTAGCCAGGTTTATTATTGGAGAGTGTGCTGCTTGGACACCTGGCCAGCGTCTCACATGACCTAGTGACACAGAAGCAGGGAGCTCCTTACCCTGGCAGCCTGCATGAGCCCTGCCTCCTGCAGGGACGCACTGACATGAATGTCATAAATTCAGCCATTGTGTCTGTGAGCGTGTTGGCTGGGGCTGGCATTGCGAGATAGCACAGCGCTGTGTCGCGCACCTGTGTAGCTGAGAACAGAATGTTCACTGCGTCAGGGGGGTAGGGGGGGATCCTGGAAGGAATTCAAGTGCAGTTCTCTTTTGTTAGCAAGAGCCTGCAGCAACTTTCTGAACCATAATTGAAAGAAGCTCACAAATTTCTCCTCCACGTCCATCTCCTTTAATCTTTTGGCTAATATTTCACGTTCCCAGCAAAGTCACAGGCTTTATTCACTCCCCACTGGCCAGGATTTTCCTGGGATCCTTCAACCTTCTCCCTTCCTCTGCCTTTAATCTTTTCATTAAAAAAGAAAGATCTTTGGTACAACATGGCCTCAAAATGGCTCATCTGGTCAGAATTCTCCTCACAGTGTTGCTCTTCTCCTGCATAAATCAGAAATCCCAGGGTCTCTGTGTGTAACTCTTTCCACACCACCCATGCACCTCAGGCTCTCAGGAGTACCATGTGTCACAGGACACACCATGAAGTCAGCTCCAGTGTCTGCAAGGCCAGCTTCAACAGGGCCTCACCAGAAAGCATCTCTGTTCACAACCTCCGTGGAGGTCGTAACCATGTCTTCCAGCCGACTTGTAGACTTCCTGATACGCTGACTCAGAATGGATGAAGGTAGAGCCAGGTGCCTATTTTCTTGGGTGGTCACCTCTGCCTCTCTTTCCCTAACTGATTCTGATAAAAGATTCACCCATAGAATTGTCCAGTGTCTCATGGGAGAACTTTGAGCTGGAGAATTCAATATTCGAAAATATCAACCTGACATCAATGCCTGCTGGTGGCTTGCATACATCTCCAAGAACCAGCAGCTTCCTAGAATTTCTTTTTATGTCTTTTGTTATCTCTGATTGCGAGGCTATTGCAAGAGGAGACCCTGGGCCCAGTTCTGAGCTCAGCTTTTCTTTTGTACGTGAATACAGCAGTGTCATTTCCATGGCCTCTCCTGATCGTTCCGTGGATCTGTGCAGTTCGTCCTCCCACACTGGCCAATGTAGAGAGTTATAAGGGATGGCTAGAGCCAGGGGCAGCTGTGGGCTCCCTGAGGCTGAGCCCAGGCCAAGGAAAGCTTGGCCAATGCCAGTAAGTTCTCTGCGCTTATGGTTTTTGGAGGAAAAAGTCTCTCTAGACATTGTGGGTGCCTCTGTCTTGTCGTTACCCATGAGCCATCCAGTTTCAAAGCAAATTACAAAGCATCTGGGAAAAGCTGCATCTGGCTTAAGACCAGACACAGTTCCTTCTCCCCAACCTCTGCAGCTTCTCGTTAGCTAAGTAGACAGTTAGTGTCTGCAGAGCTTTCCATGAGGTGGGGGCAGTGACCAACACGCTCTCCTGGCTTGCTTGGGCTCTCCCCCGGGGAACCTTCCAGCAAGGGGCAAACCAGCTGGTCCCCTCTCAGGAGACAGCAGGGAGTCCCTGGCTGTTTGTTTGCAGAGACCTGAGCAGCCCTGCTGGGGAGGCACATGAAGGACCAGGCAAAGCACAGACGGTGCTAGTAGAGAGGTTTGGGCTGCTGTCAACTTGCTGCCTGACCTTAGGTCAGTCAATTACGTTCCTGTGCTTCAATTCTCTTTTCCACCTGTGCAGTGGGAATAAGGCCTATTTGCCCAGTGCCTAGGATGCTGGGAGAATTAAATTACATAGTAGTTGCAAAATAATTTGGCTTCATTGGAGTTAGACCCCACCTGAATCTGAGCAGAATGACCGTGCAATTCTTAATGGCCTCCATCTTCTGGCCAAGCTGCCTTGGGACCAGAACAATCATTTACATCCCAGTTTCTTGCCTATGGTGGCACAAGGACATGGCCAAGAGGTCAGAGAGAGGCTGAAATGAGAATGTGTCATTAAACAGGGAAATGCGGCCACATCACTAGCACCAGACAGCCTAAGTTCCCACTCAGCAAAGATATCACAGGACTCTGTTGACAGAGGAGAGGGAACAAAGCTCAGAGTACCAGGAGTGTGTAATTATTATCACAATAGATTTGATTAGATTGTCATTCCTGCCTCTCCACTCAGTCACTTGAACTTGAATCTGGAATGTCTGGGGCAGATGTACACACATGCAGTTGAGTAAGATAAACAGCCAACTGCTCTATCT
>NW_004524591.1:16555845-16557184 GCF_000260255.1 Octodon degus | reverse complement strand
ACAGTTTCAAATCAAATCGAAAGTACAGTTTCAACAAATAATACACTGCATATATTCTTCTTAGTGGTTAATTGCTGTACAAGATGCAGACTTGTGATATGTACTACATATTGTTATCGTAAAAGTATCAAGGAACCAAGGAATAACAGTACAGTAGCTACAAGATGATGCAAAGAAACATAATATAAGACTAACAGGTATCAACAAGACAACTGGAGTCAACACAAACAATGTGCTTGCAGAGATAGTAGCAGAAAATTTCCGAAGCATGGCAAACAATTAAAAATTAACCATTCCTCCCAATAACAATAATCTTAGGGGCCGGGGAGATAGCTCAGTAGAATAAGCGTTTGCCTGGCAAGCACAAGGGCCTCAGTTCAATACCCAGTTCTGAAAAAAAAAAAAAAATCTTAGCTGTTTTGTGTGCAGATAGAATTAAAATCATCAGTGGGATCTATGCACCCATGTTTATAGCAGCACACTCTGTCATAGTTAAATCTTGGAAACAATTGAAGAATGTCCATCGACAGAAAAATGGATAAAAAAAAACTATGTGGGGTTTTTATATGATGGAATATCACACCGCCATAAAAAAGGATAAAATGGAACCTTTACAAGTAAATAGATGCAACTTGAGACCATATTCATAAGTGAAATAAATCAGACCCATACGTGTAAACACTATTATCTCACTAATGTGAAAAGATGAACAAATAAATAAGATCCAAAATGTACAATAGATTAGAAATTGGGGGGGGGGGAAACCTGTTCAAAAGAAAAGACAAACTGTGATGGGGAAAGGGGAAATTAGGAAAGGAAAAAATATGTAGTTAAGAGGGTTGTACAGCTAGTTTCTCTTCGTTCATTAAAAAGAGAGTCTGTGCTAACAGTGTATACATAAGATAGCATGTATACGTCTTCTACTCCACTGTTGTCTTCTGCCCTGGCCTCAGAGCAGCCTAGGGAGTAGGCATCAGGACAGTACTGCTTATCCCAGCTTCCCTGGAATTGGGAAGAGCCTTATGGCCAAAAAATAGGAGAACAATGTCCTTAGAAGAAGGAGGCGTGCTTATCTTTTCTCCTCAGCCCTGCTGGCTGGAATATGAGCACGCCTGCTGGTGTGTAAGGAGCCATGCTGGACCCTGAGGTAGAAGCCTCGTGCAAGGAAAGTAAATTCCTAAGATAAAAAGATCCCGAGCCAAGGAGCTGGGGAGATCGCTTGGCAGTCTAGGTGACTGCCTGGCAAGTACAAGGACCCAGGCTTGATCCTGGGTACTGCACGCCATGCCAACCCCAAAGCTGTGGGTGCACTGTGCCAGCCACTGAAACCAGGCGTGGT
>NW_004524591.1:16501865-16555745 GCF_000260255.1 Octodon degus | reverse complement strand
CTGCCTGGCAAGTACAAGGACCCAGGCTTGATCCTGGGTACTGCACGCCATGCCAACCCCAAAGCTGTGGGTGCACTGTGCCAGCCACTGAAACCAGGCGTGGTGGTGCACACCTGTAATCCCGGCACTGAGGAGGCTGAGACAGGAGGATCACTATGGGTCTGAACTGCATAGTGAGACCCTGTATCAAATAAATAGATAAATAAATAAGAAAGGTACTGAGTCTTTAACGGCCCATGTCATTGCTCTGGACTTCTTCAATAGGAGAAAGAATTAGGCTCTAACTTGGTTAAACCACTGTTGTATTGGGCCTTCTCTTATTTGCAGACAAACAGGCTTGGCAACACATGCTAGCCCATCACTAGCCCACCTCACAGTACCTGGTGTGTGTCTTGGTTCCTGCCAGGAGCCCTGGACATGTGCATGAGCATCCCTGCGCAGAGTAGCCATTTGGTAAATGATTTTCCAGAGAGCAACTGACATGTCTTTTTTTTCTATTTAATGTCTTCTTTCAGTAGCCATTTTTCCTCTCCACATTACACACCTTTAGTTCTTGTTTGACCTTCCTCCAATCCTTATCTCTCTATATGTCTCCAAAGTTGTGGGCATTTCCCAGTCTTTTATCCACAGCTGAGGTAGAAAGGCTTTTCCATGATGTGTTTACATGCCAACAGACCTTTCTAATGAAGCTACCCTTCCTGCAGCCTGCCTATGGCCACATTTAATAGCACATGCCCTGGTTCACTTTGATTGGACCAGGAGTTATCATGTGACCCAGAGGCAGCCAATCCATGGGCCTGTCAGAAATATCATGGTCTGGTATGAAAGAATAAACTGTATCAAGGAGACTCCTTCTCCTGGAATAATTTTTCATCTTGATTTTAAATTTACTTTACATGGAAAAGATTGATAAATACATATATTAGTTACTTTCCTTGTTGCTGGCACAAAATACCTGACACTGGCAAATTAAAGAGATTTATTTTGGTCCACAGTTTTCAGAGAATTTGGTCTGTGATCAGCTAGCTCCAAGGCAGAGGATCATGGGAGAGGAAAGCTGCTCACATTATGACAATGAGGAAGCAAGGGAAGAAGGGGGAGTCAGAGAAGAAGCTATGCCCTGCCAAGCTGGCTGCCAGGGATACATCCTGCAGCCTGCCTCCTGACAGCACACTTACCTATGAATGCCTCAGTGGATCAGCCCCCTGGTGAATGTAGTACCCCATGATTCAGTTGCCTTCCACAAGCTCCACTTCTAAACATCTGAGACTTTGGGGGGACATTCTACAGCTGAAGCACAATGTAAAAGAAAAATTACTCACCCAAAATGTTACTAGTTTTAATATCATTACACACAGGGCCAGTAAGACAGCTCAGTGGACTAAGCACCTGCTTAGGCAAGCTCAGGGACTAGGGTTCGATCCCCATTCCCGCCCAGGCAGGGGTGCACTGAGTGGGCAACCAAATCAGGGTGTGGTGGTATAGGCCTATAATCCCAGCACTGGGAAGGCTGAGAACAGGAGGATCACTACAAGTCTGAGCTGTGTAGTGAGACCCTATACCAAATACATTAAAAAATATACATCATTACACACAGACATGAAATTCCTACTGAGGCCTGTCTAACAAATCTTATCATTAAGACATAATAGTAGGGCTGGCCAAATAGCTCAGTGGACTAAAGTACCTGCAAGCAGGAGAAGGGGCCGGGCCTGCCATGCCAGTCCCGCCCCCGGGGTGCACTGAGACAGCGATTGAGACTGGGCGTGGTGTTGCTCGCCTATAATCCCAGCGCTTGGGAGGCTGTGAATAGAAGATTCACTACAAGTCTGATCTAGTAGTGAGACCCTGAACACCCTATAGACCCTTCCCTAAAATACAGGAAAAAAAAAAAAGACATAATAGTACTAGCAGCTAGGTACATGTTTTTCCTATTCTTTTATTAAATAGGCATCAATATACATGCTTATGTACACACACACCCACTTTCACATACAGTCTTCTAGCCCAGCAGGTACAGGTCTATCAGCTTCTGTTTTGAACTCCTTGAATAGGTGGCTGATAGCCAATCCCAGCATTTCCCACTGCTGCAGCAATCAGGGTGTGGCAGCGAGCACCCTTAGATGCACAGATTTGCAGATTGCTGAGACCCTAACTGAGACGTGGGCTTGCAAAGCCAAAGAGTATGCATTTAAACAATTTTAACTAAATGTTATGAAATTATCATCCAAACTGATTGTAACAAGACCCTCCTCATATATGTGAGAATTTCTATTTCCTCTTGCTCCCTGGCACTGAGCATTGTCATTTTTTCCACTCTTGCTCAATTATATAATAAAATGAGGTCCTGAACTGGCATTGGGGATACATGCGGAGAAAGGCTGCGAGGGCAGAGCTGAGGGAAGGTGGGCTGGGGCGGGAGGAAGCCAAGAAGATACAGAGGCCTCTGGGAGAAGAGATAAGAGGGCTGGAAGCACAGCTGCAGAGGGTTAGTGAAGTGGCGTGTTGCTGGAGGAGCCTGAAACCAAGACTGCAGCTCCCCAGCTGGGGCTCTGGTGACACCTCGGTGGTCAAGTCCCTTTCAGCTCCTTGCACCCAGCGCAGTATCTTTCTGCAGCTCCCTGTTTCATGCCTCCCTGCTGGCAGGACACGGTCAACACAGTGCCCGGCTCCTGCTTCATTTTCCAGGTACCCAAACTAACCCAGCCTCCCATCCACCCTCCATGGAATCTTCTAGATTTTCCTGTTATTATTACTTTTTTTAATGCTCCTTGTTACAAAGACTTGGAACTATAAAGACATTTTAAAAATGGCAGCTCCTCTTAAATCTACTTATAAAAACATTTTTCTTTTATTTTAAATTGTGGGTTTAAGACCATATAACATAAGTTGCCATCCTAACCACTTTAAGTGGGCGGTGCTGTAGTATTGTATACATTCACATTTGCTCAGGACATGTGCTGTGCAAATAAGTCAAGTGTGTAAGTGTTTCTCTCACATGTTGCCCACCAGGGTCTGCTCGGTGTCTGGCACTTGCTGCAGTTGACCTCTGCTTCTCCTAACAACCCTTGGTTGGGGACTTACTTTGCTCACTAGGAAACAGAGACCCAGGATGACAACCTAGATGAGGCAGGCCAGGTAAGACCATGTGACAGGAACCCACGTCTTAATTGTCAGGTCATTGCTTCAGGTCAGTGGCTTCCCTTTTGTCTGCCTGGCTGGTGCAGGTGCCTCCAGTTGCCACCCAGGGACTGCGCTGTGCTCTGACTCATTGCCCCTCCGCCTCTCCCCCTCCTGCCCACCTCCAATGACTGCCCCAGGATCAGCATGCTTGGCTGGCACTGCCCACATTTGTGTGACAGAGTCACCTGCTTGCTGAGTGAGTCCCCAGCCCCAGCTCCGACTGCCCTCCCAGAGGCCTCCTTTCTGCCTCACAGTCACCTTCTGACTGGCTTTCTTAGTTTCTTTGGTCCCAAATATCCTCTACTCTATCTCCAAGAACTCTTGTCTGTCTTGATTTGCCATTGCCTCCCTAGGACCTAGCACAGTGCCTGACATAGGTGCTCAGTCAGTCCTAATTGAATGAGTGAATTAAATGACACTGCAGCCCTTCCTGCCACATAAAGTTTGTCTCCGCACCACCTCCATCAGGAACCCATCCCTGACCCCTTCCCCAGGACCAGATGTCTTTCTGTGTACTTCATTTGTTCCTGCCTTTCATGTGCTATATACTGAGCTGAATGAAATTAAACTTCTAGTTGTCTTAGCCTCTTAATTAGTTTGTGAGCTCCTTGAGACAGCAATGCTGCTTTTGTTTTACACCATTTACATCCCTCTCCCCTGCTCTCTGTGTCTGTCTGTCTGTCTCTCTCCCTCCCTCACGCATGCACACGCATGTGTACACACACAGGCACAGAAGTGGGGACTCAGTGTGCACTTCCCTGCCCCCAGATCACTCTTCCTGCTTTCTGTGCTGTCTGCCGGGCCCTGAGGCTTCTCTCCGCATCCCTGCGCTGGCTCCAGCTCCCCATCAAGCCTGCTTCCATGCAGGAGAATGGATCCAGCTGGCTGCTGTGGATCAGCACTCTCCAGGCAGAACACAAGCCGAGGGTGAAAATGGGTCCTTGTGAGAACCTTAAATTCTGTGTCACAGAGTACCACTGGGTATTCCAATACAGACCAATGCACACTGGAATAATAAAAATGGTGAGCATTTAGAACGCTCTCACCCTGAATGTGTCTTAGTCACCTTCCTCATCCTGGAGACACAACATCCAACACTGGCAACTCAGCTCGGGAGAGGTTTATTTGCGCTCCTGGTCACATTCCAGTCAGCTGGCTCTAAGACAGGACACTGGACCCCATTGAAACCTCCCCTGCATCACCTCTCGTCTGTGCCAAGGAGTGAGGCAGAAACAGGGTAAGGAACCCACCTCATATCACGCAGCTGGTGGGCATCACGCCCTGCATTCAAGCCCACCCCTGTAGGCTCAGGCTCTACCCTCTGGTGCTTCCACTGGAAAGAACCCCTGCAGTGGGCAGAGAAAGGTGCCTTGGGAAGCAACTCTGTGATTTACAGGAAGAGCCTGGGATCTGGACAGTGCAGCCACCTCGTGGGAACCACACAACCAAAGCTGACAGTGCAGGGGCCAAAGGAAGTCCCGCATGCATCTGAACTCCTGGCTCCATGCCCTGCCCCACCGTCCAGAGCAATGAGTGGGACTGGTTCTGTTGGGAAGGCTCCTTGTGTGTTTAAATGAGCTCCTTACTACGGGGACTTAGTGGAAAGTTCATCTGGGAGAACTCTTGGTTTCTTTTGTTTCTTACTTTATTTTTTTTTAATCTCAAAGTTTGTTTATTTCAGAAATAACTTTTTTATAAAGTTAATTTTTTAATAATAAAACACTTGATTATTAAATTGATGACTATATAGCAAATAACTCGGTACAGACATATAAACCAGTTATAAATTTAGCTAGCTGATACTGACAAGTTCAAGTTCAAGTTGTTATTTAATTACCAATGAAAGTTGGTAGTTAATCTAAAATATAGTTTTTTTCCCATAATTTTATTGAGAAACAAATAGCAATGAGACAGTTTCAAACCAAACTGGTAGGACAGTTTCAATAATTAACACATTGCATACATTCTTCCTAGTGGTTATTTGCTGAACAAGATGCTGTTTCTTGCTTTAAAGCAAAGAAAAATTGCACAAAGCTGGGAGCAGCTCAGGGTGGCAACTGGGGAGAACAGAGTGGAGAGGAAGGGAGAAGCAAGAGAAAGGCCTGGGGAGAAGGTAGCCAAGGGCCACCTCAGAGGAGGAGAGACAACCAGCGAGTGGCTCCTGGGGTGAGATGCTGAGGAGGGCCATTTCCCTGAAATCTGCACGGCAGGGAGGAGTTGGAGAGAATCCTGGCTCAGGTGGTGGGTGCAAAGGTAGAGGAGGTGGTGGGGTGGACCTGCATCTGTTGCAGCATAAAGTTTTGTCATTTTTCAAGCTGGTGTGGGGAGGACGGTGCTCATGAGGCCAAGAGCTGTGTCCCAAACTCCTATTCACACTTGCTGACTTTGAGCCGATTACGTAACCTGCTTTGAGTTCTCCAGCGCTCCTTGGAGTTGCTGGGGAGTAAAAGAGACTGAAAAGGTGAAATCACTGGCAAAGTGCAGTGTGTTTGCTAAGAGCCTGTGCTCTTCTCAGGAAAAGCAGTAACCGCATGCACATCGGGCAGGGAGGCTGGAATCTCAGGCTCGCGCTGGGTCATGCCTGCTGTGCGCCGAGGCAGCCAGACCTTCCTGGAAACAGACTGAGTGGTCGGAACTTGGTCTATAGGTGGGAGCTACACTACGCACACAGGCCCAACGCCAGCGAGGAAGGGATGTAGATCAAAATGGGTCAGGTCCTGGGACAAAGAGGAGCAGGCAAAGATGATGCAGCCAGGCATCGAGCACCTCGACCGGCGCAGCCTCCGGAGCGCAGATGGTGAGGACAGCAGGAAGGCAGAGTCACCAGCAAGAGCCCTGGGGGTGGGGCTGGGGGGCGGGCGGGGCAGGAGTGCTTTTGAGCTAGACCACAGGAAGTAAAAGATAATCAAAGCGGAAGCTGGGCCCCAGCCACTGTGATAAAGATCACTGTGGTTTGCAGGATGGAGGGAGGGGTTGCCCGCAGAAGGTCACACTGTAGACATCCACTAAGACTGTCTTCTGCTGTATGCAGACAGTCCTCTGCTATCAAGAAGGGCCACACAGTCTGGGTGGAGCCGTGCGTCCATCCTCTCTAGCTGCCATGTCCCTCCCCACTCCCAGGAGATCCCACGGTCCTCGTCCTCCATCAGACTTCTGCATGCCACCGCTCGTCGAGGTTCCCACACCTCACTCTGCCCTCTGCTAGGACTGCTCTTTCCCCTGTGCATATCAGTCCCACACCACTCAACCTCTTGTCCCCTAATGTCTCACCTTCCACAACTTTATGCGTTCCTTGCACCTTGACAAAGCACCAGCTGAGGCAGCTTGTCCACGCACGCAGTTCTGCCAGCCTTGCAACTCGCGGGTGACGGGGTCTTCTTTATCCACCCACCTCTCAGGTCTTGGAGGATAGAACAGTTTTCATCTGCGCCTCTCCCTACTTACCTGAAGGTGGATCCCTTAGGAAGGGAGCATGGCATGAAACTGAGCTGTATTTCTGGATCCTTCCTTGGGGTCATGCCTTGGCGGCTGGAGACGGCATTTCAAAGTAGAACACTGCACCAAAACACCTGTATTCTACGTGGATCTTAAAGCACTTTAGACTGTAGGTTGTTAATCCCCAGGTAGAGTGGGAACAGGAGAAAGAAGTGCTGCTCTCACTTTACCAGTGCCTTTCCCGATGTGACACAGAAAGTCAGCTGAGGACCAAGGGAACTGATTCCCTGCCTTTGTCTGCCTTCTGGATTATGTTGTGACTCCACCGGGCTGGCGCTGCCTGGCCATGTCAGCCCTGATGCCCAGAGCTAGGGCTGCCACCCAGATTTCAAAGAATAAAACAATTCCTCTAATGTAGCAATACAAAGTTTTGAGTTATATTTAAAGATAAAGAATAGTAATCATCACTTTCAAGTTAAGCGGACATAGTAGGTGCTTAATAAATTTTCACTGAATACATGATTTTATTTGTCCACATACTTGACTTTGGTGAGACCCATGAGAGTCCTGGTTTAATGACTAGGGGAGTCCACTGTTAAAAGATCATAGAGAGTCTGCGTAGTGTTGGTGCGGATGATGACAGGTCCTGACTCACAGCTGAGAAGCTAAAGTTCCTGTTTCCTCTCAGGTAGATCATGATTGCTGAGTTTTGTTTTCCTGAAGTATTTTCTGTTTTTCAGTTGTGTCTCTTAAATTAGTCTCATACTGTACAGGCCCATTACTGTGTCAGAAGGTCCCCTAGAATGAAGAATATAATTGTGACCATAAACTATGATGGGATGAAATACATCACTAAGTGTTCAGTGATCCTGTGTTCACAGAGGGCGCAGTTTGACCACCAAGCAATGACCATTTTTTTAAAGATAAACTCACAAGTCTTATTTGAAATCTATACCCAAGCTACAGTTTTATGATTAATTTGCAGTATCAATAAGATTTATAACTTTCTAGGATAAGGACAAGCTTTGGTTTGGCTCCTATTGTGGCAGTGCCAGAGGAACAGAGTACCAGTGAAATTTCACTGTATTTCGTCCTTTCTCCTCTACCTCCTCCAATAAAATCCATTTTGTATGGTAACATCAAGAGAACTTGGTGAACAGCATAGGAAGAGCAGCAGTCCTGTTGACATTCATGGGTCCTTCCCTTCTCCCCCTTCCAGGCACACAGTGGGATTTCATTTCGTCAGGCCCTTGAGGTTAGACATGGATGGAACTTGCTTTAAAAAAAAAAAAAAAAAAAAAAACCTGATCAAAAGAGATATGTGTCACTCCCCAGTGGAAGTCTTTGGCAACAAGGCTGCGATTTGCATGACCCCATTTCCCTGCTCTGACAACCTTCAGACTTCCAGGTGGTAAGGGCTCTTCCCACTCTGTCTGGACCTTGAGTGAGGATGACGTGGGACGGAACCCTCCCAGCACCTGGGAATACCGAGGAGTATAAGGTGGGAATAAACTCTTACTGTTTGATGTCACTAAATTTTTTGTCATGGCAGCACACCATAATTTACACTGACAGGTGAGATCAGACAGCTGCACTCTAGTTTAGAAGACAAGCCTTCCTTCCTGGCTGTCCTCGCTGTTGCCACCCTCATCTCTGCCACTACTCATGCTCCAGAGATTCTCCTACCAGGTATGCATGTCCTGAAGGTAAGGTCCTTCACCACATCCCAGGGCATTTGTGCGACACATGTGTGACTTGACAATGGCCAAGGTGGTAGGTCCCTTGACCTCCTTGATGTGTCCAGAGGGAGCGATTATAGTTGTCCTTTCATTTGTAACTATAACCCTGTTCATCTCTTTAAAATGACTGCTCCTCCTGTGTATGAGGACCCTCAAATCAATTACTATGGTTCCTGGGATCAGGAGGGCTGACTCCCACCTTCTGCTTTGTCTTATCTTTCTTTATAAACTCAGTGTTCTCATCTGTAGATTGGAGATGATGGTATTGATTGCCCATTATTTAAAAGTATTATGTATGCATTGTTTAGATCTGAAGAAAGGCCAGTAAAGCACTTTTGTTGAACTAGCCACTAACAAATTTCTACAGAGCCAGGCAGAGTGAGCTGCTGGGAGCAGCTAGAACCATCTCATCAAATGAGTGTCTGCCTGATGAAGTGATTTTAACATAGGTTTGAACTTTTAGAGCAATTTTAGATTCACAGAAAAGTATAGAGAATTCCATAATATTCTGTCTCCCCAGGCACAGTTTATCCTGTTATAAACATTAGTGAATGAGTGTGGTGTTATTTGTTATAACTGATAATTCAATATTGATAGTTGTTGTTAACTAAAGCCTGCAGTTTGCATTAAGGGTCACTCCGGTGGTGTAGATGCCAGGAGTTCTGGCAAATGCACAACCTCATGTGTCCACACATTAAGGTGAAGCGCAGAGTCTGTTTCACTGCCTTAATGACTCTCTGTGCTCCCCACTTGGTCACTCCTTCCCCAAACCCTTGGCCACTACTGATTTTTTTTTTTTTTTTTACTGTCTCCATAGTTTTACCTTTCCCAGGATTCCCAATAGTTAAGTCATATACTGTGTGGCCTTTTCAATGGGCTTCTTTCACTTAGTAATGCACAATGAAGACTCCTCCTGTCACAGCATGGCTTGATTTAGTGCTTTTCTTCCTCCTGCTGGACTGTGTAGATATATCTGCGCTACTTACTGAGTCTCCTACTGATAGACATCTTGCTTCATTGGCCCAAATTCTGTCCATGATGAATACAGCTGTTAGGAACATTTGTGTTCAGGGTGTGTGTGTGTGTGTGTGTGTGTGTGTGTGTGTGTCTAAATTTAAAGTCATGTGGATAAAGAACAAGGAATATAATGGAGTTATCATACAGTTAAGACTATGTTTAGCTTTGTAAGACCTGTCAAACTGTCTTCCACAGAAGTGGCTATACATCTTTCATTCCTACCAGGAATAGATGAGAGTTCTCACTGATCCACACTATTGCCAGTATTTGGTGGGGACAGTGGCTTGGATTTTGGCCAATCTGATAGGTATGTGGTGGGACCTCCTGGCTGTTTATAATTCCCTAATGACACTTTTCCACATGCTTATTTACCATCTCGATGGATGTTCTTTGTTGAGGTGTGTGTTCCGACCATTTGAATACTTTTTGATTGTTATTTGTTTTCTTATTGTTGAGCTTTAAATATTCTTTGTATATTTTGCTACAAGCCTTTTATGGAATATGTGTGTTGCAAAGATTTCCTTCCAGTCTGTAGATTATCTTTTCATTCTCTCCACAGTGTCTTCTGCAGAGCAGACGTTTTAAATGTTTAATGAAGTTCAACTCATCCAGTTTTTCCTTCACAGCTTGTGCTCTTTGTATCGGATCTGCTGCCAAACTCAAGGTCACCTTGAGTTTTCCTCCTATGTTGTCTTTTAAGAATTTTATATTTTTACGCATTATACTTAGATCTGGCACACATGAAGGTCTATGAGTTGATTTTTGTGAGAGGGCAAGGTGAGTGTTTTCACATGCAGACATCCAGTTGTTCTAGCACATTTGCTGTAAAGGCCACTGGTGCTCCACTGTATTTCCTTTACCAGTGGCTGAATCTGTACGTGTGTATTTCTGGACTCTCTATTCTGTTCTTTTGGCTTAGTTGTTCATTCTTTGCCAGTGCCACACCATCTTGGTTACTGCAACTTTAGAGTCAATCATGAAATCAGAGGGTATCAGCCCTACTCATTCTTGTCTTAACATTATAAGTCTTTTGCCTCTCTTTAGTGATCTTTGATGTCAAGTTTTTGATATCCATAAAACAACCTACTGAAATTTTTTATTAAAATTGAGTTAACATAAAGATTAAATTGGGAAGAGCTTAACCCTGGATAATATTGATTCTTCCTACCATTGAACATAAAGTAGCTTTCAGACCTGCTTTAATTTTTATGAGAAGTTTGTACTTTGCTCCACTGGCTTCACATAGATCTTATAAACATACATACTTCATTATATTTATATGTAAGTATTTAAAAAACTTTTTTGCTGTGAATGTAAACAGAATTTACATTTTTTAAAAGTTGAAATGAATCATTAAATGACTTGTTACTTTTTCTAATAATTTTTCAATTTAAGCCAAATTGATTTGCAGAAGTAGAAATACATTCAAATTTTCATCTTTTATTTATATACAATGCTTCTGCTCATGTAGAATTGTGATCCATTAGACTCTACTTTTTGGTTATTTGCATACTCAGGAGGTCAAGGGTTCCTAAAATTAAATATGGGGTTAGAATTTATATTTGCTATAAAAAAAAACCACATTATTCAAACCAACTTACTTCATTAGGTTCTGGATCACATCCTTTTCAGAAGCATAATGAGGAAATGCTTATTTCTTTTTGACGGACCCCTCTGTCCATAGCTAAGTAAGAGCTCTGGATCTTAGGAGCAAAAAGCAATCCTTGTGGCTCAAATTTCTATATTTTATTTGACATTAAGGCAGTGACCAACCACACATCTCAGCTTCTATTTCCCTACCCAGTGACTGGAAAGTAACCACCCACCTACCTCTGCAGTGAAGTGCTATCAACTTAAGAAGCTGACATCTGGAGATCCCCTCACCTGCATACTGTAGACCAGGCATAGTACAATATCAATCAGAGAAACACTTCTAGACTCTAGGAGGCAAATTTTCATGCTTTGATCCAGTATGGGTGCTTTTCAAAGTAAGTACATTGAAGCATTCCACTCCAGAATGTACCATATCAAATAGCCGCCAATTTAAGAAACAATTCCCCAGGAATTGTCCAGTCTAGACTACTGTGTCAGCTGTGTTCTTCTGCCTGGAAGAGATGGCTTTCCAGATGACAAGGTGTCCTGGAGCAGCTCTCTCCTCCATCAGAACTGGGTCTGTGTCTTCTCTATGAGACCAGCCTCCTGCCCCTGGCTCTAGGTTCCAGGGTACTGCCTCCCTGGCTTCCATCCCCTAAGGAGCCAGCCTAGGAGGATCACCACTGTTGTGCCTCTTGTGTACCTGTGGACCCATTTGCTCAAGCTGTTGGCCTTGAAAACTGTCTCATAAACGGGCCATGGAGCCTGATGACCCCCTTCTGAGTTTCAGGTGTCAAGTTGGACTCATCTTGAGACCTCTCACTAGGTTCTTCCCTCTGATATTTCCTTTCCTCACAACTGAAGCAGCCTCAAGGTCAAAACTTCTCATCTCAAGGGCACAACCTGAAAACTCTTGCCCATCCAACCATCTCACTCCATAAAAAGAACTAATAAATGCCAGCCCATCAGGCTGATGCTTCAGGGTAATGTGGTGGGGAAACTGTCTGGAGTTCTTTAGAGGAAAAAAGATATTCAGAAGCTAACTTGCATTGCAGTCGATAAGAATATAGTTTTAAAATTGCAGAACCTCCTGACAGTTTCTCCAGTAAAACTAGGTAATATAACACAGGCATTTCCATGCTCAGGCCAAATGTGCCCACACCACTCCATCACAGTTTTATAGTGGCCCTCAGATGGAAGTCCTGAGGTTGGAGTTTATTAGTTCCTGGCATCATGGCCTGTATTGTGAGTAACTCTCATAAAATGGACTTGGTAGTTATTATTTTCCTTTAAAGAATGTGACAGTAGAACAAGTGTTTAATAAAGTATTTTTGAAAAGGCAATAGGCTGAAAAAAGCTGGGCAAAACTTCAAGCTGAGGAAGAACTGAATATGTCTTTAATTATGTTGAATTTACAAGTAATAGGATAAGACAGGATTAATAATTACTTTTGAGCAGAGCTGCAAGCCTGACAGAAGCACTGAAAGCTCCCCTGAAAATTTAGGAAAATGAGTAAATGTGCTGTATCATTGTTATCTATCTATCTATCTATCTATCTATCTATCTATCTATCTATCTATCTATTTGGTGGAACCAGGGATTGAACTCAGGCCCTTACACTTGCCAGGGAAGCACTTATTCTACTGAGCCATCTCCCCAGCCCCTGTATTTTATTTTAAATAAATCTTATTCAAGACACTGAAAGGTCTAATTAATTTAATAATTCAGTCTCTTTAATAAACATTTTGTAGAAACTGATGACTTTTCTCAAAACTGAGTTTGGGTTTGATTTCGATTTTTGTTCTCTGTGTGAGCTGTGGGATAGCAATCTTGCCATGTTGTCCTGATTTTCAAGGAGCAACTATGAAGTGATTAAAAAGTACTTAGTGGAATTTTTATAGACAAGCCTGAAAATGCAACAGTTAAACAAGTTTGAAACCTTCAATAAAATAATTTTATTGAATGTATAAATAATTCAGTCAGTGCCCAAAGAACTGCCTCAGCATCATTTGTCTTCAGGAAGTCAAATACGTAAATAAATAGGGTTCTGGCTGGCTCTTGTCTCTCATTATGTGACCCTGAGTCAAACCCTGTCTTGACCACAGGAACCATATATCTTTGCAGCAGATCATTCAAAGGCTAACAGGCTGAGCAGGAGAACCCTGGGCCCGTGCGCAGTCCGCACCACCTGTATCTCAGCCTTCCATCCCACACTCCTTGTACGTGTAGGTCGTGTCTGCAGCTGAAGGCAGACATCCCGGCTAGCAGGACTCCTGAAGCCCCTGGCTCTCCCCAAGGGACTTTAGGGTCTCTGTGTGCACACCATGTGGGCCCCATCCTAAGCTTGGCACTTGCATCCCACCAACACACACCAGATAGGTAGTCTTGCTACCGTTCCCGCCGCATGCACGAGGAAACCACAAACGCACGTGTGTCCTATTGTGTAGGGTCCTATTGGAGTGTCAGTGGTCTAAAGCACCTACTTAGAACAAGTTCAGCAAAGCACAGGGACCACGGTTCAGTCCCCCAGCACCACATGCCAGCCAGCCCGCCCCCTGGTGGGCTGAGCTGGCCACACACACACACACACACACACACACACACCTCTCTCTCTCTCTCTCTCTCTCTCTCTCTAATAAATAAAAAAAATTAAAAAAAAGAGAATCAGACTTGAATTTCAACAGCTGATTTCTTCACTACTACCTTATGTGGGGGTATTCTTATGAGGTCTTCTAAGATATCCAAGTATTAAAGAGATATTCAGAGACGTCAACAGGTACAGATTAAGTAACTAGCTGGGAGAAACTGATATTCGGAGAACCCAGTGACTTCCCGAGAGCTCCACACATATCAAGTCAGTGGTGGTAGGAAACCATTTCAGGGAATCAGCCTCCTAGTTGGGGCAGCTGCTTCATGAACATGTAGTGTGTGCATGTGTATATGTGTGTGTGTGCATATGCGTGCATGTGTATGTGCATGCATGTGTGTGCACGTGTATGTGTATGCATGTGTGTGTGCATGTCCATTGTGCATGTGTGCGTGCATGTCTGTCTGTGTGTGTGTGTGTGTGTGTGTGTGTGTATGTGCATGTCTGTGATTCCCAGAAGTGGCTTGACCAGAATCGGAGATCACAGTGACTGAAGCTCCCATCTTCCATCCTAGGGTTGGGTCTCAGTTTCCTCATCTGCCAGATGGAAAGAGTTAGATTTTAAAATCTTTTATGTACAATTTAATCACCAAAATTCTGCAGTAGAGCCACATCATAGCCACAAAGACTGCACAATCACAGAGCCACACACTGTTCACCTTTCAGAAGGCCAGGTGGCATTGCTGTGCCCCTGGCGGAGAGGTTACAGTGCTGGTCCTGGCCCTCTACCAGTCTGCATTATCTGCTGCAGGGGAAGCATGACCTCTCCCTCTCCCCACCCTGTGACCAGAGGACTTTGGGAGGCTTAAACTAAAGCATTACGGTTTTTCTCTAACTGCTTACTACCATCTTGGGCAAGATTTGTGCTCACACGTGAATGGCTTTATCCCCCTTTATCCTTCCCCAGAGCCGTTTCATCCACCGGATTATGAGTCCTTGGATCAGGAAGCAAGATTTTACCTTTAACGTCCTAGAAAAGCATTGTAAGATATGTCACAAGGATGAAACAAAGTCATTTTTACCTGAGGCTTGATAACCCTGTTAGTCAGATGCTTTTTTGTAAAGGATAATCCTAGGTGAGTTTACCCTGCCAGGAGTTAATGCATTTAGCAGCAACGCATTATGGTAAATGCCACCTCCTGTCAGCTGTATAATGTGAAGATCATAAAGAAGTCATCTGCTCTGGGTCTTCCTTATCTTTCATCTTCTCCCCAAAGACTGGCACTTACTTCTTTTTTATTCAATCCTGGTAGAAGAGAACAGAGGATCCCTTCTGGATTTGGAATTCCATATAGAGCCACAGTAGCTTCTCAAGCCTTATGACATTCATTTTCTTTTCCTTTTCCCAAACTCAATGTAATTTGTATTCTGGTTTTAAAAACACCATTTTAAGTGACCTTTAAGATGCCCTCTTAAAATAACCGGCATGCTAGATACCCGATCTCCATATATGCAGGGTCATTGTTTATCTTTGATATATTCGAAGTCTGCTTTCTGATGTTTACGTGCCTCCAGATAGACTTATTGTATGTCATCTCTCTTATTAGCATTAGCATTCCGATGCTTGTTTTCTTTACTTTATCTGTTAAGCAGAAGTATATTTAGTGTTCAGAGTGATACATCATAAAGGTAGAAAAAGGTGAACCCTTTGATATATTACAAGTCTTTCATAGCATGAAATAACTATTGCCTATTATTTTACTCCTGACATTTTTATTTTTAAGGGAATTTCACTTGATTTGTGGTGCTGACACCTTTGATATGTTGTTTCCAGTGACCTTACATCCAAAATCAGTAGCGTGTGACATTTGATGGCCCAGATTAAAAAAAAAAAAAAAAAAAACATTAATGGTGGAAGAGAGGGTTTATTTTCCTGGTCATAAATTAAGTTTAAATAACTCTGAATTTATTTTAAACTCTCCAGTACTTTTTACTGTCCAAGCAATAAATGTATTTATTACTGGGGGCCTACCTGGGCTTCCTAACAGAGCCCTTTGCTTGGCTGCTTCAAGTCTGTTCTTTCTTTCTTTCTTTCTTGCGAAAGGCTCACCTTTCCCGGTTTGCTGTTTCACCTTACCTGATTAGGTTGATTTGCACAGCCTGCACTCTAATTTCTGAGAAAAGGCTGCTTATCAGAGAGCTAAACCCAAGGTGCTTTGTTGCCAATCAGGTTAAGAAAAACAGGAGTTCATAAAATGCTCACTGATGCAGTTAATGTAGTCCCGAGTGGGTTCTGACGTGGCTTAGAGCAAGTAGAGACCAGGCATGAGCCGCCATCACATGATCATTTTGTGACCCTGAGTGGAAGGACACATTTACTCGAGACTTAATTCCCCACAAAATGGAAGCACATTTCTCAGCCTATTTTTTACATGTGTGTCTGCATGCTCTCTCATGAGATGCATCATGGTCTTATACTGAGACTTTCTCACTTTGAAACATTTTAAGATTTAAAATGTTCTGTTTGACTATTGCCTTCTATCTGTAATTGAGACTTAATTCACAAACTATAAAATTCACTTTTTCCTTATGGATATACTTTTTGTTTTAATTTTTTATCAGTACAGTAATGTTTGGGCTACATAATGGCTATGTTCCCTGTGGACAATTGAGATGTGTACATAGAATTCCAATTCTTTCTTCACTCCTTTTTCTTGCCCCTCTTCCCTGTCCCTCCATCTCTTGGTTCCTTCTCATTTGAAAAAGATCCATCTCCTACTTCCTATAGTTTTTAGGTCACTCACAAAGAATACAACTTCACCCTTATCTAATTCCAAAACATTTCCCAACCTAGTGAAGAAGCCCTAACTTATCAGCAGTGACCAAGATTTGCCTTCTCATTCCTCCCATTTCCAGACCCTGAGAACCAATAATCTACTTCCTATGGCTACGTGCATGCTAATTCTGGATATGTAATATTTATGGAAGCATACGAAAATTGTATCTGGTTTCTTTCATGTAGCATGATGTTTCTACAGTTAATCTATGTTGTAGCGTGCTATCCGTGCTTCCCTCCTTTCATGATTGGATAATATTCCATTATGTAAGATGCCCCATTTCATGTACCCACTCATCAACTTATACAGGCCAATAATTTACCAGGAAAAAAAGCTTATTTCTCATGGTTCCAGAGCCCAGGGAGTCCAATGCCAGGGAGTCCGATGCCAACATGTGGCCAGAGCCTTCTCGCTGTGTCTTCCTGTGGTCGAGGGCATCATATCATGAAAGTGTGTGTGAGAGAGAGACAATGGAGGGCGGAACTCAATCTGGTAACAACTCGTGGTGCTGCTTTTAACCCAATCATGGGGACAGAGCCCTCGTGACCCCATAACCTCTTAAAGTTTTTATCTCTCAATATTATTACATTGGGGGTTATGTTTTCAACACAGAAACTTTAGGAGACACATTCAAACTATAGCACTTTCCTGTGTTCCATTGTGCATAATTCATCCCAAGATATTAACATGGAAGTGCTCGACAATAATTAGTGGCCACCTTCTCCTGGGGGACCTCTCTGTGTTAGAGGTCTTAAAAACATGGGGGATATTGGGATGAAAATGACATGGCTGTGAGTCATGGCACCTGTGAGATCAGGGTCCTCCAAGGAAGGAGTGTCTTCAGTTTACCACATCTAGGACAATGCCTCCTATTATCCTTCATGCACAGAGATACTGCCATGTGACTGGCAGAATAATAACCTGACACTAGCTGAGAAGTAAAAGTAATTCACCAGGTGACAGAATTATGGTGCCAAAAGACCTTGACAGTCAGAAACAATAGCTTCAAATCCATTGAATTTAATGGTGATAAGCATAAGGTTGTATTATCTGGATAAATAACTGACAACACACCTGCAGGGTGAGAGGGGCTGACTCACAGCCACCAGGAGCACAAAGCTCCAGAATTGCAGGTGCCTGTTAGGGCTGCCAAGAGGTTACTAGTATTGAGGACTCTTCGGGTTCCCTTTATTCTTCCATAATTAGGAGTGTTTGATACATTCTATGTGGCTTTGAGCACACACATTTTTAAAAGAAAATGATAAGTGAAGAAATAATGAAAGAAGGCAGAAATGATGAGTAGGAAAGCTCATCATGTGGGCAGTCATTGGGAGGTCTGGGCAGCCTTAGTCAGACTGGTCTATGATTTCCACCCCCCTGAAGGGAGGGGAGAGGTAGCAGGGCACAGAGCTACGACCTAGTGTAGGATCTTGGGAAGCATCACGTGGTTTTGTAAACTGTGAGTGGGCAGCAGCCAGACAATCACTAAATTCTTTGCAGATCAAAACCAAGGCATTCTGCACCTCCTAAACCACATGCCTGTGGTTCCATCTCTGGGCAGTGCTCCACTCAAGCCTAGTTTAGCAGCTGGGCAGACAAGTTTTGAAAGTCATTTCCATTAAAAATTATTTCTTTCAACTTTGTTTGTCTCACACTCACCCTGATCCATCAGTCCTCCCTCTCCTCTGCTACTCTGTCTCTTCCAAAAGTCCCCAGAAGGGAACTACCACTTGCCAAGGACTTGGCGTTTTCCAGGTCTCTTCTACACAGACGATCCCATTTAATATTCACAGAAACCGTGCAAAACACATACATCACTCATATCATACCCATTTCATCTATGAGAAAGTGGCCTCACAGGAACCATCCTTGGCCCAAGGTCACTGCTGCTAAGTAGGCCATGGTATGTGAGCCCAGGTCTGCCTTGCCTGTGACAGCCACCTCCCAGGGCTTAGTGAGGCTCACCTACAGGGGGCCTGCATTGCTTGCCCAGGGAGGTAGACTTGGCACCCTGCTTCCAGCCCGGCAGTTGACCTGGAGACAAAGGCCCGGGCCAACATTATGTGGTGGCTTCTTTTTTCTTCATTTCTTTTTTATTTCTGAACAAGAAAACTGTTGTCTGCTTCATAGTTTCCCATTCCAGGCAGGCGTCCTCTGCTTCTGGCCTTCTCAGCACCCAGATGTGGTCTTTCTGCCACATCCTCAGAAACACACTATAGTGCGAGCTGATCCAGGAAGAGAATCAGCTACGATATCATATCTCCATTTGTATTAGTCACTTTTATGTCGCTGAGACAAAATCCTGGTCAGCCAATGTCAAAGGAAGGGAGGTTTCTAGAGGATTCAGTCCACAGTGGGTGGACCCCAGGGCAAAATGGCACATGGGAGGGCATGGTGGAGGGAGGATGCTCACTCTACGGGAGCCAGGGAAGAGACAGAAGGGAGGAGCCAGAGACAAGAATACCCTCTTCCGGGCCCTTTTCCAGGGAACTACCTCCAGCCAAGACATGCAACCATGGTGTCTCTATGATCCAGTCACCTTCCAAACACATGAAACTCTGGGGAACATTTCAGAATTAAATCTTTTCACTTTTAGGAGACTACTGCTCAGGCCAAAAGCCGGCCCAGCTCGGGTTCATTTTATTTGTCATTCATACACTTGGTTCTGCTGTCTGTTTCCTTGGTTCATGCTGTCCTATTCAGAAGGCGCTGCTTCTCTTATGAGAGAAAGGAGGTTGGCTCTCTCCACCCAGTGTCTAATTCAGGGCCTGGCGACAAGTGTTCATCAGTGAATGAATGAGTGAATGAATGGATGCATGCTAACTGCTGCTTCCAGATAGCACTGAATTATCACACGGTGTCCAGAATTCTTCTAATTTCCTGCTTGTCTAAATGAGAATTCTCGCTTCTGAAAGTCAAGTACATATGTACAGATATAGTGATTAGACGGCACATTTGTACAATATACAGTCTGGCTAATCAGGTAATTTATTAATGAAACAAAGTTAATCCCAAGAGTTTGTTTCAAAAAAACAAAACAAAACAAAACAAAAACAAAAATGAAAGGAAAGTAAAAAGAGGAAAAAATGATTCTATCCACCAGACTTTATCAGTTACACCAAGGGTACTTTTGAAAGCTTTTGTCATGCAGTGCATTGCAAGAGATCTGAAGAACCACACCTACTCTCCTTACATGGAGGAAAAGCCAGGCATAGCAAGAACAGTTGAGGAAAATGGGAAATGGAACAAGAAAACTCTTGGGTGGGAAGAAAAATGCTAACCTACCCTGAAGCTTCCCTACAGAAGAAGGAGGTGAGATCACTCTGTCATGTCAAGAATCAAAGCTTCCGGGAAGGACGTTGACCTTCACCCGGCTCGGGCTGAGCGGAGTGAAGCCCTGTGGCATTCTCCGGTGGAGGAGTCTCCACAGAGCGGGAGTGCAGCATCTCATTAGTAGGGATGCTGATAATGATCGGATGAGCCCTTTCATCCATTACTGATGGATGCCTTCCAGAAGCCCCCCACGCAGAGCTCCTCAGCCCTTTCTCCTGGTCTTCATCATTAACCCCAACACTCCTACTGCCAGGAACTCATGCTTTATTAATGGCTACCATGTTCCCACACTTCAGATTTTTTCCTGGAGGCTAGGAGAGTCAGGAAGTGAGTGGCAAAGACAGACATTCCTTGAGTTTGACTATCTTCTGAAATTTCAGCAGAAATGCCCGACTGCTCACAGCCTGCGTCGGTGACGGTGAGCAAACAGCTGTTAAACCGGGACACCCTCCCCCAGTTCAGACCTCCCTCCCAACACCGACTAATTGATTAACCAAGGGCTCCTGAAGAGAATGATTTGAAGAGGGTAATTTATAGAGATGGTATCTTTTGTCATCATTTGTCTTTGAAAACATAGAAGAAAACCGCTTTCAAGAGGATGTAGCCGCCAACATGAGCAATGGCGGACGGAACATCATCAGTTACAGCAGACTACTCAATTTTGTACCTCTTCAGCCAGTCAAGTAACCAATAACCACAAAGGAGAAAAAAACCCACATCTTCACTCCCTGTGTTTTAAAGTTTTCCAGCACTGGCTTAGGAAAATATTTGGGGTTGTTCACTGCACTGCTCTCTGTAGCATAAACATTTATTTAAATGGGGCTGTCTCTAGTAATGAAGAATGAAGGAAAAACAATGGTCTGATTTTGACAAATTAACTTGTGATTTGGAGAGTCAGTGAAGCAGGGAAGAGACATTCCTAACTATACTAATTAAATGAGCTTACAACATTTATTTTAATGCAATGGAACCAGCCATATGAAGATGAACATTTTAATTTATTTTGCAGTGACATTATGAAAAATTTCACTGCTGCAGATTATCTACAAAAACAAATCTCATCAGCATCTAGGTTTGTGCAGGAAATTTCCATCTTTCACATAAGTCTGACCTTCCCCGTGGAAGCAAGTGTGAATGAGCTAAGTTACTTGAGAAGTTTTTCTGAAGGTTGTCTTTCCACTGAGGCTGGGCTTTATGTTCAAATGACTTCTGTGCCAAACACATTCATTTGTCATGGTGCAGCGTAGATGAAAAATTCGGAAGCCACTCTATGGGGAATGCAAATATAGCTCATTAGTTCTAAAACATTTTTCATGAAAGACTGCCGAGTATTTGTCGGCAGATGAGGCTGCATAGTTTCAGCCAAGAATGAATACCACATGTCCTGCTAATTGTTTTTTTAAAGTTGTTCTTTTCCTCTCTGGCACCCAGTAGCTATTGAAAATAGGAAACAATATGAAAAATGGAGAGTGAGCTTAGCTTTGACATCACTCTGCTCTTGGTGTCTGGTGTGTATGTGTGTATGTTTTTCCCTTCCTGTCTCTATGTGCAGCCATATTCTAGAAAGAAAAGGTAGCTTTCTAGACGATTGAAGCCTTATGCTTATTCTGGAGTAGAGTGCTGTGGACTCCGGAGGGGTAGGGATGGCCTGAGGTGGGGGTTCCCGGAGTCTTTGCCTCAGTTTACAGCCACCGTGGCTGGATGACTGTACCAGGCAGATGGAATAGCCGCCTTCCGGAAAGGGAGGTGTGGGCATCTAGCTCCTGACCACTGCCACCACCACAATAAGAATGTCACACAGGCCAGAGGTGTCTTCCCTGCTGAAATTCCCTTTGAAGCGCTGCCAAGGAACTGCAGAGGAGAGCAGGCCACCCTCCTCCTCAGGTGAGAAAGGAACAGGGAGAGAGAAGCTGCCTCAGCTAGTGCAGCCCAGCAATGACCACGTGAAGACTTGTAGACACAAATCTCTTCTGCTCTGAGGCCTTCCTACATCCTGACCACACAGCTCTCAAAGATTTTGGTTCCTATTTAGGGCTTCTATGTGATCCTCAGCTGCTTCTTATTCAAGCCACCACATATGACTGTGATGAGAAGAAGCCATAGTCTCTCAGGATTCTGGTCAGGTATGGCTCCTTGGGTGTTTCTCATAGGGTCTGCACTCACTCATGAGAGCTGACCTGTTCAGCCCCCAGGCCTCAGCCTGCTTGAAGCCCCACTCCTCTGGGCTTCCTTCAGAGCTCTCTTGTCAGCCCAGGGCACTCATGCCATCCTATCACCCCTAGGCATGCACAGGATAGGTAGTTGTTGCCCCAGTAAACACGATGGGACTGTGTGGTAGGTGAGATGGTTAACCTGGATACTAAAGCTCTGTTTTCTGCCTCTTGACTGGAATAACTCAAACTCAGAAATGCTTACGCTTCCCACAAGCTTTGTGGAAGTGTGAGCAGCTCAGCAGTGTCCTGGAGATCAGCCCAGTCTGCGTTCAGTCTGAGGAGCAAGAATTCTGGCCCTCTTCCTCCAGTTGTCACACAGCAGATGTCCCCTGCAGAAGACAGGTTGCTGAAATGGATACAGTTGTGTGGGAGGGACAAGAAGTTTCTTCAGGCAGGCCAACAGCATTGTTTAGAAAAGTAACTGCTACTTCTGTTGTTTCCTCAGCAGAGGATATTGCTTCCAATCTAGCTCCCATCCATCATTTGAAGGATATCTATTTTGCATAAAAAAGTCAGAGAGAGAGAGAGAGAGAGAGAGAGAGAGAGAGAGAGAGAAGGGGAGATTGTCTCATGGCAGTGAATCACAAGCCAACCTATTCATAGGACAAATTATTCCTACTTCTCTGTTTCCTTCCTTACCAACTTCCTGAAAAAGCCAAACAGACCAGTTCCAAATACAGCTAACAATTAGGAAAATTTCAAATCACAGGACAAGAAGGGCCTATGTAGAGATCTTCTGGGGCTCAGCTGATTGCCCCCAGAGATGCCCTATGATATTCTATAAAATGGCAGAATTAGGTTTGTTGCAGTAAGGGTCATATATTGGGATGCGAGTCCCTAAAAGAAAATCTCAGGAAATGTTCTGCAGAGATCTTGCTCCAACTTTCCCTCCTCCCCCAGGTGCTTTAGTAGTGCTTCTGATCCTTGCCTAAGCCCCAAACAGCCTGCACACAACAGGCTTGTGAAATAAATCACAAGACAATCATCTTTTTTTTTTTTTTTTTGAGAAAAAAGAGTACCCTGAGGTGAAAGTGGGCCCTGGTGTGCGTGTGTGTGTGTGTGTGTGTGTGTGTGTGTGTGTGTTTGGGGTACTTCGGCAAAGGCTTCCAAATGCAGGATACAGGGGCCACTTTCTCCTCCCAAAAGCCTAGCCTATTGGCTACTAACTCCCAGTCCTGAAGGCAGCACGGTATGGTGACCCAGGAGGGACTTGGAACCTCTGAAACCCGGCTGTAATGTCTGCAGACCCTAATTCCTGGGGCTAGTTACTCCCTGTGTCTGAATGTTCTTGTCAGTAGAGCAGTGATGGCAGTAATAAGGCCCTCTTCATGCGGCTGTTGTGAGGACTAAATAAAGTAAGTGACTGAAAGCACATACAGCAGTCTCTGCATGGCTGATAGCTGTAGTAATGGCCCTGCTCCAGCTCTCCAGTGGCCCATTGGAAAGACAATAAAAGATGGAATAAGACATCCCACACACCCTCATACTGCTAAAGGGAATGTTAATAGCCATACTTCAGTTCTCGTTTTACAGATGTGGAAACAGATCCTGAAGGTGGAATGGACTTGTTCAAGATCTCAGAGCTGACATTCAGCTCAGGAGTCCTCAGTTAGGACTGTGAAACATGCCACAAAACATTCAGACTCAAGTTCCAATCAGGCAGGGCAGCAGCATCACTGCTGAGCTGACAAATATTTAGAAGAGCTCTGTACTTGGCCCCCTCAAGACTTTATGACACAGTTGGGGCGATAACAATCTGCGACGATGAGGGAAACACTCACTGCACTAAGTAACGTGCAGCCTGCATACAGTACTCATGGGAGGCAGAACGGAACACAGCCGAGTATATCCCCTTTGCTAACTTCCAGGGTGGTTGGTTCCAGTGAGCCTGGCAGTGGCCAGCCTGGGGCCAGCCTCACCTTTCCTTTGGAAGATGTACCCTCCCTTCAGTTTCTCCTGTAGCAGGTCACATCTTCAACCTGAATTATAACTTGCGCAGGCAGAGAAGAAAAGGCTCCTTTGTTTGCCTCTGACTGAGTAGGGCTTTCTCTTGCACTTCCACTGGCAGAAGGGAAAGTGTACTAGCTCCTAATCTTGTTAGTATTCAGTCCCTTTAAGTAGTGCCAAGACTTTTTTTGGTAATCATGTCCCACATTGCAGAGACAGCCCACCTTCCCCTTCTCCTCTGAGGTGGTTCAGATGTGTGGAGGATGAGGTGAGGATTGTGGAGCACACTCTGGGCAGAGCAGATTTGGGCCCCTGAGTGTGAGGGCCTCAGCCTCCTCCGCTCCCCAGAGCGATGCTTGGGTACCACTAGGTGCTGCTTGTTCTGTTGGTCATGGGGGGATAAATCAGCTTCTGTGGGAACTGGCTACCCCAGCTTGCTACTTGAGAGGACTCTCTGGCGCCCCCTAGTGCCGCGTCGGCCTCCCTGGTTTGACTCAGGGATCCCATAAATAGCTCTTAACATAGAGCTTCTTTCCTCTTGCAGGGAACACCTCTGGCCAGCTTCTGGGTCCCGTCTGTATCACACAGACCCTGAGACATGAAAGCCACATCTTAAGATCTGTCCGGGCAGACTGCCACAGTAAGAGGCCAAGGCCTCCTGTGGCTTAAATGAAAATGTGTTTCTCACAGTTCTGAAACCTACACTTTCTGCCTACAAGGTCCAGCAGGGTCAAAGTCTGGTGATTTGCAATGGCCACCACCTCACAGGGTCCTCACGTGAGTCTTCCTTAGCACTGACTTTCTCTCTCTCTCTCTCTCTCTCTCTCTCTCTCTCTCTCTCTCTCCACCCCCAATTCTACTGGATTAAGATCCTACCTTTATGCGTTCATTAAACTTTACCTTCTAAAAGCCCAAGATGCAAGTACAATCACAACAATGATTGGAGTTTCAACGTAAGAATGTATGAGTGACCCACATCAGCCCATAGCAGTCTCTCTCTACCTGGTCACATTGCGAGGCCAAGTTCCCAGGGGAAATTGGAGAGGATATTTCTTTCCAGAGTTCAAAATAGGGTAGAAGAGACTGTGTCCTCTGCTGGCCAAGGTGTTATCTCCTTCAGGAAAGTATGTATGTGGCTTGTAGATGAGGAAAAGAAACTAAGATAATGTTTCTAACAGAAAATCAGAATGCTTGAGACTGGGAGACTCCAGTTTTAATCTTTCAATGATTTTCTGTGTGACTCGAAAGGGACACAATCTCCCCTTGGGTTTTATTCCTTCTTTCTTAATACAGGAAGCTGTTGACCTGCTTCTCAGGGTGGTTGAGAGGAACTGGCAAAGGACATAATTGCAGAAGTCTTTTCTGCAAATATAAAAAATGCTTTTAGATGACATAAATAAAAATAATGCAGAATACACCTTTTTTCAAGATTCTTGACAGCTGAAGAATAAACTAGGAGCTCAAATGCCTGAAATCTCAGTTTCCTATAGTTTATAGGATGGCTTAGAGGTAAGGTGGGTGTTCCCATCGAGAGGGTTAAGGGAAAGCTTGGGGAGCTTCACCTAACTGAAGAGAGATGGATTCTGTGAAATTCAGGACAACACACAAAACATTTTGCATAATCCTCCAGTGGCAGTTTGTCAAAGAGAAGCAAATCCTTCAGGACATTCTCTTTAATATACTTTTAGTAAATGCTTTATTGTATTGGATTATGGGAATTAGGGGAACGAAGGATCCAGATCGTATTTTTCAAAAGCAATATTTTTAGAATCACAAATTATATTGAAATTTTTATACTAAGAAAATAAAAACAAAGATCAGAAGAACTAAACAGCATTTATATATGTCTCTACAGAGATATATATGTATATTAGCAAATTGAAATATAGCAAATACACACAAAAACACCCACATAAAAGAGATGCAAATTATATTTTTGACACATTTTCAGCACAATCACCTAATACAATTTTCTTTTATAGGCAGAGGTAATAAATAGTGCAAATGTATATTTATGGTGTGTTTGACAAATGCATTTGCTTTAAGTCAGAGGGAAAAGCTCCAGTGATTTTACCATTGAAATGCTTCTCATCAACCTTGACTAAATTGCTCTTCTTTCTTCCAACTTTCTCACCGTAACTGAGTCTGAAGAGGGAAACACCTCTTGGTCTCCAAGCTTGGTGCCTGCTGTGAATGAGGATTTGGAGCCCACCTGAAACTCAGGGTGTTCTTTGTCTTGTGTGTTTTCCTCTCACCTCCCTGAGACTGCATTCTCCTTGAGCATGTGGCCAGTGTCTGCCCTTCTCGGCAGCTCCCTCAGCCTTCAGGACAGTGGCTTGCATTTGGTGGACACATCATCCACTGTTCCTGTGTGCACACGGGGTCACATAATGCAGGAGTGCAGGTATTTACCTTGTGTCTCCAGATGATGCACCACTTCTGTGCTTGGAGCAGTGATTTACTCTTAATCCCAGCTCTGAGAGTTGTGAGTAGTTGGTGAAGAAAACTAAGTTTTTTCCTTGATGTACAGGCTTCTCTTTAGTGTGTCATGGGAGGATTTGGATGGTAACAGGTTTGGTCAGAGGTATATACTTTAGACTAAACACAAGGAGAGAGGCATGTCCTACAGGTCCAGGTAGGTGAGGAGCAAGCTCCGTATCTCAACTCCTGCAAGAAGGGCTTAGCTGGTAATTACTGTGGCCAAATACTATGGCTATTCCTGGGCCTTGATCTAACTGTCAGTGATTTGCAAGAGAATCTGGAACATAGTCAGAAGCCCTGCTTTCCAATAGAGCCAGAATTTCCTGGGACAGCTCATCAAAGAGATCCAAGAGACCTGGAAAGAGGTCAGAAACAGAACATGAGGGTCTGGAACTTTGACCCCAAGATGGAGAGCCCCTGCCATCTCAGGCTGTCCACAGGGAAAGTTTTGGGGGAAGATTATTGCCAGAGTAGGGACAGGGAGCATCTCACAGGGACAGAGGGAGGGGAGACCCAAGGATGGGTGCTATAATAGACTTGAAGAAGTCACCAGGCCCAGGCATCCTCTTCCTCTTCAGAGTCCAATGATGCTTGCCTTGGGGACAATTTCAGGAGAGAATGTTTGGATGCTGGCGATGAACTGAATGACAGAGGTTTAGCTGGAGAACAGCCCTTTCTCCTGAGTGCCATGAAGCCAGAGGGCTCATGAAGTCAGCAGACCTGCCCAGGAGCAAGGGCCTCTGCAAAGCACTCCAGAGAGAGGACAGACTACCACTCTCTATATGACCCTTTCCCAGCTGTCTCTCCAGCTTAGGTTCCTGCTGTGGTTAGGAGGCCTTATTAGGAAGGGCCACACGCTTCCTTTCTTTACATCTGCTCTCTCCAAGCCTGAAAAAAGACCAAAACCACCCCACCATGCTGCTGTGAACAGATATATTTAAATTTCTTTAAGCTTGGGTGCCATCCTCGGATGAGGAGCTCTAAGTACCAAGAATTATTGTTATTACTACGTAGTTACTGCCTAGCATGCAGCGAATTGCCCTGCCCTGCTGTGTAAAAGATGTATAGTGGGATGGGGAAGAGTAGAGGGAGGAAAGGCATGAAGGCGGCAGGAAGATGCAGAATAAAATCTGCAAAAGAGGAACAGGGACTGCCACCTGTGCCACAGACATGGGGACCTCCACCACCCATGGTCCTGCAGTTGGAGACAAGAACACCTTCGAACTGAGCAAGCATAAGATATCATGAAGATACTAAGACTGGAGAAGAAGCCCAGGGTGGGGTTTAAATCTCAAATCCAGCACTTCTGTGTGCCTCAGACAAGCTTGTCAGCCTGTCTAGACATCCATCTGTGGAACCTGGCACATAGAAATCACCAAATAATTGCAGTGATTATTATTACTACAAGTACCATGGTTATTACTGGGCCTTGGTCTAACTGTCGGTGATTTGCAGAAGAATCTGGTACATAGTCAAAAGCCCTGCTTCCCAACAGAACCGGAATTTTCTGGGACAGCTCATCAAAGAGATCCAGGAGACATGGAAAGGGGTCAGGTGGACACTTCTCAGAATTTAGAAAGGCCCAGGTGGGGGACCTCAATTCAACCTAAAAACAGTTGTTGAGAAGCGGCTGTCTTGCCAGTGAGCTCTGGGTTTCTGTTTGTGGAAGATAAGCCAGTATGGCCTGTAATCGGGCACGGAAGAGAAAGATCTATAGCCCATCTCCATGTCCTCTGCAAGAAATCCTGAAAGTATTTTGGAAAGCAGTGCTACACACTGTGCACCTCGTTTGTATCCAAGGCATTAGAACCAGGTATACAGCTGAGTGGCCTTTACAGAAGCAGCACATCTCTGCTTCCGGCATAGCACACAAGGCTGGGGCAGCTGCGTGCTTAGGCAAGTACAAGCTTCACAGCGCCTCCAGAACCCCCTGGAAGGAATATCAAGCAAGGCAGTACTCTCAGAGAACTAATGATAGAGGAGCTGAACATGCAAGGAAAGGTGCTAACAGCACTAGTGAGAAATGTCAGGAGAGGACAGGGTGTGCAAAAGGGGTGGAGACTCAGGCCTTCTCAGTTTCAGTGCTCAGGGGACGTTGAGACCCATTCCTTCCGGTCCTGGGGCAACTCAACATGGTAACCTGTGATCTAAAATGCAAATACACCCCCCTCCCACTGTCAAAGCAAGATCTTTAAAAAGTTTAAGTCTTAATAATTAGTTCCCAGGTCCACAAATGGATTAAAGTTGATCATTGGACTGTTTTCTGTCTAATTGTTTGAACAGTTCCAATAACGATTTGGGGACACACAATCAAAAGCCCCATCAGGAATTTATTGAAAACACAGATATTATGCCAAGTAAAATGCTAATATTGGGGTCAAGGAGATAACCCAGTAGAATAAGCTCTTGCCTGGCAAGTACAAGAGCCTGAGTTCATTCCCGGTTCCACAAAAAAAAAAAAGAAAGAAACAAAGAAAGAAGAAAGAAAGAAAGAAAGAAAGAAAGAAAGAAAGAAAGAAAGAAAGAAAGAAAGAAAGAAAGAAAAAGAGAGAGAGAGAGAGAGAGAGAGAGAGAGAGAGAGAGAGAAAGAAAGACAAAAAGGAAAACAAAAAACAAAACAAACAAAAAAAAAACCCTGCTAATATTTGTGACTGCAGGGCTGTTGGCTGTGGCAGCTGCCCTCCTTCGCTTGCGTTTTCCCTACTTCCTGTTTTCCTTCCCTCCCTCCTACACTGGTCTGTCCTTGAAATAGTATGATCTCCAAGGATGAGGATGCTAAGTGGTCATTCAGAGGGGTATGAACTGAGAAGTTTCCTTTCCATCATTCTTCTTAGGGTTTCCTGAATTATTTCTGAAACTCCTGTTTTCCTTAAACTAATAAAATGAAACATAAATACTTTTGTAAAAAGTGTAAACATCTCCACTGAATAGAGCAGGCTGCAGGACACCAAGCAATTTAAGTATATTTTATTGATTCTTTTCTATCTCAGCAGATCAAGGGCACTCAGAGGGCAGAAAGACACACACAGTATCTAACAAAGAATCAGATGTCCCTCACACACATATATTTGGGAAAGAGAGGCAGCCTTTTCTTTAGAAATAGAAGCCACTGTCATCTTTATAAAACACAGCATTGTGCTGCTGCTGTTGCTTGCGTCAGAAGGAAATGGACATTAGCATTGCTGGGATGATCTCACCGTGAACTGGACAAGGTAGAGTTCAAAGGAGGTGCAAGTGTAAAGGAAACACACTTAGACGAGCAGCTTGTTAGCTGGCTGGGACATTTCCTGATTTGTGGCAGACTTGAAGGGGGCTAAAAGGTTTAGAAACTAACATGAAACCTGGAGTATCATATTGCCCACCACCTGGCTGCTAAGGGCAACGTGGCCCCCCGCCATGCCATTTTTCCTTATGCACCAGCAGACTCCGTGCCTCTGGACACATTGCCTTTACTTACACAGTTCTTGGAGAGTTTTCTAGTCTCCCTCTTAAAGAAGGGAATTTGGGGCCAACGAGGTAGCTCAGTGGACAGGACTGAGTGCCTGCTTAGGCAAGCACAGGGAACAGGGTTCAATCCCTGGTGCCGCATGCTGCGCCGGCCCTGCCTCTGGGGGCGGGGGTGCAGATCCGTAATCCCAGTGCTGAGGAGACTGAAAACAGAAAGATCACCACGAGTCCAAGCTGCACAGTGAAACCCTGTACCAAATACATGCATTAAAAAAACAAAATCTGTCTTTACCCATCTTTCTATTTTGGTTGGAGCCCACTCCTTCCACTCCCTTTCTTGGGCTCCCAAACAGAGGCCAGAGGTTCCAAGTTAGTAAGAGTAGAGTTAGGGGGAGAGAATCACCCCAGCATCTCCCACCAAGGGGAGAAGCAAGTCCTAACAAGCGGGGAAAGAGAAACCCAGAGAATCCCGGGAAGGGCACCATTTTGAAAGCTGCCCCTCACCATCATTCCAGATGTTTGGTGAGTTAAATGAGACCTAGCAACCAAAAGAAGCAGCAGCCTCTTCTTTGTAGGTGGGAGAATTCCATGGGGACGTAAACTGAGGACAGACATGTATGCCGCTTCGCTCCCAGATATAACACGGGCATTGGGAACTTGGTGGCTATGCCTGGGTTGCCTGTTGTGTGGAGGAGGACCAAGGAGCCCGCTCCAGTGGGTGGTAAGGTTGTGGGCTCTTTTGGGCCCTTTTACTTGAAGCAATGAAAGACTAAATCTGCCAGACTAAAAGTTTTCAGCAGATGACCGGCTTGATTCTTCAGAAAAAAAAAAAGAAAAATCACTAGAGGAGTGAAACACCTCACATGCAGATGAGAAGAACAAATATTTTTGTTAGTTGGAGATTAATTTTTATGGAAAGTTGTACACTGCAGATTGCGATTAACCTGACACAGGCTCTCTCCTGCTCCTTCCTCACTTGGCTTTGAGGAAATGCTGTTCCAAGCTGGAGAATTCATCTTGTCTGATTAATGGTGTGTACATAGAGATTTTAGTCTCCTCTTCCTTTTCTTGGTCCTTTTTATTCCGTTGTTTGCTGTGCTACCACCCTGTGGATAGATGGTTCTGCCATGATAAATGTAAAGTTTGTATAAGCCATGTAACAGCAGGACGGCCTATTATCACTGTACATTTTCCATGGCTGTGCAAACCTCTGTAGGCTATTTTATTGCTAATAGATCCACAGAGAAACAGTAGTGATTTTACGACTCTTTTTAAAATGGAAATTCATGTTTGAGAAATACAACTGGGAGGAAACAGATGTAAACCACTTAAGCATTTGGAGAAAATTGAGATGCACACTCTTATTTACAGACCTACATAGCCTCCGTCGCTTTATTTTCAAAATTAAAATAAGCAATCTGTTTACCATGGGAAATGAAGAACTGTAAACTTGTTGTTTTTCCTTTTACATGGCAATAGCCGCCATCGTTGGCTTTAATGGTAGAACTGAAGCAGGGTGGCAATTTTTTTCCCCTTAGATTTTATTGTCTATAACACATTCCCTCTGTAATCTGCGTGAGAGGTAGGCAAGTGGGAAAGATTTTAGTATAACTGTATGTCTGAATTCACATTATGCTTTAACAGCTAAAATGATCACCAGACACATTAGAAGGATTTTAACCAGGTATTTAACATTACCTGTATATTGCTTAAAGTATCTGAAGAGTCACCCTGTACAAAATTGTTTCTCTGTGTCCGAACAAAAAAGCACAACCCATCCCATACCCTTGCAATAAGTCATCTTATGTGTCCCGACCTTCTAATATCTTAAGGAATTTGAAAAATGTCATGTTTTGCGAAGGATGTATACATTAAAGTACCATGAAACAATACACCGACGAGACCTTTGTGCATCCTGCTCATCAGAGAAGTTCCTGTTAACACATGGAGGTTTCTCTGACTTTTTTAGAGACTTATTTATTTTTCTAGGTTTAGAACTCAAACTTTTTGGTTGTGGTAACATATATACTACATAAAATTTACTACTTCAACCATTTCGAAGCTTACCATTCGGCAGCATTAAGCACATTCATTCATGTCGCTCAGCCATTGCCACCTCCCCTCTCCAGAACGTTCTCATCTCAGACTGAAGCTCTGCATCCATGAAAGCAACAACTCCTCCTTCCTCGCTTTCTCCCCGGCCCGGTTAATCACTATTCTACTCTCTGTGCCTGTGCACTTGCCTACTCTAGGCAGCATAAGTGAAGTCAGACATGTTTGTTGTCCTTAGGTGACTGCCTTATTTCATTTCACGTAATATTTTCAAGGTTCATTCCCCTGGTGCCATGTGTCAGTGTTCCATGCCTTTCTGAGGCTAGGTAGGATTCCACGGGTGTCCTGGCCACACTCCACTCAGCCACGACTCAGCTCTCAGTGGTGCTTTGGCTTCTATGCCACCAGGGAGCTTGGCCTCTTATTCCTGGGCACTGCAAATCAGACTGCAATTAGTTGAGAAGCATCAAGCGGTGCCCGGAAGGGTCTGCCAAATCTGCCAGGGAGGTCCTGGGAAACTATCAATTTTTGAGCTGTACTATCACTGATTGTGTGAATCTTTTGCTTTAATTGTAAAGCTTTTTTTAGTTTATTTTTGCTTTTTTTTTAAGACAAGCTCTTGCTACATGGCTCAGGCTGACTATGAACTCATTTTGTAGCCCAGGCTGGTCTTAAACTCACAATGATCCTCCTGCCTCAATCTTCCAAATGCTGGGATTACAAGAGTGTGGCACCACACCTGGCACTTGCAAAGCTTTAAAGAAAAAAAAATAACCATGTAAAGAAGCTAAACTAGACCATGTTAGAAACCAAAATTCTTCTCAAAGACAAGACAGGGTAGCTTTCAGACCAAAGTCAGAATGAAATGTGTCTCTAATCCCAGTGACTCCACAAGTTATTCACACCTGCTTATGGAGGAAGGACTCAAGATCACAGCCTTTGAACTGTGTCAAACGCAACCCAACCACAGTGAGCCAGGCTCAGAGCTCGCGCCTCCTCCATGTAATCCCTCCTGGGCTGCCATGGCATTAGGCACACTTACAAATCTATTGCACTCTATTCCCTTGTGCTACAGAAATTAAACAACAGCTCTCAACTTAACTTGTTATCTCATGGCCGATTTGATGTATAGGAAGTTCTACTTCTGGCCCCGTGGTGACATAGGCTGATTACTGACCTGATGGAGGGGCTGCACAGTTCCATCGCTGTAGCTGCCATCACAACTGCCATGGCTTTCCACGGCCTCACCCACGTTCCCTGCACTGTTGGGTGTTGTCATCAATAACTCAAGGTGTTTTGCAGTGTCTGCATCATTTCTGTGACCAGTGTATTATCCGATAATAAAATAACCTTAGGATTTTGCCTAAACATCTCTAACATTTTACAAGGAAAGTGGACATTTTTTGAGAGGACAACTTATTAATGGAGAGCTTTTTTGGCATTTCATACACATTGTGGCATTATCATCGCTAAAACATTTCATGTGCATTGTGTATTTACTCTACATGAAGATCCTTGGACCCTCCAGAACATGCTACTGTACCATTTTACTGATGAACTCCAGTGGTTTACCCAAAATCATGGCACTAGGAAAGAGTAGAATAGGCCCCTTTATGTGGGGCACCAAAGAACAAACTTGCAAGGCACAGAGGCACAAGCCCGCAGCAATCCCAGGTATTCAGGAGGCTTACGCTGGAGGATGCTGAGTTCCAACCCAGTCTAAGAAACTTAGCAAGAGCCTGCTATCCAGTCATCATTTAAGAAAAATTTAAGATTAAAAAAAAAAACAATTTTTCTCTAGTTAAGATAAGATCAGAAGTCAGAAACTTTATATCCAGAAAGAGGCAGAATAAAGGAAACTTGTATTTCTTGAGCTTCTACAAATGTATGCTCTCTTTCTTTTATTGAGTTTCTAGGACATTACTTTACCTCATTTAATCTCAGTGTTCCTAGACAAGAGTCTCTAGTATGCTACTGGCCCATGTTGTACAGTTCATGAAGAAGAAAGAAGCCAAATAGTAGTTACTGCGAAATTTCAAAGCTGGGGCCTCAGCTCAGTTTCACGTCAGCATGAGGAGCCTCTTCCAAAGCACTCTTTGGCCAATGAGGACTGAAACTACCAAATGGGATTACAGGGTGAGCTGTGACCAGGCCTCTGTTTCTAGGACCCCCTAACTGTCTATGGAGGACCTCAGCTTCTGCAGCCAGCAGGACATCCTAAAGCAGAGGAAAACGTTGCTACAACGGAATTTCCTATATGAATCTTATCTGTGGGGCAGATACAAGTCCAAATACAAGAGCTGTCTGCTCCTGATTGCTAATTTCCTGCCTTGAGGTGCCCAGAGGGAAAGGGCAGAAATCTAGCTGGACAGACAGAAGCCTGAAGTGTCCTCTGGCCAGAACCGTGGGCTTCCTAAGCACTAGGTCATGGTGGCAAGACAAACACACACACACACACACACACCCTCACAGTGCAAGCAAGTGAAGCCTTTGTTGGCATGGCAGACACTGGGCAGACACATGGCAGTCTCTGTGGGACTTGGCTCTTATTTCTTTGATTTTCATAATTGTTCTTTCACCTGTTCAGAGCATCCGAATTCCTGACCAGCAGGTCTAGAGGAAAGATACAGATCTGTGCTCAGAAAATTAACTCACTCACTTACAAGTGTTGTGTCTTATCATACATTTAATATTTTTCTTGTTTTCAATCATACTGAGCTAATATTTTCATTCCATTTTGCACATTAAGTTCTGTTGATCTTACTTGTCCAGCTGCTATTGTTGGTGGAAACGTTCTTTAGTCTTCCAGATGGATGTTAAATACTTGGCTCACGGTTTTCCTTTTAATTATTTTCCCTTCCATTTCCTTTGCCCAAGCTCCTGCCACATGTTATCTGTGCTACTCTACCTGGAACAGGTGCCAGATTCTGAAATCGCTGTCTCCTCATGTTCTCCAGGAAGCACAGACATTCACAAGTTTGGCATTTCCATTTGCAAACTTCAATCACTGTATCCTTTTTTTTACCCAGAAGAAGATTTGCAATTAGTATTTACTCAATAAATGAGCGCAGCCGCATCTTCTGTCTTCCTACACATCCGTATTGAGTGTTTAATTGCCTGTCTCCCCCCCGAGGCCCAACAGAAAAGGCCTTATACAAACTTCTTTCACAGAATGAAGGTCTCATTTTTCAATGCAGCTCTGCTATTAAAACACCTTCCTCTTGCTTTGTTTTTCTCACTCGCCTAAGCTTTATTTTGTACCTTTGTGGTCTTAATTTACTACATTGGTTTGTATTCATATTTTTGTGGTTGTGTGTGCTGGGGATCTCTAACTCTCCTACCTAAATACAATTACCCTGCCCCAGCTCAACTCCTGCTGGCTGCTTGGGTTTTGTCTTTCTGGGTTTCTGGTCCCAGCTGGGTGGGTCCAGGGTCCTCCTGGATTAATATTTTATGGGATGATTAATATTTTATGTCAAGGTCTAGTCTGAAAAAGAATGACTAGCCAGTAAGATTTTTTTCATGGAAGTTTGACCCAAAAATCAAGAGAGAGAAGTAGTGGCCAATTATGATGGCAGAAACTTCCAGTAGAAGCTAAAAGTGGCTTTGGTGTCTAGTATAAGCTGGATACCAAAGGAGTGTAGATAATGCAAGGCAGAGAGAAAAATCAAAATGGTAACAATAGAGTAGTGTTAAGGAGGGAAGGAAAGAGAGGCAAAAGGCCTCAGAAGTTATGGCAGACATGCCCAAGGGATCAATTTTATTAAATTAAATGTATGGCAAGACCTGAGGCTGATTTTCCTGTTGGTCTCAGCTTCTGAAGTTCCTGATCTCTGTGCTCCTTTCCTGTCCTTGAACACCAGGACACTGCTGTTTCTGCAGTGGCAAGCCACCTGCCCTTCCCACCCATGCTGGCTTCTTCTCCAAGCTGTCTCGCTGCTTTCTCTGTCAGCACCCTCAGGTGAAGTGCCTGGTCCACCCTGTCCTTAGCGTCCTGGCTACCATGACTCCCCTGTGTCTTCCTCAAATCCTTGCCTTTAACTTCACTCTCTCCTCCGCTCATGTGGGTATGAACAGAAGAGAATGTGAAGTTGTGCCTCTTGGCAGGACTATGGGTGCTCCAGGCCTGGGTCACTACATTGTCCTGGTAACTGCCCCCCAAGAAGTCTACATGTTTTGTTTTCCTTCATACCCAGGGTCCACACGGCCTTTTCCAATTGCATTTCTGCAATGCCTTGCATGTTTTTCCTAGTAGACACTGCACCAAGATGCCTTCTTCTTCAAGCATGTTTGAGTTCTTTGTGCACTGCCCAAGGAGCCACCTTCTCTGGCTTTCTGCTCTCCCCTCTCTCATTTCCTCTGCACCCAAGTGCCTCTGTTACAGCTCCAATATGGCTGCCACTTTGCTGACCTTGTGGTAACACTGACCTAAACAATAGATGTGCGGTATCTGAGTGAATCCTTCAACAACCCTGTGAGAGGGGTTCAGTTGCTAGTCCTGTTTCACAGGACCACAAGGCATAGACTTGTTGAACAGCACTCAGTTGTCCATGGGGGCAGAAGCTGGTTGTGGTGTGACCTCCCTATTACTTCCTTCTTGAAGAGAATGAAAGTACTTCACCTTGGCCTGCTAAGTTGAACTGTAATAAAAGTCTTCCAACTTTTCTGCCTTTTTCCCCCATTTTTTATGGCCTCTAGAATAAAACCAATTTATTGAGCTGTTGTTGAAGCCCAGGACCGAAGGGTTTCACGTATTCCAGGCAGGATGAACCATCAAAGCTGTACACAGAGAAAGAGACTGTATGTGCAGAGATGAAGGCTGACTGACCATGCGAGGGCACAGCAGGAAGCAGGGCCTGGAGGGAAACCCTACTCACACCTTGATCTTGATCTTGGACTTTCAGCCTCCAGAAATCTGAGAAAATAAATCTGTGTTGTTTAGACACCCCACTCTGTGGTAGTTTGTTAGGAAAGCCCTGACAAACAGATACAATGTAAAATGGGCTAAACTCTACTTAGGATTCCTTCCTTTTAGGCACAGAAAACATTGGGATAGTTACTTAACTTGTCTGTCAGTTTATCTGCAAAGAGGGAGTAGCAACGCCTGTGTGTCTGTGACTGGAAGGACTAAATAAGATAATAAAAATCAAAGGCACAGTGCCTATTATAAAATCAATGTTACTGCTTAATCACTAATTTTAGAAAATTATGAAGAAAAAAAAAGCATATGTTGTTCTGCTACTAAAGTAGAGCTGCTATATGTTGGTAATTCTCTACCCTTCCTATTATTAAACATATCTACGAGCATATTTCATATAACTGTTTTAGATCCTACTTTATTTTGTTCTATACTTTACTATAAGCATTCTCCTGAGTTACTAAAAATAAAGGACAATAACTTTTTCAAAGATGAGAGAACCACAATGAGATGGTTCCTCCAAGAATTTGTAAATGATGAAAATAAACTCATCTTCAGACTAAAACTTTACAATCAAAATGTAACAGGTCACGTATAGGTGGTAATCTGCACAAAGGCAACAATATACACTATAACAAGCATTGTTGGGTTTTTTTTTTAAGCATTGTTGACTGCTTCTTATTTTGTTGGTGAAACTCTGTATCTTTTCTAATTTTTTTGTTTTATTTTGTTTTTGTCTTTTTAAGACAGGGTTTTGCTATGAAGCTCAGGCTGGCCTTGAGCTCATTTTGTAACCCAAGCTGGTCTCAACCTCATAATCTTTTGCCTCAGCCTCCCAATGCTGGGATTACAGGCATGCACCATCATGCCCAGCTCTAATTTTTTAAAACTATTTTTTATTCTCTTTGAAAACTAAAAATATAAAAAATAAGTCAGATGGATGAGTACACACATTAAATATATAATGGATCAGAGTCACAAGATACCATCTCCGGGAGATGGACCATGTGGCTGTGTGCTTGACAGGCAGGGCTGTGGCTCTGGAGGCAGGAGGGCACCAGGCTGGAGCTGTCTCCTGTGCTGGGATCACAGTCAAGCTTCAAAGTGAGAGACTAGACTGTGTGTGTGTGTGTGTGTGTGTGTGTGTGTGTGTGTGTGTGTTTTCCGGTACTGGGGATTGAACTCAGGACCCTGTGCTTGCTAGGCAAGCGCTTATTCTACTGAGCTATGTCCCTGGCCCCAAGACTGGGCTTTGGAATTGAACAATCTAAAGCTTAAATCCAGGCCTTTGACTCAACTGTGGGATACTGGGGAATGTTCTTTAACTTCATTGTGCTTCTACTTCCTATAGAATGAGGTGGAGGGGAGATGCTCCCTACTTCATGATTTGTTGCTGCTCTTGTTTTTAAGTCCAAGTGACTATTTGTCACACAAATTCTCAGTAAATATTAGCTTTTCATTCCTGGTCAGGGTAGAAGTCTTGGAAAATAAGTGCCAAGTTCAAGGTCATCCTGGTAAGAGACAAGCATGTCAAATGGCTTGGCCTTCTGTTGCCAAGTACCTGATTCCCCTACCTTTGTTGAGATTCCTGTTAGAAAGCAGCCTTCTGCTCATCCTTCCCCAGGGGCCTCTGAGCTGGAGGGAGCACTGATGGAGACTGAGCGAATGTCCCAGCTCCTCGGGTTTTTACATTTCTCACAGGGTGCCAGCACTTAGCGTCTCACTTGGGCAATGCCTAACCTGGTCAGTCTCAGTTTTCTCAAGTGCCCTCAGGGACCAGCGTCACCCAGGCCTCACAATGAAAAGAGAAAGATAATGGCAGCAATAGTGAACACGGAGCATTTGGCGTGGGCCAGGCCTGGGATAGGTACTTTGCAAACATGATCTTGATGACTTTCTAGTGCAGTACTTAGCACACAGTAAACACTCAAGGCACAGTATCTCGAATAAGCGCTGACTTCCCATGTAGGACTAGGGAGACAATGTGCTGACTATGGGCTAAGTATTTCAGGGTGCTTAACAGACATCTGACTATGAAATGTTATGTTGGCATTTTGTTCTACAGACACCATCTCACTCACTTGGGATGGTGCATCCTTTCCTGAGAAATAAATCCCGTTATGGTTTAGATGGGGGGGGGTTGTCCCCTAAAAGGCTCATATGTGTGAATATGGTGAGATCAGGGAGTGCTATACTCTACTGGTGAGTCTAGGGCTGAGCATGCTGCTGCAAAGTAGGGCCCCATTAGAGACAGTCACTGGAGCACCGACCCCCAGCTCCTCCCTGGGGTCCCTGCCTCCCAGAGGCATGACCTGAGCAGCTTCCCTCCCCCTGGCCCTGCCATGCTTTCCTCCTATCAGGGAGCCAGAACACCATGCACTGACCCAAGAGCCAAAATGACCCTCTCTCATAAGTTGCAAGTGCCAGGTTATTTTGTCTCCACCACAAGAAAGGATTAGGACAAACCCAACCCAGTGTGCCCATAGTCAAGTTTCTGATCTTAAGAGAAAAAAGCCAAACTTCTTTCTAATTTATTATAGAAGACTTTTACTAAGCTAGTGAACATAAAAGGCTTTTTCCTTTCTGATCTTATTCTTGGAAAGTTAACTTCTAATGTAAGTGTTAGAGAGTATCTTAAAGTTTGTCATAACATATAACTTTATTCTCACATGTGTAAGCGTAAGTCCCTCATACACAGTTTTATAAACCACATGATAAAGAACACCTTTGTATGTAGTAGTTTTTGTTTTTCCTTGAAAGACCCAAAGGAAGGGCTGAGTTTTCTCCTTCCTGTACCTGGTTCCCATGGTGCTTTGCACGGGCTCTTCAGAGATGGACGAGTTGGATCCCCTTGGGGGAGGGAGGGGGGAAGCATGTGGGTTTGAGATGGGGAACAGGGTAACAGAGGGGAGGATTCAGGAACATTTCCCTGGGGTGCACAGCGAGTCACTGCCGAAGCCACTGATGGGAACGCATCCCCTAACTCATCGTCTTTGACTCTAATCACCCAAGCTGGTGGTGCACAGCAGCACTTGGGAGATGTCGCCTTCCTCAGCCGTGTCTTACGGGGGTGCGCATGGGGCAATCAGGGCCACTGCGGATGTGAGTTAAGGTTATTGCTTCCAGCCGTGCACATTCCACTCGCAGCCTGATTAGTGCACTGAAGAGCCCTCATTGACATTTCGTGGCTTCACATAAAGATTTCTTGTGCATAGCTCAGGAAAGAGAGACAGATTTTGAAACAGCTGTCTAATATCTCTGTCAACATAGAAATTAAATAGATTTAGGAACTTCAGAAAAGCATACGCACATTTAATGCCCAGTAATGATCAATTCCAATTTCCAGTTGCAGAAATAGGAATTGTTTTCAATGTGTTCTATGGGTTATTCCAAATAAACATCTGGCGTCGCTTTATTTCTTTTTAATCATTTGAATGGTGATATTATTGGTCTATCTGTTTATTTGTCTGGCTATAGAGCTGATGATACAGTGAAAATACTGAAATGAATCCAATGTCTCAATCAACTTTCAAATGAAAATCTTCATTTCTTTTAAAGCGACCATTTTCACTTTGGCATCAATCAATTTTGGACTACGCACTTTCCCCAAACTTGTTAACTTTCCTTCTTACTTTCTCAGTGATAATGAAAGACAAAACACCATTTTGCCTTCAGGGTCAGAAATGTGCTAGTATTTGAAGGGGATCAGCCCTCCTTACCCGCAATGCAGGGAGGGCAGGCGCAGTGGTGGCGCCCCAACTTTTGGCTCTGGGGCAAGGTTCTTCAGTTGACTCCTAGCTTCAGCTCATCAGACCCCAGCTCTCATTCAGGTACCAGGTGAAGTGGGAGGGAAGGGGGTTTGACTTACTGGGGTTCCAATCCCAGCTGTGTCCCTTTCTAGCTTAGTGTCTTTATTCAGCATGATTCACTTGTCTGAGTCTCCAGTTCTTTGTCTTTCATACACATTTATAAAACACATTGTTGAAGCTGGGGTACAGCTCTGTGATGGAGCGTGTGTTTGCCATACATGAGGCCCTAGGTTCAATCCTAAGCACTAAAACCCAATATATTATCAAATAAGATGATGTCACTGGGCATGGTGGCACATGCCTGTAATTCCAGCATTTGGGAGGTCAAGGCAAGAAGATCACAAGTTCAAAACCAGTGTGGGCTACAAGGCAAGGTCAAGGGTAGGGACCTGAGACTATACAGTAAGACCCTGTTGCAGAAAAAAAAAAAAAAAAAAAAAGTAAATCCCCAGAAAAGAAAAAAAAGATAATGCTTATGACCCACTCAAACTATATGCTGTGGTGGGTCTCAGTAGGCTACAGCTACAGAGTGTCCATCATGAGGCAGAACTGAAAGTTCCAAAGTCCCTCTTACCGCATTGATCCTGCCCAGGACTGAACTCAGGAAAATGAGTTGAAAGTGTCTCAGGCCATGTACTTGCACATTCAATCTAGAGTAACAAAAATAAGAGCAAAGGCAAATCAGCTTACACCTACAGCCCCAACCCCTTGCTCTCTCAGAGGCCCCTCTCAAACAACTGAGCAGTCCAGCTCTTTTAGCAAGAAAATGTGAATTCAGAGTCAACAGGCCCTGGGATCTGCTGAGAGCAATAGAAACTAATCAAAATTATAGATCATTTTAATAAGAGGTCACTTTGGAACCCTGAGAACAGTTATAGTTATAGCTGATTTAGGCTGGTGTGAGGATTGTAAAGAAAGTACGCCTTTGGTCTTTAAGTCCTATGGCTTCCTTCGGGTAATTAAAAAGAAATACAGCAGTGCATAGAGTTATGACTCTCCATGACCTTCTCTGGCTGTAGACTTACATCTGGGCCAATCAAAGCCAGTAACTGCATTCAATAAAACCTTGGCATAATGTGGTTTTCCTACTGATTATAGGGCCTGTCCCCACACAAGGGCTATAACTGCATTCCTCTGCACTGGATACTATTTCAAAAGCAATTTTGCTTTACCCAAATCAAGTCTCTCAAAATGCCAATTCTATTTTCTGTACTCATAGGCAATGTGGCACATAGACTAACAGCGCTGGACCCAAATTCCTGCTCTCCCATATCCTCATCATGAGGCCAGCACCCAGCTGAGAAAGGAGGGCCATTATGGTGGGTGCCTCACATGAGAGGAGGAAAATGAGCCGAGGCCTGCGATGTATTAGTCCAGAGCCTGGCACCTGGTAAGTGCCCTACACAATGCTCAGATGCATGGTAGCTAGTCAGATGTGACTTATTCAACTTCTAATAGAAAGCATAAAGGACTGTAATTAATATTTGCTTTAGGGTACTGTGTCTCAAAGTTGATGACAAGCCTTTTGAAAAAGCCATAGAAATAATGCTGGCCCATAGACTTGAGACCCAAAAGAAGTAGAAAGGCCCACGGGTGTCCCTTGCTTTTCCTGCCCCTTTTAGCTTGATTTTCAAAAGAAGTAATATTTGTGGTGGAAGTGGTAGATGTTAACACGGGGAACCTAGCAGGCTACAAAATGTCAAGAAGTTTCCTCTTTTCTATAGATAGTAGTTACACACATAAGAAAGCATACAGGGTGGACCCATGAGTTATGACTGGCCTGACAAGTGAACAACTAGCGTCATGACTAGAATTTTAGTTTTAACTTATGGCCAAAGTCTTGAGTTATGACCCAAATGCTGGCTGCTTGTGTGTCCAGATGGTCTCGGATACTAATTTAACCTTTCAAGAGTTTTGGAAGGAACATTACAACATAGTTTCCTGTATGGGGTTAATTGAGAAATCCTGGGCCAATGTCTCTCTAAGGACACTGAGATCTGCCTGTGTACAGGAGAGAAACTTGGGAGGCTGTGTGGAGGAGCCTCAGCCTTCCATGGACAACTTGAATTACAACAAAAACAAGTCAAGGAGCCACTGACTAAGTTTATGCTGCTCTAAAAAAGAAGAATAAGTGAACATCTACGTACCCACTCCCTGCTCAGTGAAATAGTACCAGCAACTCCAAGTGCTCCTGAGGACCAGGCTCAAACATACCCCACATCGCCACTCCCTGCATTTTGTGCTAGTCTCATCTCTGCTTACCTAGGCACCGCTCAACATTCTGTTGGTGAGTCTCCTTATTGTCTGTGGTACAGTTCATCCACTGGCACTAATTTGCTTGATGTAAGCACCCCACAACTTACCCCTCATCCACTGATCCTGGCCATGACACTGTACTGGTTCTGTGCACTGTGGGCCTTCTCATGCATGTCTCCTGTACAGCCACTGTTCTAGGGTCCTTGTGATAAACAGGTTTAGATTCTTGGTGAGTTCCATACTCTTAAGACCATGAAGCTTTTCTCCTTTTAACATTTGCTATAGTTGACTGATGTTTCTACTATTAAACAAACAGTAGTGCATTTCTGGGATGAAGCCTAGTGTATCTCTGAATTTGGTTGGCATTCATTTTATTTAGTATTTTTGGATCTTGACCTGATTTTGTCTGGATCTGATACCTTGGTATGAGTTAGAAAGCATTAATTTCTTTCCTTTTCTTCTTTCCTCTCTTTCTTCTCACTCTTTCTTCTTCCTTCCTTTTCTCTGTCCTTTTGCTGTGATTTGGATGTGGTTCGTTCCCCAAGGGTTTGCATGTTGGAAGCTAGGTCCCAGATATGGCATTTTGAAAGGTGATAGGACCTTTGAGGGGCAGGGTATAGCAGTAGGTCCCCAGGTCCTCAGGGCCCTGCTTTCAGAAGTGATCAATATTTTCCTCCAGGACCCCAGTCCTGTTCAAGCTTATTGTTTAAATATGTAGTCTTTCCTTGAGAAGATGCCCAGCCATTGTATGTCACCCACCAGTGTGGCACTGATTTCAGTGCCATGTTGTCTTGGTTACTTTTTACTTGTTGCTGGGGCAAATACCTGACACTCAAAATGAAGGAAGGAAAGGTTTTAGCTCACAGTTTGTGGAGGTTTCAATCTATACTCTGCTGGCTCCCTCGCAGAGGGGCACATGACAGGGAGCAGCAGTTCATGGCAGCAGAAAATAGCCAACAGCAAAGGGAAGGGCAGTGGCTGTGCCTTCTAGGCAGCTTCCGTCTCCTGCTTATATTGTAAACAAACTACCTTGGGGCTGGGGGTGGAGAACTCACACAGTGTCCACGCCCTCCTCTTGCACAGGATGAGGATGTTTACAAACTAAGGATCCTGGCTTTCTGCTGAGTCACTTAATTAAACTTTTAAACTTCTCCAGTTGACAAAATGTATCAAACACTGCACATGTGAGCCCCTTTTCTTTACAAATTTATGTAGCCTCAAGTATTTTGTTATAGTAGTAGAAACTGATTAATATATCTTTCTTCTTGAGTAAGATAACAATCATGTATGCCTTGAAAATTTGCTGGTCTTCGAGTTTTCATTGAAAAAAGTTAAAAACATGTAATGGTTTCCCAACCAGACATTTTGCTTCATCTATGACAGTGTAGGTCAGCCATATTTTTCTAAAAATGTGTCCACCTTATATTTTCTAGTTTACAGGCACACAGTTATCTAAGATCTTTGCTTTTAACCTTGGTCTTGTTCCCAGTGTTGTCAGTTTGGATCTCCTCTCTCACTTCCAAGATCGGTCTGGCCAGAGGCTCTCACATAGAAAGGGTCTTTGCGTAGAAGCATTTCTAACTTGAGCAATGTTCCCACAGTATTTTTGTTCTTTTTTCACTAATGCCAGCTCTTTACTATTCCTTTCTTCAGGTAAAATAAGCTTAAGCTTTTATACTGCTATTTTTCTAACTGCTTCTGTCATTAATTTTAATCATTTTTCTTTCTTACATAAATGTTTAACTTTGAAAGTGTCACTTTCACTGCCTCTCAGATGATCTTTAAAACTAAATTTTGTATATACAAAATAGGTAAGATAGATATACAGCTACTTTCTCTTAGTTCAATGAGAAGAAAGATTTGTACTAATAGTGTTTGGACAGGATAGCATGTCTATGTCTTGTACTATGAATAACTACTATGAAGACAACAATATGCAATGTATTAATTATTGTAACTGTCCTACTAACCTGTTTTGAAACTGTCTCATTGCTAGTTGTTTCTCAACAAAATTAATTTTAAAAAGAAAATAATAAATAAATCAATAAATAAAACTAAATTTTGTATTTTGTAATATTGTAAAGTTACACATGGTCGTAAGAAATCATACAGAAAGATGCCCTGGTATCCTTTACACTGTCTGCACCAGTGATTGTATCCTGCAGCTCTGTAATGCAATGTCCCCCCCCAGGGGACTGGCACTAGTATAACCAGGACACAGTGCCATTTCCATCAGCACAAGGGCCTCCCACAGGGCTCCTTGGCAGCCACTCTACTCCTCCCCTGTCTCCCTCTTCTTGCCGCCTAGGAACAACCAATCTGTTGTCTCTCTATTTAATTTTGTCCTTTCAAAGATGTTATATGAATAAAATCATATTGGTTTGGGGACCTTTTTTTACCTGCTACAATTCTCTACAGATTCTTCTAGATTGTTGTGTGTATCAGTAGTTCATGCTTTTGTATTGCTGAATACTATTCCATGCTATGGATGTACCACAGTTTAATCATTTAGCCAGTGAAACACATCTGATAGTTTCTACAGTGGTCATGTCAGGCTTATGTACAGGTCTGGTAATTGCATGTGTAGTTTTTACAGAAAATGATGAGCTATTTATTTTCAAGAGTGGCTATAGCATTTTAAATTCCTATTAGTAATACATGAATGTCTCAGTCTCTCCACATTTTTGCAAGTATTTGATGTTACCGTATTTTTTTTATTTTATCCAACTTGTTAGACTTGTAGGACTATATCTTTGTTTTAATTTTATGTTTCTCCAGAGGATAATGATGTTAAACATCTTTACACATGATTATTGAGCATCTGATGGTAAAATGTCTCATTTTATTTTTTGCCCAAGTTATAACTGATTTGTTTTCTTTTTTACAATTAAGCTTTGAGATCTCTTTGTTTATTTAATGTTAGTTCTTCATATCAAAGTTTTATTTGATACTATTACCTTTATTCATATTAAGCATGTTTGAATTTTCAACAAAATTTCTTCTTCCAACCTATTTGAAATTGAATCTGACCTATTTTAATTCATGTTTATAACCAGTGAGTTCTCAGAAATTATCTTTTTATACTTTTTGTAACTTAAAAAAATGTAACTTAACTGATACCAATAATTTGAAATTTGTTAATGCTTGCTTTTAGCTTACAATGTAGTTAATTTTTTTAACATTTTCTATGAAATTCCAAATAATCTCTATTCTATATTTACTGGGAATAGTCTCTATGTACATCCTTTCTTTTTTATCAGAAATTGAACTCAGGACCTCCTGCTTACAAGCAGGTGCTGTGCCACTGAGCTAAATCCCCAGCCCTGTACATATGTCCCATGTAGCTCGCATGTGCATATGTTCCATATATATGTATAAATTTGGCCTGTGCTGTTTGATCTTCTTACCAATTTTTACTTTCTCATTAACACAAGATAAAGAGCATTGATCCAGAGCTTATGAAATTCCACCAGAACTATAAAATATGAGCATTTTCTTTGGGCAAGAGAGGGCCTGGAAGAACCACCATATCTTAGCTCCTTAAGAGGCAGCTGCCATGAGTGGGCAACACCGTGAAATACAGAAAGCAAAATACCGAAGTTGGCATCCTGACTCTGTAACCTGGGGCATGTCAAAATCATCTGAAAAAGTCATCTTCTCAAGACTCAATTTCCTCAAATGTGAATAAGAATAATGCCTGCTGCACAAGACTGAGAATGAATGGGTGGTGAAGGTTAGCCTTTAGTCAACGTTGAGTTACGAAAGAGTCAATAGATGATAGATAGATAGACAGATAGATATATAGGAATATCTTTGTGATCACCCAACAGAACCCTTGACACGTAGTAAACACTCAAAAAACAAGTCTGTTGAATGGATAGGTTTCTACAAAAATAATAACTGTAGCATGATCCATTAGTAAACAGAAGGTTTATCCTGTCTCTGAAACTTAACTCAGCCATGCTCACTGTGTTACAATTTCAAGAAAAATGTGTAAACAATGGTAATTAAGGCAAAAAGACTACCTACTGAACAAATGAATGAGTAGATGGATGAGCTGTTCAAACTAAAGTAGTATGTGGATATCTAAGGCACAGGAAACTAGATATCCACATGCACTAAGGCCTGAGTTTTCCTTAATGTTATTAAGATTTTAATTATACACTTCAGGGCCAGCCAAATAGCTCAGCAGATTTAAGTGCCTGCTTAGGCAGATGCAGGGGCCGGGAGTTTGATTCCCAGGCCTGCTGTGCTGGCCCTGCCCCTAGAAGCTCACTGAGACTGCAATTGAGACTGGGTGTGGTGGCACACGCCTGTAATCCCAGCACTTGGGAGGCTGTAAATAAGAGAATCACTATGAATCTGATCTATGCAGTGACACCCTGTAGACCCTGTCCCAAAAATACAAAAAACAAAACAAAAAACAAAACAAAAAACCCACATATATTTCATTTATGACCAAGATCTGGATGTCTGAATCAAATAAGCCAAGCAATTGATTATTATTACTTAAATGTTTCACTTTGAACTTCTTCTCTTTTTTTTTTTTTTCGGAACCAGAGATTCAATTCAGACCCTTGCGCTTGCCAGGGAAGCACTTATTCTACTGAGCCATCTCCCTGGCCCATGATTTGAAATTCTTAAGGATTGTGCGGATTGAGTTACTCCTGAGAGCACAGTGAAGGGAAAGTGAGAGGGGAGCCCTACCCACAGGGAGCCACAGGGGCTCAGGCAGCCAGCAGAGCCCACACTCCCACAGCTGTCCCAGCTTCACAGTTATGCCGGAGTCTCGGTGTAGATTCTATCACAATAAAACAGGGCTGTGCAGTTTTCCAAGACCTTTATCTCATAGCTTTTAAATAATGAGAATTACGTTATCACTTAAGTTAATCCTATAATCTTCTCTGGGTTCTGAAGTCCAACCGGTGGCCACTTATGTTTTAATCTGCCTTCAGAAATTTTGTAATAAAATACCTTATCAATAAATATTTGTATTGTATTTGTATACTCTAAATTAATGTGTGGTGACATAAACATCTTGTCAGAGGTGTACGTATGTTTATGTACATCGATACTGTTTGAGTTCCTCTGTTTTTACAGCTTGAAGTCTATTAATTTTCATTGTTTTCTGTACTTTGGGGGAAGATTCCATGTTCAATTTAGACTTCCAATATTCAAATTTATATTTAAATTACAGTCACCAAAGGGAAATTAGTTATCCACTACTAAGCATATTACATGAAGATTTCATAGCCCTGCACCAAACTGAGCATTGCAGATCTACGCTGTGCCAATTTGTTGCTATTGCTCAATGCATTAACTAAAGAACTGTAAAATAAAAGAGGTGAAAATCTCCCGCTCCAATTTACAGGTTGCATGGAGCAGTTCCAAAGTCTGAGAGTTCTACTCGCTATGCAACTTCCTCTCAACATTTCTGTCTACAGTCTATTGCCATTTGTGCCGTGTTTCTCTGCAGCTCCATGAAGGGAGGACTGAGTAAATAATGAATAAGCATATCTCATTGAAGTGACTTTGACATTTCATCTAAGTTTATACATTAATTAAGATAAGATTGTTCTAGTCCCCCAAAAGAGTTTTTCTCCCCTTTGAGCAACTAGGCTGAAATATAGTATAAAAGTCTATGAACACTCCGTTAAATGCACAGATTTAACCCTGCTGTTTTGCTCTTAATCATTATTAATTGCCTCCAGTGGTGGACATTAATTTCCCTATTGCAGCAACATGCATCTTGAGCTTGGGCATATCCTAATACATCAAACAGGACAGGTGATATAATTCAGCTGGTCACAGCTGGAAAGGAGACAGCCACCCACATGCAGGCAGTCTGTCAACCTTAGTTACACTGCAGACACCACCACAGCCTCCAGAACAACATTGTACATTTATCTCTGGGGATAACTTTACAAGAAGTATGGCTGCCTGGCTCATCCTATTTAATCTGTTACTGTCTTAGCAGCTCCAAGAATGGGACAATAAAACCCAAAATTCTGAATTTGTTTAAATATAGGCATTGAAGGAGGACATCAGAGACATATGGTCAGGCTCGTGGTGAAGATAAATGATTAAGTGCCTGGTTCAGAGTGGATTATATTATTTTAAAGTAGATGTCACTCAAGGATTTTGAGTAAGTCCCTAGTAACATCTCCTGTGATGTGACGTAGGGCCTTGTTCTGTGGGCCTTTAGGTAGATCTTGGCAAGTTGTCCACAGTGCTTCATATTTATGTATGGCTCTCTTTGGAACAAAGTTTCAGTTTTGTTATTTTTGGAGATGAGATTGATGCTTCTTAGTAGCAACATGGAAAAGAGCTAGGATGCGTGTGAGTGTCCTCCTTTACCTGCCTAAGGGAAGGCTGTATCACAGTGTGGCCCAACATCAAAGCATGACACAAAGCTGGACTCCACATTTTGGTCCATCAGCTTGACTTTCACTTCCTCTAGGACTCATTGTAGCTTAGAGAAATGCAGAGTAAACCCACAGTTAGCTGTCACTGCACACCTATCAGAAGCCCAGAAAATGGTACATGTAGGTAAGGATGTAGAAGTTGGAATCCCTGAGCACAGTTGGTAGGAAGGTGCAATGGGGCAGCCACAATGGGGAAAAATATGATGGTTCCTCAAAAAGCTAAAAATAGAATTACTATAGAGTCACATGACAATAGAATTCACATGACCCAGAAATTCCACTTTGGGGTATGTCTCCACAAGAACTGAAGGCAAGATCTCAGAAAGTTATCTGCACACGTATGTTCACAGCAGCATTATTCATAACAGCCAACAGGTGGGAGAAACCCCTTTCTATCAATGAATGAACAAATAAAATGAGAGAGAGAGAGAGAGAGAGAGAGAGAGAGAGATTCATTCATTCCATGGAATATCATCCAGCCAAAAAAGAAAAAAAAACTCTTATCCATGCCTCAACATGGATGAACCTAAGTGAAATAAATGACACAAAAAATACTGTAACCACATGATTCTTTCTGAATTTAAGAGTAGTCAAAAACATAGAGACAAGAAGTCAATAGTGCTTGCTATGGGCTAGAGTGGGATGGGGTGGCAGAGAGACAGGTGTTTATTGCTATAGAATTTTAGTCTTGCACAAAGAAAAACTTCTGGAGATAGGTTGAGCAGCCGCATGACTATGAAATACTACTAAACTGTACACTTGAAAAAGTTAAGTTAGTGAATTTTGTCATACATATTTTACCACAATTTTAAACAATCAATAAAAAATTCATAGAATAAATTCAAAAGTTTTTAAAAATCTTTATTCTACCACTGGTGTGGCTACCACCCAAGAGTTCCTTCAGCCTCCCCTGGCTATTGGGCACCCTGACATCAGCCTAACAAATTGTGCCAAAGTTCTGCCCTCTTCCTTTTTCCAGTAAGCAGAACTGCCATCCCCCTTGGCCATCTAAAGGCAGGGATGGTGCCTCCTGTATCACACTACTGTGGTGCACTTTTCTTGGGCCTCGAGGACTTGGCATCCTCAGGTCAGGTCAGTGACGGCCTACAAGAAGCACTCCCAGCCTTTAGGATCCCAGATATGGCTTTCATTTTAAAGTCATCTCTCTATCCCATGCCTCCACTTCAGCTCGCCATGCACATCGAAGTTTTTGCCTAAAAGGGTGGCAAAGTCCTACAGACACTGAATATGAAAGCCAACTCCTATGAGCATCTTCCAGATGGCAGTGAAAGGCTAGTTCAACTGTGCATATCGAAATCTTTCGAAATGTGCCTACTCTTTGACCCAGAAATTTCATTTTAAGCACTATCTTCTAAGGAAAATAGTCAAGATGTGCTCAAACATTTGTTTCAATGGAAACATACTTATGGCACCTAAATAGAAAAGGCACATTATACAAAATAATATGTACAATAACCTGATTTTTTATAATAAGAATGTAAAAAGCTCTGGGATATACGCAATGATGTTAAGAGGTCTGAGCACTAAATGGTGAGATCACAAATGTTTTGATTTGTGTTCTTGTTTCACTTGACTATATCTCTGCAGATACAATGTCTTTGTTTTGTGTTTTGCTTTTTAGAAGACTAAGAGAATTATGAGGCAAAAGACCACCAAAAGATATCCTAATGTGGTAAAATGTATGACAAAGCGTTACTATTCATACCATATAAAAGCCTTTTTTCAAAGCAACAATAGGAGAACAAATAGCCCAAGTATAAGTAAGGGCAAAGGACATAATACGATAATTCACATACTCACAAAATGCATGACTAATATGAAAAAAATCATTATAGGTAATGAAAGATATACCATGAAGTTTACAAGGTTTTAATTATCAGTGTGTCAGAAACCAAAAAGAGAAACACTGTCTAATATTGGCATGTGGTACTTTGATTCCACTGATGGGAGCACAAGTGAATAAATATTTCCTAGAATATCATTGTAGAAAACAATTTAAAGTATGCACAAAGATCTATATACAAGCGTGTTCATTAAGATGTTCTAAAATAGAAGTTGGGTTAATAAAATTATGGTAGTAAACATGGTGAAGCAACTACACACCTATCAATATAGAAAGATAGCTGTAATAAAAGTGTTACAAGGAACCAAAACCATGTTTTTATTTATTTTTAGTTTTTTTGGAGTACTGGGGATTGAACTCAGGACCCTGTGCTTGCCAAGCAAGCACTTATTCTACTGAGCTATCTCCCCCCAAACCATGCTTCTAATATGCTGTTTTACTTTAAAAATATAGACAATTGCAGGGACAAAGGACCTGCTATCCACAAGTTAAAAGTGGAAAGGTTTATTTGAGCTTACATTTTTGTAGAGATTTTAGTCTAGTCAGCTATCTCCAAGACATGGGGACATGTTGACATGGCAGTGGGGAAATAGCTCATGACAAGGCAAGCACGAAGCAATAGCACTCAGAGGAATAGGAGCTATATATATATATATATATTTTTTTTTTTTTTTCAACCAGGCTTCACCTCTCAACATCACACCCAGCTATAAACCCATGTGAACCCATTGCTGGACTAATCCACTATCATGAACCTGTGATCCAGTGTCACACACCCATGGTCCAGTATTATATACACATAATTCATTCATCTACTAAAAACACCATCTATGAATACATGAGGTTTTTGGGAGGGTATATCTAACTAGAACTTATAAAACTGCAACATTCAGTAAAGTTAATAAAAGTCATTTACAGACACACTTCAAATGGGTGAATTTTATAACATAAATTATACCATTAAAACTTTTCAAAAAAATATATAAATAGAAAAATCTTGGGGCCAGGGAGATGGCTCAGTAGAATAAGCACTTGCCTGGTAAGCACAAGGGCCTGAGTTCAATCCCTGGTTCCGAAAAAAAAAAAAAAATCTTGTAGGACACCCCATGCAATCTTTACAGTGGGTGGTAGAATTATGGTTGATATTTCCTTTTATTTTTCTACTCATGTATCTATATTTGTACTGTTTGGAATCCTGTCTAGAAATTAGTCTGTGATAGTAACAATATTTTATGAAAATGACCCAAAGCCCACAGTTGTCTTGAACAAAGATAGAGTTAGCATCAAAGCCAGGGGTGCTGAGTCCATTTTCACCCAGTAAGTACGGAAGTTCTCATCACTTCTCTCTGTATTCATGAACACAAATGACTTCATAGCCGGGATCACTGGATTCTGTCTAAGTGTTCTGAGGATTGCCCTTCCCACATTCTCACCACCACCGTTGCCCAGTTCTATCCATCAAAAGACAACTCAAGGAGTGTGTGGGAGAGTTTCCGGCTACCCTGCGCCGGCAGGACCAACTCCGGGTCCCAGCCCAGGCGCAGCGTCTCCACTCCATTGAGACGCACCCCACCACTCCGCAGTACCTCCCCCACCCTGCCCGCCAAGTAGGAATTTCTGTCACGTTCTGGGAACACCCAGACCCAGTCCTAGCCCAGGTCCGGTGAGTGTGTGGGAGAGCTTCCGGCTACCCTGCACCGGAGGGACCAACTCCGGGTCCCAGCCCAGGTGCAGCGTGGGTCAGACCATCTTCCAACCCCTTGGGATGCCCCCCACCACTCTGCAGCACCTCCCCCACCCCACCCGACAAGTAGGAATTTCTGCCGCATTCTGGGAACACCCAGACCCAGTCCTAGCCCAGACAAAGTGAGTGTGTGGGAGAGCTGCCTCTACCCTGATCCACCTTGTTCCCTACAGGCTCAGCTCAGGCCTGACATACAGGCCTGGGGTGTAACCCTGAAGCTGCAATCCCTACAGAAAGGGTAGAGGATAGAACCACTCAGCTAGTCCAGGAGCAGAACGTCTTGCCACAGGGGCACAACAGGTTCACCTTCAAGGGCAGCAGCAGGAAGGAGCTGAGCACAGCAACCAGACCCAAGCCAGGCACAGCTGGATAAATCCAGACTTTGTAGATCTGCACCTGAACTTCAGTAAGTACTAAGGTTATAACTACAATGAAGATCTACAACAAAGATCAGAAGACAGTGCTACACAAAATAATGAGAAGGAACAAAATGCAACCTCAGAACCCAACACCACCTGTAAAAAGTGCAGAGGACACTAACACAGAACAAATTGGGAATCACATAGCGGAAAGTAATGAATCAATGGCTTCTGAAATAAAGAAACAGCTGCAGAAAGGTATAGAGGAACTCAGATTGGAAATAAAAAAAAAGAAATCCCTGAATTAATAGCATCTGCAGTAAATAATCAAATGCAGAAACATATGGAGGAAACTCAGTACACACCCAAAACAAGTGCAGAGGACACTAGCTCAGCTCAAATGCATGAATTAATAGTGTGGATAGTAAATAAGCAACAGCAGAAAGTTATAAAGGAAATCAGAGCACAACTCTTTTCTGAAATAAAAAAAGAATTCTCAGAACTCATAGCATCTGAAGTAGTTGCCTTGTTTGTTTTTGGTCTTTTTTGATTTTACCGTATTTTTTGGTTGAACTGTTTTTTAGGAGAGGTTTATTTTTTGTTTTTGGTGCCAAGGACCGAACCCAGGGCTTCCAGCTTGC
>NW_004524591.1:16493436-16495435 GCF_000260255.1 Octodon degus | reverse complement strand
AGAATGTATGCAGTGTGTTAACTACTGAAACTGTCCTACCGATTTGATTTGAAACTGTCTCATTGCTGTTTATCAATAAAACTATGGCAAAAAAAAAACTAAAAAAAAAAAAAAAAAGACAACTCAAATGAAGGCAACCCCTCACAGTGTTATTTCATCTCTCCTTGTGTATTCTTATACCAGTTATATGGGGGCATGTTTTCTCTTTCTTGTTAGATTATAAGCTCTTTAGGCTAAACTTCATCTTTGGTGCATTCATGAATCCCCAGTATAACATCTACCTCACAGAAACCCCTGGTGAATGAATGAATGAATGGATGACTGGCTGGCTGGATGAATGAATGGCATGAATGCAAATCTTTGATGCATTCATGAATCCCCAGTATAACAGCTACCTCACAGAAACTCCTGGTGAATGAATGAATGAATGGATGAATGGATGAATGGATGAATGAATGGATGAATGGATAAATGGATGAATGAATGGATGGATAGATGAATGAATGGCATGAATGCAAGTCATATCAACCAAGTCAAATTTTCTCATCAATTTTGAGTTAGTTTGTTTTAAACAACAATCCTAGCCAGACATGGTGGTAGTATATGCGTATAGTTCCGGCTACTCAGGAGACTGAGGGGCTCCTCGATCACTCAGGAGGATCACTTTGGCCTAGTAGTTTAGATGAAGCCTGGACAATACAACAAACAAAACAACAAACGAATCTCAACAATCTTCATCTTGAGAACTTGTTTTTCCTTCACCCCAATTTTATTCACTGCGCTAAGAATTATAACAAGAAAGACAATAATAATAAAAATTATATTCATTGTCATATATCTCAGTTCCATATTTTAAATAGGATGAATCCATTCTCACCTGAGTAAAGGTAAATTTTTATTATAAACTTGTCTTAACTTAGAACTCTAATATGTTATAAAATGGTATTGTATGTCTCCAACTTGTTCTCTAAGGAAAAAGTTATGACTGGGTCCTATTTTCACATTAGATATGTCCTTTTAAATGAACTATTCATGGGGCTGGGGGGATAGCTTGGCAGTCTAAGCACGTGCCCGGCAAGTGAAGGTCCCAAGTTCGATCCCCAGTACCACATGCGTACCTGCCCTGGAACACTGGGCAGGCCATGGCCCCCGAAACCAGGCATAGTGGTGCACGCCTGTAATCCCAGTGCTGGGGAGGCTGAGACAGAAGGATCACTACGAGTCTCAACTGGGTAGAGAGACCCTGCATCAACAAAAAGTAATAAAATAAAAGTTAAATAAACTGTTCATAAATCAAATTATATTTTGGATATCAGGAGGGCATCACTGTTCCAACGTACCTTCCAGAAGGGCTCTGTAGAACAAGTTTTACAAACCATTAAACAGCCATCACTTGTACAGTTTGTAAATTTTGTTGTGTTGAATTTTCTAAAAATAAAGCACGTGGTTTTATATATAATACTCTTAGGATAAAAAAAATAGTAACAGTGGCCATGGAAATGGCTCAGTGGAATAAGCACTTCCCTGGCAAGTGCAAGGGCCTGAGTTCAATTCCCAGTTCTGGAAAAAAAAAAAAGTAACAAAATACATATACATAATAAATGTAGCCCATGATTGGGAGTCTTGTGAATCAATGCACTGCAAAGAATCAGGACTTCGGAAGGCAAATCCCGGACTTGTTGTGGCCACCACTCCTTCCTTGCTTTCAACGCCCCTGCTTTGCCAGAGGGGACTCCTGCAGAGCCTGGGCTCCAGCACAGCCTCCTCCTGGGCCCCTCGCTGCAGCTATGCATGTCCCTCATTAGGCTTTTTCTTGGGAGAGCCTTGGCTCCCCTGCAAAGTTGGCTCTGGGTGCCTCTGGCAGCTTTAACTCAAGGCCCTAGCCTGGCGTTTACGTTAGGTCACCCCTGCATCCTCGCTGCCCCTTGCCTACCTGCCTGTTTGGGCTGTTTGCATGTAGGAGGTGAGATTCGCAGGGTGGTAGGCAGTGAAAGGCTCG
>NW_004524591.1:16491791-16492971 GCF_000260255.1 Octodon degus | reverse complement strand
GTAATTCAAAGAGTTAAACTCGGAAACTAGACTTCGGTGCAATATGTTGTTTCCATTCTTAGAAATACATTCAGGAGGAGCTAATAAATAATCCATGAACGCTAATCTTTTTAAGTCATTTCCAAGGGGTGAAGTCAGCCTCCACAATTGTAAATGCAAGGCTCAGACTCAGCTCTGTTAAAATGGAAAGGTACAGACTGATTAGAGACGCACGCTGCTTTTGATAGAAGCTTTAAATTCAAATGCCACACCATTTGTTTTTAGCAAATGGAGTATTTACAATAATATTTTCTTCATTTTTAAGGTCAGATCTCTTATATTCTACATGTTTCTACCCAATCTAAATGCAGCCAGAATCATTTGCCTTGCATTCATTAATTAAATACATACATGGCTTAAAGGTAAGAACAACTCTTATTTTCTCCAAAGGAGAAATAAATAAATATTCTACTTGTTTACCTGCAAGGTTGGAAAGGAGAGATGTAACATTATTTCATTTCAAATATTATTAATGAAACTGAAATTAACCTTATTCCCCATCCTCATAACTCTTCTTTTGCTGAAAAAAGATAGCTTCTGTTTAAAGCAGATATTTTTCTATTGTTGCAGTTTGTCAAACTGACTGTAAGCTTAATTTTAAAAAATTAAAAAGATCCATCCAATGATACAGTCAATATTTTAATAGCCTTGTAGTTTTACTGCCCAAAGCAAGTTTTGGAAACATTTAATTCTTGTGAGAATTGTGGCATCTTAACAAATATGTATTTTCTTTGGGTCTTGTTATAGACACATAAAAAGTTTCTCATAACAGGAAACTATGTCCGGTTTTATTGTTTCAAATAGACCTGGCATTTAAAATAAGCCAGAAAAGAAGAAGAAGGGGCAAAAGGGAACTAATTTCTGCTTACTATAAATTAAAAGGTTTCCTTTGTCTCTTCTGTCCTGGCTGCGGGAAGTTAAGTCCGGATGTCCCTGCACAGGAGTTAAGTGACAGTGCCGGAAGTGGTTGCTCTATTTGTTTAGGGTCAGGTCTTACCTGGATTCCAAGCTCTTCAGATGCACCACTATTCTGATGTCAAAATATTTGCATGTCCTGAAAACATGCAGCTGTTGGTCTACTCTCATGATTCTACCAAAAAAGAAAAGAAAGAAAAGAGAAGGGAAGGAAAGGGAAAGGAAA
>NW_004524591.1:16456508-16490687 GCF_000260255.1 Octodon degus | reverse complement strand
TTTTTTTTTTTTTTTTGTATTTTAACAAAGGGTCTACAGGGTGTTCAGGGTCTCACTACTAGATTGGATGTTCCTGTTTACAGCCTCCCAAGAGCTGGGATTACAGGTGTGTGCCACCACGCCCAGTCTCAACTGCCCTCTCAGTGAGGCCCTGGGTGCGGGGCTGGCATGGCAGGCCTGGGGATTGAGCCCCCAGCCCCTGCACCTGCTTGCAGGTGCTTTAATCCACTGAGCTATTTGGCCAGCCCAAAATGAGGGCAAGTGACATAATGTTTACACATACAAAGCCCTAAGCTGTTAGTCCTAGATTTATAGACTATCTACAATGTCTACAGTGCTAGAAAGGATTTTACAGATATTGTGACTCACGTCCTCTCCAAGGAAATTCAAACCCAGGTCAGACTCCTAAGCCCAGGCAGCTTCCTCAGGTGCACAGTTAACCCTGAAACCCCATCAGCAATTCAAAAACTGTATCCAAGCAATAACCAAATGGCTAACAGGGTACAGTTGGCTGAAGGTTCAGAGAAAGGATCAGCTTCTGTACAACGTGGAGATTTTTGTCTCCATATAGTATAAAACTTATATGCATAAAACCCTCTAGTTGTATGGTTTACTTTGTTTTGCATGATCAGCTTATGCAAACCAGGAGAAAAGAATCACAAGGACAAACATACGCTATTATAGTGTATTGTGGGGTACGGTGAGTGGAAAAGAAGGCTTTTGGAATACAGGGTGCCTAGAGAATGGTGTCATTTCTGTCCCTGTGTGCCATCTGTATTGTTTCAATTTTTTTGTAGTTCTCTGTCTCTGTCTCTGTCTCTCTCTCTCTGTCTCTCTGTCTCTCTCTCTGTGTGTGTGTGTGTGTGTGTGTGTGTGTGTGTGTATTTGTGTGTACACATGAACAGGATCCCCCAACAAGATGGCAGGGTGGGGGTCGGGGGGATGGCTCAGTAGAATAAGCGCTTGCCTGGCAGGCTCAAGGGCCTGAGTTCAATCCCCAGTTCTGGGAAAAAAAAAAAAAAGATGGCAGGGTGTAACTCTGTATGGCAGACTATTTAGCTATCTCTCTTTCCATTGCTGGAATAATCTCAAAAAGCTTCATAGATTCTGGGAGGCAAATCTATAAAATTAGGTAGAGGCAGAAGAAATGATCCAGCACAAGGCAGCTAACCTCAAAAGATTTTTTTAAAAAGGCACTCAACATTAAAGTGCCTGCTGTCTTTGGGTTTCTGCTGACGGTGCTCCGGCTCTACCCCTTCAGGATCAGAGCCAACCAGAGGAGCCAAAGGATGGCAAATTTTCAGAACAAAACTCATTTGTAATGTGTAAGCCTTCCCACTTCATTCTGCAAGCAAAGCAAAGTGACCCAAGTCTGCTTTGCCTGGGTCAACCCCATTGACCCTTCTGTTCCACCTGCCATTGATAATGCCTGTGAATGAAGGAAGCAAAGGTGGTACGTGCAAATAATAGGATGCTATTTAGCTTCAAAAAGGAATGGATCCCTGTCACTTGCAACTAGATGGATGAACCTGAAGAATATGATGGTGACTAAAATAAGCCAGGCACGAGAAGAAGCACCACGTGATCTCATTCACGTACATGTAGAACCTAAAAATGTTGAACACTTGGAAGAACAGAGAGGAGTGGTGGGCACCAGAAGTGGGCCTTGGTGCTAGGGATACAAAATTTCAAGTAGGAGGGAGAAGTTCAATAGCTCTCTTGTACACGATAGCTCTGATTAATAACTATATACCGTATATTTGAAAATTTCTGAGAGTAGATTTTAAGCTATCACAAAAAATGATACGCGTGTGAGGGAGTGCATATGTTAACCAGCTCATTTTGGACACTTTACAGTGGTATACAGATCTCAAAACATGTTGTACCTGATAAATATATACAATTTCTATTTGTAATTTAAAATGTTTTTTAAAGGGTTCTGTTATGGTTTGTGTCTAGTTGTCCCCGCAAAGCCTCATGTAAGTCATGGGGCAGACTCCGCTCAAGCAGCAGCCAGTGGCTTGAGAGGCGGGGCCAGAGAACCAGGGCGGGGCTCAAGGGGCGGGGCCCGAGAGGTGCAAACCGCTAAACTGGCAGCATATGCTCTGCTCCTCCTGCAGGCAGGCGGTGTCTTGGAGGTGCAGGGCCGGTCATCCTGGACACAGCGGCACCCCAGCCTCTCCTCTGGACCCTGTAGTGTGGGGGCAGCAGTGTCTGTGATTGAAGCTGCCTCGAGCAGAGAGATGTTTGGAGAAGACAGAGGCACTGACCCTCTCTCCTGAGCAAATAAGGCTCCGAGGTCTTGCTACGTAGTTCAGTCAGTTTTAAAGTATGAAAACCTCCAGTAACTGTGAGCTAAATAAATAAACCTTTCCTTCCTTCATTTTGAGTGTCATTTGTCCCAGCAATGACGGAAGAGTAAAACAGGTTCAGAGAAGTCTTGTCTTGCTAAGTAATGACAGACACCCTTCTCCCAGGGCCAGAGAGGCATGCCATGGCAGCCCTGGCCCACTCCTGCTCTTGCCATCCTGGCACAACCACATACAGGTCTTAGTCCCCTTATCTCAGCTTGGGGCAAGGGCTGCCTTCATCTTTTCCCATCGTCCTCTCCTCGCCGTCTACCCAAGGCCAAGAGCAACGCCCTGGGTTCAGAAACGACCTCTCCCTCCACGCCACTGAAGGTGGTTGCAGCTTCTCACGGGAGCTCAAGCTTCAGGTGAGTTCCTGGAGGAGTCCAGCAGATGCCTAGAGCAAAATGAAGCTGCGTGCGTGGAGAGCACATCTGGCCCACGTTCCAACCAACGTGCCATAAAGAAGCAGTATGAGCTGGGGGAGGATAAAAGGAAGCACATACAAGTGCGCATGGCACACACCCAGAGAATGACACATTTTTTGAGTGATCAGGTGTGTTAGAAAAAGAAAAGGGGAACATCCATCACCCTGGGCTTTTCTGAAAGCCATTCGCTCTGGGAGTAAGAAGTGAGCCCGAAATGCCGCTCCCCTGTGTGGCAACACAGCTCAGCCACCAACTGTGTAAACCGGTTTTATTATCCGAGCAATGGGAATAATAAAAGCACCCTGCTCTGAGCATGGTTGTGATGTTTTGAAGATTAATGTGATAATGGAAATAAAGCTAGCACAGTAATTATTCAATAACTGTTAGCTAGTGTTGCTATTATTATAGACAGACTGTGACAATGTAATGATAAAGGTATATTGTGACCTTAAAAGAATATTTTACTGGAGCACTGTACATGCTACAGAAATGTTAATTGTTATTGTTATTATGATTTTTAATTCAGCCAGTATAGCAATTTATCATTACAATGGCAACAAATTGCCACCCTGGCTCTTGAGAGTAGATTTGCCACCCTGCCCTGGCTCCTCGGCTTTCCTTCCATTTAACTTCACTTGAGGTTAAATCTGTTATTCCCATGAGTGACCTTCTCCAAGGCCCCTTACCAGGCCGGGAAGGAACAAGAGGCCCTTTACTACAAGTACAATGTGTGCTCTGAGGAGAACTCTAGAATTTACCCAAGCCCAGGCTTCAGAGCTTTGCTGAGTTCAAATAGGAAGAAAGTAGTGAAGTAACTTAGTCATGTAGTACTAAGAAAGTCTTCCCGGAGGGTCCTTTTCAATGGCATTATTCTGTTGCTTCATACTTTGGAGGCAAGTAGCATTTTTACACTGAAAAATGAAGATCCTAAAATTACATGGTGGCTGTAAATTTTTAATGGCTACTTAGCACAATTTATACTCCTCCCATGAGCCATTCACCCTGGACAATTCAATAGTTGGACCCTTGGATCAGCTCACATTTGTAGAAAGTTTGACAGACAAGGGGTCAGCTGCCAGCAACACCAAGTGATAATGAAGTCTGGCCACTCCTTCCTCAGGCTTTGTCCCCAGCTGCTTCTGCCACTGCAAACAAACCAGGCTCTCTTGGCCTTCTCAGACCCCAACCACCTGAGTTCATATCCCAGATTTCAACTGAGGGTTCTGGCACATGCCTTTAATCCCAGAACTCAGGAGATTCAAACAGGAGAATATAAATTCTATCAAGACCCTGTCTCAAAAAAATAAAAAGGGCTGGGGATATAGAAATGCCCTGGAGGCAGGGAGATGGCTCAGTAGAATAAGTGCTTGCCTGGCAAGTGCAGGGGCCTGAGTTCAATTCCCGGCTCCACCAAAAAATAGAAAGGCACTGGAAAGGCCCTGGATTCAATCCCCAGTACCTGGGACGGGGGGGGGGGGATCCCAGCTCTCTGCTTACCAGCTGTGCCTCTCTCTCCTCGCCCGTAAGGCTAGAAGATTTCCTTGGTGGCCTAAGGATGACATAATGCACAAAAAAGTACATGGCGCACATAGTAGTACCTATTAAATAACAAGTATCCATGTTTTGTTATGGAGCTAACTAGCTTTATTGAGTGTCTAGTGTCTTCCACATGGAGGCCAGGTATCTTAGCTAGGTTCTTATTGAATCTTCATAGTCCTGAAGAGTGATATTGTCACTCCAGCTACTGCTACAATCAGCCGAGGTTGGGGGTTCAAGTCATTTGCCCCACACCCCTGCTTGTTGTATGTAGAACTGAAATTCCAGCATGGCTTGTGTGGATTCCAGGTCTGGCTCTTGCTGCTGTATCCACCCTATAAAGGATCAGGTATGTGGACAGTGACAGATAGGATGTGGGTCCCTTTTCCAGAGCAGCACATCAAGATCTGTTTTGGGCTTTGTGGTTCCAGCTTGAGCCATTTGTTAGCAGGAGGGGAGCTGTGAGGTGCCCACATTACCTGCTCAGCTTATCTGCTTTGTGGCCGAGCTTTCTTGGCTTGGCTCCGAGAGTCCATGAGTTGGCGCTCTGCCAATGCCCACCATGAAACCACTGGCTCTTCCCAGAAGCCAACAAGGGAGGAGCTCACAAGGAAGCAGGATGGGACACTGGTTCCTATTGCAGACTGGAGAGAAAGAGGTGCCGGGCACCCAGCTTTCCACCTGGTTCTAGCCAGGAAAAGCAGTGCCCTCTTTGTTCAGTTGGTCCTCCCATTAATTCAAGAGCTGCAAAGCAAAAAGCAATACTCTTCTCATTCTCGTACCTACTTAATCCCTACTGAATATGACAACTCTTGGTGTGGCTGTCTACTTCTTTTTCCTATCTGTAGTGCCAGCTGCTAACGGGGTGACCTGGAAGTCCCTCCCCTTCCTTCAGTACCTTCTTGGGCTTTTTTCTCTGGGGAACTACCCTCTCCCCCTCTTAGTCCTTGAGCTTCAGGTAGGTGCCATTGCTCAGGCTAGGGGTGTGACAGGTGATAGCATAGGCCAACAGTTTGCACTGACCACAGGACTGGCTCGGGATGATGAGTGGGCCCTCTGATATGTACTCAGTCCTTTCTAGGACTTCTCAAGAATGATTTTGATTCTCTCACTGTCAAGAAATGGAGAAAGTTTGCATTTGCATTTGCATTTGCATTTGCATTTGCATTTGCATTTGCATTTGCATTTGCATGCCTTCTGGAGATACTCATCCTCCATTCTGACCAGCAGGGACCTCCAGGAAAATTCCAAACTCCTGCATGCTCCATATAAAACTCTTTACAGTTTGACATAAGCCCATCTACTCATGGATCAACATACTCTGCCACTCTTCCAACTTCATATACGACATCCTTCTTGCCTGAAATGATCCTCCACCTTCTATACCTAGAAAATTGTACTCACATAGCTTTCTAGAACATATCAGTTGTTTCATTATGATATATTTTTTAGTCTTCCCAGATGTTTAGCTCTTTCTCCCTGACTAGATCACATCTTTGGCCTTGACTTGCCTGGTTCCTCACTGGATTATGAGAAACTCCTGAAAATCTCTGTATCCTGAGAAACTAACACAGGACCTGGATGAAGGTTTATTGGATATGTGGATAGAGGGATGATTCATTGAGCTTAGAAAATCCAACAAACACAACTGCCACAACACTGTCAAAGTTCAGTGATGGAAAATAGTATTTAGCCTGGCTCTTAGCATGGGTATAATTTCATTTATCAATGTCTAACTTCATAATCAAGGAATCAGTCTTAAGATGTACTAGGGAAGAAGCAATCAAAGTACCCACTAATCCCATTTCTTCTCTGAGCGCACATGGTTTTCCAGACAATATTTCCCAGCCTTCCTTGCAGTTAGGAATGAACATGACAGAATCACAGCCCAGTGGAACATGGACAAAAGTCCAATCCTGACCCTTCAAAACCACTTGTGCGAAATCCTCTGTGTTCTTTCCCCAACTCCTGGAGGGAAATAGGAACTCTCAGATCCTAAGCAGTTCATGCAGTTTCAAAATGGAGAAAGCCTGAGTCTCTGAATCACCATGTGGAGACCCACTGCTGAACGTTTGCTGCCCACATGGCCTGGAGTGGTTATAATTAAGGAGTATCATTTTATACTCTTAAATGCAGTGGTGTGCAAGAGTTGCCTTATATTAGCTTGCAAGAGCCAGTTGTTAAATTTTGAGAAATTTCACAGGTCAGGTATTAAACCTAGCTATTAGAGGCTTAATTACCCAATTTATAATTAAATGCACTACATTTGAAAAAACTATTGATTAGTCTAAATTCATCCCATTCTGATCATTTTACTGTAGTTTACTGTTGTATACTACTCTTGGGATTACATTCATGGAAGTATCATTGTGTAATGGTAGTGTACAAACATTTCTTCCCAGATCTGAATTTAGTAATGTGTCAGTAGCTTGAATAAACCACAGTGAAAGTAGTTATGCCAGGAAAATAGGCAAGCTTTACACCATGCTTTGTCCTGGAAATCTGTTAAATATTTACCCATATGTTATTCTAAGGTTTACCTGGCATAAATACAGCAAAGACTCTCCTAACATATTAACTTTCTCTTCTAGAAAAAGAGAGCGTAATAAACTAAATGCATCCCAGCTAAGTGCATCTGGGCAAGAAGGAGGCACAGCCAGGATGCCCACTGAAGTGTCAAAACCTAGGTGTCAAAGAATTGAACCTCTGCTCAACACATCCAGGCTGAATGTGACACGCGTGCTTGAGAACCTTGCTAATTTTTAGAGCATTAGAGCAGAGTGACAGAGCCATAGAAGTTGTCATTGCTGGTTTCCACATCTCTTGAATGACAAGTATAAGTAAGTGAGAATAAAAACATGACTGCTGAGTGTCAACTCATAGCCCTGCCTTAGTGATTAGATTCTCTCCACATTTTAAATCTCATCAAAGACGTCTTTTGGCACCAGGCCCTGGGATGGACCTAGACAGAGTAGAAAAGCTGAGACAGTTATGGCCAAGGCAGGCCTGGGCTGCAGGTGTGAGGACAGCAGGCTTTGGGCCAGAGCCTGATCGACAGCACTTAGGATTCGCCAGGTTTGCACACGGCAAAATGATCCAAATAATTATCCTTTGTGGAAGCTGTAATATTTCACTTTGAGGAAAGCAGTCAGATCCTTGGGCAGCTCGGCCCTCCTCCGCAGGATATAAACTGCTGAAATAGACCCCAGAGTGCAGGGCCATTTGCAAGAGACATCGTGCAATTCACAGGATGTTGCAGTACAGACACTGAATGAACTAATTCTGCTAATAGAGTATTTGATTTAATGGCACATTAAAGGGGAAAGGGGAGTGCTGAACACATCTTTCAGCTCAGCAGTTGATGGGTTACTGTAGATATCATGAGAAAGGAGCCAAATTCTCTCCTGTTTCAGAGCAGGCAAGAGCCACGGGAGCAGAGGCAGGTCATTCTGCAAACTGGGCTTCGGTTCAGCAGCTCTGAGTGGAAATCATGAGGTTCCTACTGTCCTGCACAGGGTTATGATGACTGGGTGAAGGCACTGTGACCTACACAGCGACAAGGAATTCTTTCCCCTTTGATTAAAATATAAATAAATATAAGTTGCCAGGTCAGCCAGATTAGAGCAACAGATATATGCACGACTTAGTGGGTCATCACATTCCCTCATCTGTTTTTGTTCTTTTGTACTTTTCTGCCTTCTGCTATATCTGAGTGTCCTGATGTGCCAGGCTCTGTTACTGCAATATATTATTGTGTGCACTGGGAAGCAGTTATTTTATTTATTTATTTATTTATTTATTTATTTATTTATTTGGTATAGGGTCTCCCTACACAACTCAGACTCATAGTGCTCCTCCTGTCTCAGCCTCCCCAGTGCTGGGATTACAAGTGTGCACCAACACACCCAATTTCAGTGGCGGGTATGGTGTGCCTGGGGGCAGAGCCAGTGTGGCATGTGGTACTGGGGATGGAACCCTGGTTCTTGTGCTTGCCAGGCAGGCACTTAGACCACTCAGCTATCTCCCCTGACCCGAAGAAGTTATTACTATCCTTTTTTTATAGATGAAGAATCTGTAGTGGAGGTAAAATAAATCCATCAAGATTGTACAATTCATTTGGACAGAGATGGGACTTAAATTCACATTTTTCTGACAACAAAAGCTGGGTTATAATTAACCCTACAATTGCTAATGCTATTAGAGGTGGAGGTCAGAAAACATCAGACACCATCCCCCTTAAACAATCTCGAGCCAGAAGTGATTTCTTTAGAAAATCAAATATATTTGTATCTACAGATACAAAAGCATATAATTGGAGCAAACTTTTAATTTGTTAATTTTAAATTCAGTTCTTGACTTTCTAAAGACTGCTTGCCCAAAACAACTCTACAAGTTTCATAGCAATTATTTCTTCAAGAAAATCTCACTATCTGTATGTCCCCTGAAGAGGCAATCCTCAATCTCAATCTTAATCTCAATGATTTTGCTGTGTTCATTCTGTCACTGTACATAGCTCACTCATAGTTATTTTCCCATTCTACTATCAGGATGATTTCTCTGCCATTGAAACCTTCTTGAATACTTCTTTCAATAGGTTTTCCAATAAACCATGGGCTGAACTACCCCTCCCGGCCCACCAAATCCTTCATGGCCAGGTGTAGCTCACCTCTCCCCACCCACCACCTTCTCCATCTCTGTGTTGCACACATAGACTACATTAGGCCCCTTGGAGACTTTCTAGGACTTTGTCCAACTTGCTTTCCCACCCTTTGGTTAATTTGGAATCTCTGCATCTTCTTTATCAACTCAATGTCAGGTTCTCCACCCAGTCGCTGCACCATATACTTCCTTATGTGCTTGCCCTGTCTGAACAGGAGGGGCTGCTTCTCTCTGCCTCCATCAGAAGCCCAAGCTTACTTCTGTCATGGCGCTTGTACTTCATGGACCACAGACAATGAGGACAGTGATGAAATTCAGCGCACTGTGCTTTCTTCAGTGCTTATCACAGATTCAACCTTGACTGTGTGATACAACAATGCAGAAAGTCTAATTTCACTAGTCGGTAGTGGGGTAGGGTTAAATAGTGGCCTACTCAAGGTTTGCTGCCAACTGATTAAATGGGTAAACAAGGGAGAGAATGAATGGCCACCCGGAGGCAGACAGCCTGGGACTCTAACCAACTTCCACTACCCCTGGAGAGTCTGCCCTCAAGTACTCAGAAGTTGCCTGATAAACTTCTTGGTCTTGCACCAGGATGGAAGGCTGTAAATTTATGCCTAGCATGTTCACTGACTCTTTGCTTGACTTAAAGGCCATAAATGCATTTCCACTTGGCCCGATATCCAAAATGGCAACCATGATTCCTCCCATAAGAAGAAAACTGAAAATGCTTTTGGAGCAAATGTTATGAACTTACCAGACACAATCCCATTTCTCCTACATTAGCTCAGGTGAAGACTCATCTTAAGTTCTCTTCCAATTGAGAATTGTAGAAGCCTTGGTAGTGGGAAGGGTTGATAGCACTGCCCAGGGTCCACTAGCAACACTGCCAAGTGCTGAAGAGCTCATCTCCTGCTACAGTTTGGATGAGAATGTCCTTCCAGTGGCTCCTGTGTTAAAGCCTTGGTGCTCAGCTTGGTGTTATTGGAAGGAGGTAGAACCTTTAAGAGGAGAAACTTGATGAAAAACCTTCCAGTTATTGACAGCATGCCACCAAAAGGGATTGCGGAGCCATCCTCCTTCTCTCTTTCATTACCAGCCATGAGGCAAATGGGGTTCTTCTATCACATGCTGTATCATGATGTGCTGCCTCCCCACAGGCCCAAAGCAAAGTGACCAGGAGATCAGGGACTGAAGCATCTGAAAGCGTGAGCCAACGTAAACCTTCTGTCTTTATCAGTTTACTCTTTCAGGTATTTGGTTACATTAATGGAAAGCTGACTAGTTATACTGATCTTCCTAACATAGATATACCTCAGATGGAAGCTTTCTCTTCCTTTCCTGTAAGCCTCATCCTTGAGGTCAGAGTACAGCAAATCCCCATTGTCACAGCCAAGTCTGAGGGGCCAATGATGGAAAATTGCTGCTTGATTCTTCCATTGCTAAGAACTATAGCACAGAGAAAGAAAGAGGGTCCTTGCTAAATCCGCACCCTTTTGTCCTCATTCTTAGCAGAAAAAGCTAGAAGTCCTGTAGCGTCTAGCTCGTGGAGGCCAATCTCATGAGCTATAAAATAGTTGGAGATCTCTTGCATTTGAAAAATCACAGCTGCATGCTCTGCCTTCCAGCACCAGGCAGAAGAAATGAGACAAACAAGCTTTGAAAATAAATCTGACTCCCTCACAGCCCCAGATAGCCGACAAGTGTTCGTCCATCTGCCGCAAGCATTCACACTGTGAATTCATTGATTTGATAATACTCTCGCATAATTGATTGAAGACCAGACTGGCTTCCTGACTTGCCTCCATGTTTGCTGTCTGATATCTTCCCAGCATCACTCTTTCCGCTTTATGTGCAGCGAAGAAAGGAGAAACCAAAGATTTCTCCAGCACTTCTTGATGAGATGACACATACACCATTGGCTCTCCAGAGATGCTGTACTTTCTGAGTTCCTGAATGACAGGAATTGTTGTTTGTGTGCTTCTTTCTGCTGAAATATTTCGACTCTCTTCACAATGCTGTACGTATCATCTCTTCCCTGTATATCCTATTGTATTTGTAAGTAATAAAAAAAAGAAGAAGAAGAAAAAGAAAACCATAGGGCTCCACTGATATGCGTTGAAGTCTCTCCCTTCAAAACCACATTTTGAGGGAATTTTCCACTGAATCAGGTTGGGGGCTGAATATCACAGGTCAGAGATGGGGACAGAAGCTTTCAACCAATGAGGATGGGAATTTATGAATAAATATCTAGTGGTGTATAAATATCTCAGCTCTCTTGCCCCTTGAATGAACTCACACTAAGACATGGGTTCTATGTCAGCTCCCAGATTTCTATAGGAGAATCAGGCTACTGATAACTTCTTAAAAAATGACAAATTGCTTCCCTTTGTCTCATTTCCCCGTGCTCCATCCCTGGGGTCATAGCCTCACATATCCAAGGACAACTCAGAGAATTTCTCCATCACAAAATACATCTTTTCCTTGACTCTCAGCATATAATTGGGAATATTTGCACATAGGGGTAAAAGGGAGCTGGGCAGCCACCATCCACTGACACAGAGCAATGATAACTACAGAATTGTCATATGAGATATTAGCGTGGGGAGTAATACTGATCTTTCTCCTCTCAGCAGCCACAGCAAGCCATCCGCATCTCTGCCACTGTGATATTCACATGTCACCACCATTTCATTAAATGGAATCAAAACAGCTGTGAGGATTGCTGTTTTATTTTATAGCACAAAGTCATCATAACTTACTTCACAAAGCAGCTAGCACTAGCAAGCACAGCTGAAATGGAAAAGCCAATTGCAAAAGGATGAACATGAAAAGGAACAAACTGCTGAATGACATGAGAGCTGGCAGAATTGGGAGGCAGCTGGGAGTCTCCAGCTCATAGAAAACAGCCCAGGAGCACTCGATCGCATGGCCACTTCTGTGACAATTAGCCAGAGATCTGCCATGGGACAAGGATCTAGTAAACAGGTGTGTCAATACCAAGATCTTGTTCATTCTAACATAAACCACACTGTGTGACCATTCCCAGAGCCTGCTCAAACAGTATAGTGTTTCTGTTCCCATCTCTGACCTGTGATATTCAGCCCCCACCCTCAGTGGAAAATTCCCTCAAAATGTGATTTTGAAATTATGCCAGTTTGCTCAGCTGGACAGCACGGCTGGAGCAGCGTAGCTAAGTGTTCAAGCCATTGGCTTTCAAGTAAGGCAGAGGCTGAGACCATATGCATCCCATGCCACTTACTACCTGTGTAACCCTAGAAAACTGTCTGTCTATAAAATGGGCTTCGTGGGATAGCAGACCTGAGCAGCGCCGTGTCCTTACCTTCTACCTTACCATTGCCAACTGCACTCTTTGCCTTAAGGTTGTTTTTCTGACAAATGGAGCACATTGTACCTGCTCTTAAAGCTCCACCAGAGCAGCTCTCAACCAATGAGGATGGGAATTTATGCATAAATATCTAGTGGTGTATAGATATCTCAGCTCTCTTGCCCCTTGAATGCACTCACACTAAGACATGGGTTCTGCATCAGCTCCCAGATTTCTATAGGTGAATCAGGTTCCTGATAACTTCTTAAAAAATGACAAGTTGCTTCCCTTTGTCTCATTTCCCTTCTGATATTCTCAGATTATCTAAAATCATCTCACTCCACATCACATTCATACAATATGTAGAATCAATAATACATTCTGGGGCTGGGGAGATAGCTCAGTAGAATAAGTGCCTGCCTGGTAAGTGCAAGGTCCTGAGTTCGTTTCCTGGTACCAAAAAAAAATAAATAAATAAATAAAATACTACATTCTGACCAAGGGAGGTACCTGTGCTCCATCCCTGGGGTCATAGCCTCAAATATCCAAGGACAACTCAGAGAATTTCTCTATCACAAAATACGTTTTTTCCTTGATTCCCAGTATCTAATTGGGAATATTTGCACATAGGGGGAAAAACCCTGTGGATAAGTTTTCCTCTTTAACCTTGTAAGGTCCTATAAGAAATTCAGGCATTCAGAAAAGTATGAGCAAATATATACAAAGGACTCAGGGTTCCTTGGTAATGATACTACTGGAGAATTAGCAGTTATTAGCAGGAAAGTTGAAGTCTACAGCTTGTTAGCACGTTCAATTGGAGCAAAGGTGTTAATGAAAGTAGCGCTTGCATTTATTTCTCATCAAGGCTAAATGAAACTGGGTAGAAGAGTCAGATCAAGCTCATCTTCTGAGGAAAAAGAAACAATTCAAAACACATATTCCCTTAATAGAAAGATAGTCATATAAGACTAACAGTCAATCTTTTTATTAATCCTCATTACTTTAGTGCCAGCTTTTGGGTCAGGGCACCCAACTCAAAGGCGCTTCTGTGGTCCAGCATCTGGGAGCCACAGGCAGCTCCACAGTATGGCGTGGCACTTTGCATGGGCTGCCACTTTCTACACTGCAGTGCCAGTGTAAGCTCCCTCCCGGGAGCTGATTCCTCTCCGAAGATCTACAATCTTTGGGAAGCCTAGTAATTCTGCTACGTGTCTCAGGGTAACACTTGTTTCAATTCTTCCCCCTTTTTAATCAGTTCAGAGTCAGACCCATTTCAATGCTGATGGGCCAGCACCATCTGTGGGGAATACTCACGACTCTTCTTCTGTTCATTGAAGGGATTTAGGCATGCTTGGTAGGCAGCATCTTACTGGAACCAATGAGGCCTGTATACAGCTTAAGGGACGTTGACAAACCTGCTCTTGGAGGTCATAAAATCTTATCTTCCCCTGGTGTCTTGGGCAGCCTTACAACTTGCCCACGGAAAGGACTGCTCCTGAAAATTGCCTTCTTTATGGGGGCTATTCAGGATCACATCTGAGTCTTTGGTAGTAAAAAGTATGTAAATGTAAAAGCATCCATTGATGTAAAGTCCACAGAAGCTCCTTCCCTCCCGGCTTACTTGGGTGCTTTCACCAACTGGGACCTCGGGCTGGCTGCTTCGTGCCTATTTCATTTTCTACTCAATCCATTTTCTCTGAACAGGAGACATAAGCAGTGAAGCCAATATAGTTTTATTGGATCCAATGCACTGCCACTAAAACAAATATATGTACACTCAGGCCAATACACTTTTATTAAAACAAATAGAATTTAATTCAAACCAGCATTCAATACGTTTTCTCAAAGCAATGAAATTAAGCTCTACCAGTACTTCTGCTCAATATGTTTTCCCAATCAAATCCATTTGAACAAAGTGAAATATATTTATCATAGATAACACATTTTTATTAAAAACAAATTCACTGAAACCAAGTTTCGCCTTGAACCAGTAGATAGAAATTCTAACCAATTGTACAATTAGATCATAGAAAGTGATGTATTTTTACTTAGCAAAAAGCATTTCTATTCAGGTCCACTTTTAAAACACACGAATGAATAATAAAAGTTGCTCCAACAATGTCTTCCATGGAGTATTTTCCCAAAAGAATATCCTTTGGGATTGAAGTACAATCTAGAATACTGATAAACACTTAGAGCAGCAGATTAATGCTGGAATAAAATTACAAAAAATCCAGATATTAAATGATTAAGCATTTATTCTACCTGTGTGTATTTAAGAGTTAAGTTGCTGGGGGTATGCAAATGTATAAAGACATTCTCACGGGCATTTTTTAGTTGTGCTTGCTGCTGTTCTTCATTATTTACAAAAGTCCTTCTTTATCAGTGTCCAAAATATTACCAGTTCTCATCTCTCTGAAGTTAGCTAGTGGAATGGCAGGTCATGTACTTGTGTGGAGTTCCAATCTTGATACGTAAGTCCAAAAAAATGTAACTAAGTCTTTTGAAGAATGAAGAACCACTTCCAAGTTTCACACTTGCTTTGGAAGCCCATGAACACAGAAATGCAAGTAGCAGTGTTCGGAAGGGTCCCACTGCTTCTCAAGGTCACTGTGTTTTGTATATGAGACCAACCCCCAGGGAGAAAAAAATGCACCCAGAGAAATTATAGCAGACTCTGCCAAAGAATGTTAGGGCTCTAGTCAATGGTCAGATGAGTCCTCCATCTCCCTCCAGGGTCACCTCTTTACTTTGTCTTCTCTGCTTCCATCTTATCCCAAAGCTACAGAACTTGGGAAGAGAAAAAAGATTCTCTTCCTTTCACCAAGCAGCTCAGAATAATGCTCTATAAACTAGGCCTGTGGGTCCCTGTAGCACTTTCTTTGTCTTGCCTGGATACACAAAGTACAGATTGTGTGCATAAGGCATTGGGTGAATAATTCATGGCCCTCTGGGGCCCTTTGGCCTTGACTTGCCAGATTCTCGTTCTCTGAAACACGGCTGGTTCTGATGGATTCTTGAAGAATATTTTTTTTTTGCTCCGAATGCCTTCAGGGCAGGTTTGACTGGCTTGAGTAGTGGGGATTGAACCACAGCAACCTGAGGCTGACTGCTTTGTTGAAGCAGCCACTTAAAGAACTGAGCTAAGGGGCAGGCCCCCTGGATTTTTGAAGAATATTTAATCTAAGATGTTCTTCAGAATCATTTAGAAAGATATGCCAGTAGTGCCTGAGGACTGTGGAAATCCATTCTAATAACACCTTCCTGAAGAATTCTATAATATTAATATTTACACATTGTTACAAGATGTTTTAGAACAACCTAGTCACAGTGTATGGTGAGAAGTGACTGCCAAAGGCAGAGGAGCCATGAGACTGAAGGAAAAGGTGAACAGGTCTGGAATCGCGCAAAGTATAGTTTATTTAGACTTTGGGTTGGAACTGAGTCTTGGGCAGTGGCAAGACAGGTGGATCCCCACAGCCTGCAATAGGAGGAAAAAGCTTATATGCTAAGCTAGACAAAGGTGGGCTGTGGCCTAGGGGAATTTATCTGGCCTTTCCTAAGTCTATTAACATGATCATACATCAGTTAAGAAACAGTCTGGTCAACAATTTCAGACACTGCCTGTCAAGCAGATGACCCAATACTATTATGGACTACTGGACTCTTTTGGAATATTTTGCTGAGTTAACACATCTATAATATTCAAATGATGGAACTAAACAAAAAAGGGGATACAGATGAATGTCCATTTTGTATCTGTGTATTCAAAATGGTTAGGATAGATATATAGTTACATCCTCCTAATGAATAGAGGAATTTGTTCTAATAGTGTTTGTAAATAGCATATCATGTCTGCATCTTGTACAGCAAATAACCACTAGGAAGAGAGTATGCAATGTGTTAATTATTGAAACTGTCCTACTAATTTGATTTGAAACTGTCTCATTGCTATTTGCCTCTCAATAAAATTATGGGAAAAAGAAAAGAAACAGTCTGGGCCTGAATGGTCAGCACAACACACTCAGCTGACTAACTGAGCAACTGTTTGTCCTACAAGGTTTGGAATGCTTAAGTGCTGAATTCGCCTGGTGGAGAAAATACAATTAGGACCGAGATGACCACAGTCATGTCCAGCTGGATCCCTACACATCCCCTCAATGTGACATGGTAGGGCTATTTCACTGAATGGGAAATATTCTTGGCATAATATTAAATTTATTAAATGTTTAATAATCATAGGTAGTAATTTTTATCTTTATAAACACACTTGTACTTACGGGCATAGACAAAAAATGAGTGATAAAGGTATAGGTTTTTTCTCTCTTTAATTCATATCTTACAAATTACCTATAAGGAGCATGCAATATTTTTATAATCTCCTATTTTAAAAGATAGTATTTAAAACATGGCATTAAGTCTACTTTAACAGGTATTCACTAAGTCTTGTGTCTGCCTCTGTAATACTCTGCCATCTCTCAGAAAAGTTCTGAGGTCCATGTCGCAGTTTTTGTCCTTTCATATGACTCTATTTGAAGGCTTTGGTCAATAAGTTGTCTGACATCCGCTTAAACAGGAGCCCAGGTAGTAAATTCCTCGTGGAGTCTGCTCCCGGAAGCAGTGTGGTTGGCCAGCTCAGAGGCTACACATGCTTTGTTTTGTCACATGATATGAGCTATTGCTTTCAGAATTCATAGATTTTCCCTCTGCTTTTGCTCAGAGCTGGGCCTGGTTCTGAGTGATCTCATCTCAGATGTCTGCTAGCATCTACTTCCTCTGCTCCTTTTCAGTGATTTCAGTGCTCCTTTCTTCCTACAGTATTCTGCTTTTTTATTGTATGTATTCAGAAAAGAGATCCAGGGGCTGGGAATTTGGCTCAGCGGAAGAATGCTTGCCCAGCAAGCTGGAAGCCCTGGGTTCAGTCCTCGGTACCAAAACCAAAAAATAAACCTCCCTTAGAAAAGAGATCCAGATTTATTTTGGAAGTAGATTTTAATCACAAACAAATATTAGAGACACAAATCCTAAATAAATACATGCACCTGACGATGATTAAGTAAAGAAACCCCCTTCTCTGGAGCTGGGTGGGTCCACAGAGCTAGGAGATCTGAGCGTGGCAGTTCCCGTCGCACTTCCCTGGCTCAGATGTGAGGTCTTCTGCTCTCTGCTTGCCACTGACAAGGACAGGAGGTGAGACTGGATCAGGCTCCTGGGACCAAAAGCTACAGGGGGCTTTGCCTAGAAAGAGGAACGGGCTTCCCTCTTCGGTTAGGTCTAATGTGTGCCCTTTCTGGGAGGGTCAGCTATCCTGGGCTTCTTCAGAGCATGTCTCCTCGTCACAGGTCCAGACTTCTTATACAACTGGGGCCTTCCAAGTTGTTTTCCTGGGCCCAGGGAGGCGGATGGAGGTGAGAAAATGAAAAGGAGAAGGATGCTGTGGTGGTGGGTGGTAAAGAAAGAGACGCAGACAGATAAATAGACAGCAACAGACCAGACACACATGGAGCACTCGGAACACATTTAATTAATACTGACATGAAACCCCAGGGTAGAAATAATTGCTGTTTATTGCATTGTTTCCAATGAAAAATAGGAGAAATAAAATGAAACTATCAATGTTATAAACCTTCCCATTTTCATTGTAAGGAAATAATTTAAAAATAAATAACTGAAAGCAAGGTACAAGGGGTTCAGGGATTTGGTTTTTTGTTTTGTTTTTTCCCCAGAAGGCAATGCCTCCATTGAAGGTTGGCCTCAAGGTATCCCCTCCCACCATCCTCAGGCCAGGTCTCTCCCCTCTTGTTCCTGAAAGGGAGCAATTTTTCCTCTTCACTCATATTCAAAATACCCATTCACTAATTCTTTCTGGTCCTGAGAAGGCCTTGTCCACAACCTGTCTGTGCCTTACCCAGCCTGTACACTCGAGCACATGCTAGTGACACTCCAGGGCTGCCACTGTACCCAGTGGCATAAGCCTTCTAGAAGTTGAGGATCACAATCGGGGTCACGCAGCAACGCTGTCAGTGAGTGACTGAGCCAGTGCCTGCCAGGCAGCAGTCTCCTGCTCCTCGCTGCTTTCCTGGGATGTCTCACGGATCCTCTGGCTCAGCACACATCTGGTCCAGAAGAGGAAACTGTGGCCCACGGAGATCAAGTTCCTTGTTCAATCAAGGCCACTGCAACCCCACCAGTTACTTGGGTTCCCTCCATTCCCGCATGTACCATAGCTCATTATGTTAAAACACTCTAGTTAGTACATTCAGTGGCCAAAATCCTGCCGCAAAGTTCACTGCCAGCACTTTCTAAGAGAAAACAGCTTAGACCTAACCTCTTTCTCCATCTTTATCATCATCATAGTCATCATTCTTACTCTTCATTTCCACCAAAGCCCTACTGTGGTTTTGTTTCATCTCCATTCATTTCTTGCCCCTGCCCTCAGGTGGGGGTGCCAACGTATGAGAACATGCTCTAAAATGAGCCCGCAGGAGGAAGAACAGTCTGGAAAAGATGGTCAGCTTCTCTCTCTCTCTCTCTCTCTCTCTCTCTCTCTCTCTCTCTCTCTCTCTCTTTCTCTCTCTCTCTCCCCCTCCCTCTCTCTGTAATTTTAAATCTTTACTAATTTTAAACCCTCAAAATATGAAGGTTTGAAATATTTGTGAAGACAGAAGATGGATGGAAAGAGCACTTGAAGAAAAGTTGGATTTTGTTTAAAGTTGGGGATTAAAAAAAAAAAAAAAACCTATGGACAAGGGCCAGCCAGATAGCTCAGTGAACTAAAGCAGGTGGGACTCAATCCCTGGAGTGCTGTACTAGCACCCCCAGGGCACGCTGAGATAGTGATTGAGATTGGGCATGGTGGTGCATTCCTGTAATCCCAGCACTTGGGAGGCTGAAAACAAGAGGATTACTATGAGTCCAACCTGTGTAGTGAGACCCTGTAGACCCTGTACTAAATACATAAAAGAAAAAAACTATGGACAAACCACTCTACTAGTTGTCGTAAATGAATAAACCTATCATCTGTAAAATAGGACACTAACACACAATGGACTTAAAATATTGGTTGACTTGAAATGACAATATTCAAAATTCTTTTTATTGTTGGTTTAAAATGAGCAGAATGGCCCAGTTCCTGTCCATCTGCAATTCAGTTGCTCAGCTGGCCGTTTCAAAGGCAGCAAAGATCCTAATAGCGAAGTATCATTGGGTGACCCTAAAATTGACGAGGAGGGCTACAAACTTCCTGAGTGGAGGGGGGCCCAACCACACCCACTCAGACCTCTCCAAGCACTTGCGGACTGATTCGAATTTGCATCAACACTGCGTGTAACTTGCGCGAAACACATGCAATCCACAGTAGAAGGAGGAGGGGCAAATCATTACCTTCAAGGCAAAATGAGGGGCCGCGGAGCTCCACAAGTCTAAGTCATCCCCTAACATCCTAACGGGCTAGAGAACTTGTCCCACAGTGCTTGTACCACTCAAGCACAGCCAAAGTTCCACTAACACCCAGAAGAAAAAGAATAAACCAAAGGAAAAGAAATGTGGCATTTCACAGCTGTTTTCCACATGGCAACTTCAACAAAACCAAGCCTGCCTTGTCCCTGAGAGCCCTGCCATCAGGGGCGAGGCAAGTCTCAGTTTTAAAATGCCTCTTGATACCATTTGGGTAAATTAACTTACATGGCTGGACGCTGTATTCCTGCCACAGAGAATGCTCTTCCTCTGTTAGAAACTCCGACAGGCCCACCGCCATGGTGAAATGCCAGCACCCTCTTAATATTTTTCCTGATTTCTTTAAGAGTTAACATTAGACATGTTCAGAGCAGCAACCCAATCATTAAGCCCTGTGTGGTTCTCCTAGGAGCCAGCTCCATCGCCCTAACGCGATTATGGACAACTCCCCAGCCTCCCCGCCATCTATCTTCTTGGTTGACGCGCGCACCAAGTGGCATTCTTCTTAGCGTCAAAAACAGTAATCAAAATTGAGAACAACAAAAGACCTTGTATTATTTATGGTGTTAAGTAACATCTATTTGCTTTCATTAATTTCCAGACCCCCAGGATACTGGGGCTGATCAAGTCTGGCAAACGTTAATCACACCCGAGGTCCGGGGGCTCGGTCTGCCGTGAAGGATGACGCAGAGGCGAGGAAGCCTCTGCTGAACCTTGGGGCAGCCGGCCTCGGAAATCACCTGCCTGGAAGGGCTTTCAGAATGACAGAAACGGATGTGAGTTTCTCACTGGAAAACTGGAAAGTTACGCTTTTTTTTTTTTTTTTCTTCCCCCTTTCGGTTTGTTTTGTTTTCAATCCCTCAGCTTTATCACCCGTTTTATGGGCTGGAGTTAAATGGCAGTACAATGCAGTTTGCGCTCTTAGCGCTCCGCGCTAACAGCCATGATGAGCCATAATTAGAAGTAAAACCACCACATAAATAACGTGGCAGAAAAACTGCCACTCTGAGAAGCCAGACTTTGGCTATGGGACACTTCAGCAGGTCCTGTGTATCCATCATCCTTAAGGGCCACCGCGCGTTTTAGCCCATATTTATCTTACTAATGCCACAAAGGGAGCCATTTAGACTTTCAAATAAGCTTTTGAAAACAGAGAATGCAGGTTGAAGCAGACTGTCTGTGGCTAAGTGTGATGTAGAAACCCATCACCTAGGGGCCAGGACAGCTGCAAGGGCTGGGAGGGAGGGAGGGAAGGAGGGAGGGAGAGCTGCGGGGCTTCTGAGGCCAAGGACAGAACCGGGAGGAGGAAGGGAGGCTGCACCTCTCCCATGCCCACCCGGGAGCAGAGCCGCTCAGACTTCTGCCAGGGCCCTGGGAAGTGGGGACGCCTTGCAAATTTCCCTTCCATGCCCTACCCTTGGCAATGATGTGGGAGCAAAAGACTCAGGGTTTGAGCACCCGGTAGCCCCTAGACCTTTCACATCGATTTTCTCAATGAAAAAACTGTTCTCACACTAGCTTTGAGAAGTCAAGGAAAAGAAAGAGAAAACCAACAGCGAGTGCCCTTCCACACTGGGCGGCGTCCAACTGCTCATTTGCAAAGAGGCAGTAGCCAGAAATGTATGTAAGGATGGAGGTACATTACATAGGTGACATAAAGTTAGAGGAGTAATTTCCTCTTTTCCTCGTTTAGCTTTTCTGATACAAAGCATAGGAAACAAACCTAAGGAAGTAAATGGTGGTGGGAGAATACCTTGTGGTGGTGCGTCTGTCCAAGCCTGAATCATTTTCTTAATTGATTTAAATATAGTCATTTGCTTTTTTTTTTTAAATGTCACATGTATTTTTCTGTGATAAACCAGAATAATTATGGTCTGCTCTTCCCGTGAGACAAAACAGAGTATTCCTTTGGATATTCTAAGAATCCACATATATCTGCTAAAAATGACGGATTGTTTTCTGTTTTTCTCCCTTCCTTGGCAGACTCCATCAAGCCAATAAACAAAAACAAAAACAAAAGCAAGATTCATTGCAAGCCCCGTGTTGAAAAGTTCCAATTGTTCTAGTTTAAATGTGTCCGGCATTAAACAACACATTGAGTGAACCTGCTTCACACTTAACTAGGTAACACAGAGCCATTTCACACACGGCTTTTGTCTCCATTTATATCTCTGAAGGCCACATATGACATGGCACCGGACATTTTTTAAATTAAGATATGAAGTGCTCATTTTTGTGTGTGGACCTGCTATATTCTAACAAATTTACTGCATGTCTCAGAAAACGTATAGCGTTGCCAAAGTTGGTGAGTAGCCCAGCGTGGTTTATCTCCAGTCACAGCTCTTTCCCTGAATTCAATACTGCAGGCACAATTTAATGCAAACCCAATTTATGACTTAATGCTCTAGGGACCTAGTGGGAGATTGTTACATTATTCTTTTCTAATCCTATTTGTGTTTTAATTTGCTAAGTCTGTAATGAGGTGCATGCCTTGAATAGATTCAAGATCTTTCACATTGCTTTTGACTTTGTTTAATATAATAGATTTTACAGTTTGCATTAAATACCCAGGTGCTACGGTCAGTATTATCTCTTTATTTTCTCAACGAGAGTGAATAAAATTACACCGTGAAAGTAATTGTGTACATGTTTCCTTGTTTATTGTAATGGTTTATTTCCTATTATAATTCTTGATTCAAATTACATCTGCTTCTCCAAAAGTCAATTCTCCATGGGCTCCCCTTCTCCTTCTCATTCAATCATTAAGCCTCGGAAGAGAATGGAATATTGGCTGCCAATTGATTAGTTAAATAATAATAGGATAAGTTTGCTACTCCAATTTATGATACTTTAATTAAACATAAAGAAGGAAAGAGGAAGAAGGAAGGGAGGGAGGAAAAAGAGAAGGGGAAGGAAAGAAATGAGAGAAACGAAGGGAGCGAGGGAAGGTGCTGTGTCACTACTGGCATGCCACTATTTTATTTCTGGTGTTCGCCTAAAGCTGAGCACCCCTAATCAGTGCTGCCACATCACCCGTCCCTCAGCGTGTCATTTGCTGTCCATAACTGTGTTATAGGCAATTATCGCTAAATTCTCTGTTCTGTATGCACAATCAAAGGGCGTCTGGAATGCATTCTGTTATTTTCTGAATCCTATTATTGCAGACATGTTTATTACATCCAGAAGATGGCTTTCTGAAATTACATTGGGATTGTACAACCCACCTGCCATTTACAAACAAAAGGGCCCAAACATTGCTTAAAAGGAGAAAGTTCATTTTGCGTTTTCCTGCTAACTTTTCCTATGCTGGCTTCTCCTAAAACTATTTTTACAAGACTTATTCCCTAAATGTCTCTCTATATTTTTACATGATGAAGCTCTCCAGCCAGGTCTTATTCTTAATGAGTAACACCACAGGTCAATGTGGAGCTGCAAAGCAGTTTCGACTCCTGCGGCAGATGCTGGCTGTAATTTTCATCTTTTAAGTTTTCCTCAAACCAAGAATGAAAGGATTATAAAATGGATCCCAAATTATAGCTATTTGATAACCCCCCAAATAACCCCTTTAAGTTGGGTGTGAAAAGAAAAATAGTTCAAGTTGTGTCCTTAAATTTCATTTGGGACCATTTGAAGAGGAAAGTGAGTGGTGTTAGAAAGACACATGATATCCATTTGCAAGCCCAGTACCTCATCATTAATTATTAAGGGAGAAACGAAAGTGTTTTTGAACCAAATGCTTTCCTTTTGCCTTCCACTGAAGCTTATACTCTTTAAAAAAATTTCCCCCAAGCTTACTTTATTACTGGTATTTGCCTCACAGAGCCAGGGGATATTACTACCTTTTTATTTGCTATTTTTACAGGACCCAACAAAGTGCTTTTAAAATATATAACCACTTAATTCAAGTCAAGCCTCCTCAATACTCCTTTCATTCAAGCCCTTTCTAATTTGCCTTCCTCCAGCCAGGAGCCTGGAGAAGACACTGTGATTTATGTTTTCATTTATTTATTTTATTTGGGCTTTTCATTTAAGAAAAGAAATTCTGCACAACCCCTACCACCCTCCATTTTATATCATCTCCCTCCATCGCTCTGCATTTGAACCCAAAAGTCCTTGTCAGAGCCAGATTTCAGAGTTTTGGACTGATGTCTTGAGAACTCGAACTACAGCCTACAGGAAGCTAAAACTGGGCTTCTTATGCCACAAGAGAAGCAATGCTAAACCAGGGCTTTGGCATCCCATCTTCCAAGGGTAACAGTTGTGTCTTTCCCATTCTTTATTCCCTGAGGTCCTGCCTGGTACAGAGTTCTCAACAGAAACTTTGGGGGAAAACCAGCCTTTCCTCCAGCATGAAACCAGCTTTGCATGGAGCTTAAATGTATGTCCACAAAGGTGTGATTAAAAGCATGTGCTTGGGAAGCAGGAGAGATATTAATGCTCAAATGGCGAGGGGGGAAAGAGATTTCTACATGGCATGCAAGAGTTTCCAGCTTAGGCCTTCAGCAGCCATGGGGGTGAGTCCCAGCTCAGTCTTTTACTCAGAGACTTTGGACAAGTTACTCTTTCTCTACACCAATTCATTGATCCAGCGAGTCTGTCAACTAGTACTTGTTAGGTACCTACTATGGTGTGTGCCAGGCACTGATAGGTAGCAGGAGCCTGTGTAGACAGCATCCCTGTCTGCTCTGATCTGGTGGGACAGTGAGACAAGCACTTACAATAAGGTGTGACAGGCACAATAATAAAGGAAGCCAGGGGAGGCTTCCTGAAAAAAGTAATAGTCAAGTGACACGTGATTGGTTTTCTTAAGTACAAAATAGGGGGTAGTATAATACCTACCTCATGGGGTCCCTGTGAGACTGAGGGACATGATGTACAACTAGAGCTTGGCATTGTTGACGACACAAAGACTTGGTTTAAAAAAAATCAGTAAAGCAATTTTTTTTCTTTTTTTTTTTAGCAAGTGTCTACAGGGTCTACAGAGTCTCACTAAATAGATCAGACTCTAGTGATCCACCTGTGCTCAGCCTCCCAAAGAGCTGGGATTAAAGGCACGGCCACCATGCCCAGTCTCCATGGCCGTCTCAGTGTGCCTCTGGGTTAGGGCTGACACGGCAGGCGGGGAGTGGAACCTCCGACTACTGGGTCTGCCTAAGCAGGCTCAACAAAACCCTTTGTAGGTACTGAGACCATTAAGCTGCTCCTAGCAGCTGGGCCAGCATACCTATGGAGTAAGATCAACCAAAGATAGCCCCAATGTTAAACGGTCTGAAGGTCTTGTTTGGTGTAGTCAATGCTGTTTGTACAAGGAAATCAAAGTTATAATTCTATCCACCCAAAAATCATTGTTTGAAAAACACTAAATTCTTATATTGCCCAATTGGTCATTCATTTTTGCTAAAACTTTTTAAGTTGTTAAAAAAAAAAAAAAGCAGGCGCTTTAATCCACTGAGCTATCTGGCTGGCCAAGCAATTATTGTCATTATTGCCAAGTATTGCCCCAAGATTCCCAACAAATTATTATTAGAACAATGTGGCATATCACCTGCAAGAAGATGAACACTGTATCATAAAGTTCTAATTCTCTGTCACAGAGAGAACTAAACAATAATGTTATCTGTAGAACATTAAATTTGAAGACAAATGAATTAAAAATAATAGGTTCCCAAGCAAAAATTCCTAGCAAATGAGTATCGAATGCCAGCTTCTCTAGAGGGGAAAGGAATTGAGCAACTCAGTTCTACCCTCTCCAGCCAAAGAACGCTGCCCCCAACATATTTGTATCAGTTTTTCAAAAGTAAAAATTTTCGTCTCATTTAAAAATAGTCAAGAAGCATTTTTCATTGAGTAGCTGTATACTGAAAATTGTATTTTCTCAGGGCAACTTCCGAAACTCGTTCCCACAGATGCAGACTTCGGCTCCACCAGTAACCAAACAAAACCACACTGAGGAGACCCTGGGTCACTCACAGAGCACATGCCTGGCTGACATCAGAAGTTGAGGTCTCCACTACATCTCCTAAAAATAAAAAGATAATCTGGTATTAGTACATATGATTTTAAATACTTATGCAAAATTCATAAATATTTGAAGAAAATTATCTGCTGGCTGTAGCAGAATTCCTCTCAGGGATGAGAACTGACTTCATTTTAGTGAATACTCACAGAGAACAATTTGGTAGACTTCAGGTGGGGTCCAAGGCAGGTAAATTGCTTGGCATACTAACAATGGAAGGGTCTCTCTCTCTCTCTCTCTCTCTCTCTCTCTCTCTCTTTTGAGTCTAGCCTGAGAAGCAGAGGAGGGGAAGACCATTTAGGAAGAGAGACAAAATAGCAGTGGTAAGAGATGTAGAGGAAGAAAGGTGACAGAGGTTTATCTCAGGTAGACTAGATAAAGAAATTATAATCCAGTGATAGATAATAATCTCTCAGTGGCATCATGAGAAATGATGCCAAACTTTTCAATATGCTAAGCTGGTTTGTAGGAAACATATGCTACAAACATATAGGCATGTATGCATGGATTTGTCACTAAGAGGCTATATACATTGCATTGCATGAGTAGTAATTAAAAATCATCAAGATCACCGGCAGTGTCTTGGTGGCCATAAGGTGAAGAAGAGAGAGCATTAGGGCCCAAGAGCCCCAAGGGGTCAGCAGTGACATAAGGCAGAGGAAGAGACCCCCAAAACACAAACCCCCAAAAGTTACGGGACTCTTGGGCAAGGCAACAAGATGCACACAGAATGTGGGCAAGAGATTTGAGCCAGTTTTACCCAACCTGAGCTATGTCTACATGTAAGAGATGCCAATCAAGCTTCTCTCACAGAAAATTCTTACTCGATCAAGATAACCTGAAAATGTAAGCAGCTACACCTAATGAGTCTTCACTTCTGATCTGGAGTAATTGACAAATAGAAAAGACCAGGTGGAGCTACTTTTTCCAATTTCAGGCACCAGCAAAGGCTTATTTACCCTCTAACAGTACGGTCCGTTTAAGAAAGAGAACCCTGCTATCAATGAATGGATGCTGCTCTAATGACTAATTGATGTTAAGAGTGTCTAATGACCTAATATCTCATTAGTGTTGGCTGAGCCAGCAGGGGTCTTTGAAAATGTTTTGAATTTCACTCTAAGACTTCATGAGTTTTCCAGTAAATGCAAGGGCTGATCACAACCTACAGTGAATGTTTAAATATTTTTTAATCATTACAGTGAAAAACACATGGTCATTAATCCTTCTCAAAATATTTCCCTGACTTTGAACACACATATTCCATTGCTCTTACCACTTTCTGAAGCAGTTCTAGAAGTCCTCTTTTGTGAGTATCTTTAGCTGTGCTTTCATGCCTGCTTTAATGTTTTGAATCTACTCAAAATGCTAAGGCAACTTCTGTCAAATAAAACCATTGTAGTGTGTCCTCACTCACCTTATTCGCTGGATCTGGCATCATGGGACTTTTGGCTCTTTCCCAAGGTCAAAATGACCATAAAAGGTATATGTTTCTAACTGCCACAACAGCCACAGCAGATCAATGAAGGACAGTCATGAACAAGGACTGCCAGGACTGCTTCAGAAATTAACAGGAATGATGGAATAAGTGTGTTTGAGACAAAGGCAGGTATTCTGAGGGGGATTGATGGCAATGTGTCTTTTACTTTGACAGATTTTTAAAATTGAATCTTTCACCATATTTTATGATCCCATGTCATATATCAGACCACTGCATAGTTCACTAACCCCACAAATATAGGAACACAACAAAAATGGGATGAGTCTATATGAATATAACTTGGAAGTATAAAGGCAAACATGCAACCTACATGACAGAGATGTGTCACACTGGCAAAATTATATTATGAAAGCTCAAGAGAAAGATGGCAAGAACCAAAGGAGTCCCCAGTAGGGACATATGTCAAGAATTGAGTGTCATTATAGTATCAAGAAACAGAGTGGGTAACTCCACCCTTCATTCATCCTTTAATACATTAATATTTCTTGAATACCTATTATTCCATGAAAGTATAGGTAAATTATCTGCATATATTATGTAACTAGGTGCAATATATGAAAAAGCTGAGACTTTGACAAGTTAGGACACTAGAAGTTACAAAACACATACTTTAAATATCATCCAGCCAATGAAGGACAAATCTGGGACTCAAATCCAGGTCTTTCTCCAAAATTCCTGTTTTTTGCTCTTTCTAAACCCATTTTTTTTCATATCAAAATCAAACAATTCAAGAACATTTCTGTTTATTTTTTGGGAAACATTTTTCCTTAAATGTATAAGGAGTACCAGTTAATCTTGATGGGACTAAGAGACTCCAGAGAGGTGAGTGGATTACAGGGCTGCTGTACAGATGAGTGGATTCATCCACAATGGTCATAGCTGAAGGTGCTGCTAGGAGGTGGGGCCCAGGTGGGCTTGAGTCACTAGGGGCAAAATGTGGAAAGTACACCTCCCGCTATGTTCCTCCCCATGGTCTGCCTCCCATTGTTGAGAATTTAACAGCTTCGATCCACCACACCCTGCTGCCATGTTTCTTCCTTTTAGCCAGATGACCATGAACCAAAACCTCAGGAACCAAGAGCCAAATTAAACCTCTGCTCCTTGAAGTTGTGAGTGTGGAGTATTTTGTCCAGAAAAGGGAACACTGAGCAAAGAAAGGAAAAGTGATTACTGTTCATCTCCATTTAAAAAGAAATAGTGAGTTCTAAATTTTACAGCAGATAATCTCACTCATTTCTAAAGAATTCTCACCCACCTCTTCTTTCTCACACTGAACCAGCCCATACCTGGGCTACTACCAGCATAGCATGCTCAACAGATAGCTAAATTTCCTTCCTTGCAACAGCTACCCATGGGTAGAGCTGCAAATTGCCAACAAGGAAGGAAAGAGCTCAGAGGCCAATAACCTGAGAGACTACAACAGCATGCAGAAAGTCCTCAGTAAGTTTAAAAAGATACTTATTATAGAATTTTCCATCAATTCAACAAATTGAACCCTATGTTTAAAAGCAACCATGAAGCGGAGGGAATAGGGCATCAAGAGCACAGAAGAGGAAGAGATGTCGAGTGAGGTGCACTCACAAATCTGACCAAGAGTACTGCTTCCCTGGTATTTAAGTCTCAGATTGGCAAGCAAAGGGCCTGGAGGAGACCCTTGTTGCAGGAAGCTCAAGACAGGTCTGAGGACACACAAACAAGGCTCTGAACATCTCTGATGCTTCAGCACTTTTCCAGGAATGACCGGAACAACCCCGAGCTCATGCATGACCATGAGCTTACAGAACAAGAATGTATTTCCACCTTAGTAATGTGTAGTCGATACATCCTACCCAATACCATGAGAGTATATAATAGCCGCATAAACGTCCCCAAATATGCCAAGATATCGAGAGGCAGCTGTTCATCTCTCTTTTGAAGGATGCAGGCAGTGTTGGTTGACCTGTGTTATAGAACCGACATAGATTAGCTGAAATAATACTTTAACAGTTTTGTAGTACCCAACTATATGTTCTGTTATAAGAAATAGCAAATGTTTAATCATAAATATTTTAATGGCTTCAGGGATTCATGGTATTCAATGACCGTGTTAAATGATAATAATCACATCTGGTTTATTACTATAGTAATTCAGCAGCTTCTCTTCAGCCGTTATTTTTTATTATATGTGCTGTGCTACTGTCATGGTCATTTATAGCAGCAATATTTTAAAGTGGCTCATTTGTTTGTTTAAGGACAGTTTCACAATATATTTCTATATTAATATACATTTTGTACTATTATTTCCAAGCTGCCACTGGAAAATTGATCCCAACTTGTTATGACTGAAGAGGCAGGAGTCACGTGAAATGTCCAAGTGGGGGACCACATGGGACTGTCCAGTGCCCACAGGGCCCTGTGACAACTGCTATAGAGGCTTGTTCAAAACTAAAGAAGTGTATTAAGAAAGAATTAGGAAATAATAATAATAAATGTAAGGAGAGGATCCCAACATTGGGGGGCACTGCCTGAGGCACAGAGGACAAGGTACCTGGGAACAACCTCCAGGCACCCAGGTTGCAAGGTCCAGGTGGCCATGCAGACTCAGTGGCCTCTTGGTTTCATGCAGAATGATAATGAGAAGACAAAGCGTGAACAGACGTGAATTTGCCAAGGGTCAAGGCAGGTCAAAGTTACTCAGTGGGTGGCTTGGCCACCGACACTGATTTCAGATCTCCTCCAAGTGGGCATGAGAGCGAGCAAGCAGTGTTCCCCACCCCACAAGGCTGTTACTCAGAATGGTTCCAAGTAACAGGAATTACACTATCTCGTGTGTGGTGCCTGCTGCATCTCTGCCCCTCCTGGTGCATCAGCAGGCGCTGCTTGTGATGGGGTAAACACTGGCCTGAAATCATACCTTGCTGGGGAGGAGGGTCTTGATAACCCGGGGGAGTTAATTCCCTGTGACATCCTGATGAAGCAGGTTGTGCAAAAGCAGACAGGCTCCAGCTCTGTTTCCTCTCTCCTGGATTCTGATTGGCTGGGTGACAGAGGGCAAATGGCTTTTACAGCTATGAATGATGTATGACCGTAAAATGGTCTGTAACCAGAGGTGCCAACTGACATGCCTGCTGATTTAACGGACACCCAGGGTTATGTTTGTAGAGACGCTTAAGTAAACACGTGCTAGCTTTGAGGCCATTTACTAAGCAATCATTTCTCTCGCTCTTCCTTTCCGTTTTATTTTACCTCATCATAAAAAGGATAGTAAAGCTACGATTCCCTTTTTCATAATAATGAAGATTTACTCCGAACAGTGGCAGTTGCTCTTTCTTCCCTCCTTTCTATTGTCTGGTTCCTTTTCCCTCTTTTTGTCTGCAGGGGGAGTTGTGATAGACCCAGGGAGTCGGCACAGGACTGGATGGAGGAGCTGACTCGGAATGGGAGAGATTTGGCAATTGGAGAATTAGGCAAAGAGAACACAGAGGTTATGGTTAGGCCAATGGATCAGGAAGACTTCTGTTCTGCTGCAAATCACCAAAAGCAGCAGAGAAAAGGAAGACAGCCTTCCCTTCAGGTTCTCACACTGAGAAATACCCACAAGCACGTTATCTTCTGAAGCTGCAGCCATGGGTTTCTCTGATTCTTTGGCTACCTGTAGCAGTAATGGTTAACCCTAAGTTAGGTTTGAGCTAAGTCTGGGAGCTTGATTTTGTGTGACTGCTGTACGATCACTGGGGAAACACAAACGCTACTAAACATAGAAGTAACCCAGAATAAATTGATCAGAAATGTACAAGTCATCACAGAATAATTCCTGCCTATATCTGTGGAAACCATCGCATAGGAGCCATCTAATTTTATGCTCCAAGCTGAGTCAGGGAGAGGAAATATTCAATTTTTTTTCTACTGCATGTCAACGAGACCTTGTCATCTCTTTCACAGGGCTTCTAAAGATAGCCCCAAATTCTCAAGATAAAATCTATTAGCTATTCCAATCCTAGAATTTCTGGCTCTTTGCTGTCAGCAAAAAAGAATCAACTAAAAACTAATGGAATTATTTGTATTCTAAAGAGAATGTAATTTGTATTCTCATTCTTTCTTGGATCAATTTTGATAGTGTTTGGTACACTTAAAAGACTTGCTCTATTTTACTGGTCTTGATGCCCATTTTTTTATTTATTCATTCATTCTATTGTTTGTTTCCCATGCTGTTCATTTCAACTTTTTCCTATAATAATTTCTCTACATAGTTTCTTTCTTTTTTTTTTTGGCGGAACCGGGGATTGAACTCATATCCTTGTGTTTGCCAGTCAAATGCTTATCCTACTGAGCCATCTCTGCAGCCCCCTCTCTACATAGTTTCACTTGTTTTTGTGTTGCTATTATTATCTTTGTCATTTTTCCAATTTCTTTTTTAGCTCTTTTTTTGTTTTTTACTCCAATTTCTGATGACTAGTACTGTTTTTAGTGTGTTGTACTTTTTAATCAGAGAAGTACGTGTCACCACGCTGTTATGCAGGAGGCAAACAGGAACCACAGCCTGTTCTTGTATAAATCGAGAGCTGCAAAGGAATCTTAAATTTTAAAGGATTGTAAGCAAAACAAAAAAAGAATGTAGAGTAGAGACCACAAGGTCCACAAAGCTGTCAGTGTTTTCAAAGAAAGACTTGCCGAATGTGGGTAGAAACATTGAATGTCACGTTTTCATCTCTGAGCTCAGCTTTTGCTCTGTCCCTTAGTGTCACATAAACTGTTCTATTTTCCACTGCTTCCTAGATACTTTATACCTTATTTTTAGTATTTCCTTATATCAAAGGGTTAAATGCAGTTATCATATCTGAATATATTTTTGCCCACCTTTTGATTATTTATATCCATTTTATCAGCTTATGACAAGAGAATATAGCTGATCTTTGTTCTTTATATCAATCTCATCCCTTCCAGGCCTTCCTTGGCTAGTTCTCTTTTGCCTATAGGCATCTGGATTTACTATCTTTATAATAGTTTTTACATAGAATTTTTTAACTTTTCTAAGCCACTGTACTCCTTCCCTTCATCATTTTGATAAGATAAAAATCTTGTCATCCCTTAATGATAATTTACATTCAATCAAGTTAAATATTGAGGCTAAATTAAATCAAAGCAATGGGACAAAATATCGCCCGGTTTTCAAAGTGTATACTCCTGAGACACTGGGTGCATTTTTAAGGCTGTTGCTGTTCCATAGAGCAATGGGTCACATTTCTTTGCAGTTGAATTCCTTATTCACAGCAGAATCTTTACTATAATCCACATGGCATAGCTCCCTGGTAGAATGTGAATGGCATCTACAAATGTATTTGAAGCCAAACATTGGCAAAACTGTTAGCTCAGTAGACTATAGATAGCCCAGAATTCAAATCATAGAGGGAGCAGTGACCCCTGGAATTCTGATACTGTTATCCCACCCTCACACACAGTGGAGAAGATGAAACAAATTACTTAAGTGAATTTCAAGGAAAACAATGTTCAGTACATATGAACAATGTAGAATTTTACTCAAATCTCATAATAAGCACTATAGGCTGTGGCCCAGAAAGGCCACCTGGTCACCCAGTCTGAAGGTAATACTTAACTATGCAAAATCACCTGGTCCTGCAGACTCTGGTCTCAGCTTTAGAAAAAACGGTCATATCACCAAAGACATGATTGCACCTAGGCACATTGTTCTCAGCAGGAATCTTAGATTAATCTAGCAAAACTATTCCAACTCATTTACTATACTAAATGGAACTACTGTATGCATGAAACAGTCATGTCTGCATGCAAAAAGTCATTTACCCTCTACTGTCATTAGCACACTGTGTCTTTCTTTCATGTGCTTTTTGGGGGTACTTCTAAATTATGTCTCAGTATCACAGAGTTCATCAGCAAATGAATGAAACATCATATATCCATCCAGTGGAATATGATTTGGCAATAAAAAGAAAAAAGTACTAATGTATTCTGCATCGACGAAACTTAAAGCATGCTAAGTGACAGAAGCTTGTCATAGGAGCTTGCGTATTGTTTGACTCCCTTTATATGACGTGTCCAAGACAGGCAAACCTATAGAGATAGAAAGCCGATGAGTGGGAACCAAGAAATAGATAAAGGCTTGGCACGTTGAAAGTGGGAGATAATTGTCCAAAGGCAGAGAGTTTCTTTTTGAGGTAATGAAGATATCCAGAAACTTATTGTGGTGGTGGCTGTGCAATTCTGTAAGTGTACAAAGAACAGTTGTATACCAGAGATGGGTGCATGCATTGCATTTAATTACATTCTAATAAAGGTCCTGCAAAAAAAATATCTTAAAGGGGCACTGAGCTAATTTGGGCCATAGTCTTTTGTATTAATCAGCTTCCTGTCAGTGAGACATAATACCGCATACCCACAACTTAAAGAAGAGATTCAATTTGATTCACAGTTTTGGGGGATTTAGTCCATGGTGTTTTGGTCTCAAGGCAGAAGAGTGTGGCAGAAAAAAAGATGCTTAGTTCATGATGTTCTGTTTGATTTTGAGGAGTGATGGGTTGTGTGGCCCTGACACAATGAAACGCTGTCGCATTTGTGTCTCCTCACACCAACACTCTCAAGCTTGTCTACCTCCTTCTTTGAACATAGTTTTCCTTGCTTCTATTTTCTAACAACAAAAACCATGAGACATTAAGAACTGTTGTCAAATAATTTGAATCATTATTTTTGTGTTTCACAATTTGTAGAGTTGATTTCATCCACTTTGATAATGCTATCTTACATATTGCCAACACTTACAAAATTTTTTCTTATAGAAAACTGTAAGGTATAATAAGACCCAAAATAACACTGCCTTAAGCAAATTAAAAATTTATTTGCAGTCTCTCAAGGAAGGAACATGGCAGAAGAAGCAGCTCAGTAGTATGGTAGTTCTGCTC
>NW_004524591.1:16436129-16456088 GCF_000260255.1 Octodon degus | reverse complement strand
TTTGTCAGAACTTTGTCTCACAGGCTCATCTAGCTGTAAAGATAACTGGGAGGTATGATCTATATTCCAGAGGCTTAGGTGAAAATGAAGAGACAGAAAGAATGGGTAGGTGTAGACATCTACCATTTTTCTCTGAAAATAAAACCTACCTGGAAAATAATCAGTCTTTAAAACTACAGATCAAAAATGCCAGCCCAGGTCAACCTACTTTTGCCTTACCTGCCATCACTATTCTTTTGTTTGGTGTCAACTCATTCTTTTTTTTCTTTCTTTTTTGTTTTTGTTTTTGTTTTGGCGGATTGAAATCAGGACCTCATGCTTGCCAGGGAAGCGCTTATTCTACTAAGCCATCACCCTGGCCCCTTGGTGTCTACTCTTTAAGGCAGGTAAGACCAAGATAGTTTAATTGGGGCTTATACTTTTGATCTCTCTAGCTTTAAAGAATGATTATTTTCCAGATAGATCTTGCTTGAGGGAAATATGGTGGCAATCTCTGCTATAGAAGACAATTGTCCCCTATTATGCAGTTCCATTATACAATTGGTTTAGATGTTCATCTGTTCATCATTTTTCTTCTCTCTCTCTCTTTTTTTTGCCTTTTTTTTTGGTTTTGGTTTTGGTTTAAATCACTATATATATATATATATATATATATATATATATATATTGATTTTTCATGGGAACTGTTATTATAGTTTTTACATAATGGATTTCTGGAAAGGCAATCATTGGCTAGTGTTTATGTCTCCAGACTCAGAAATCATGCTAATAGGGTTTGAGTCCAAATTGCCTTCCCTTCCCTGCTTAGTAGTTCTCTGAACTTGGAGTCATTCCTCTTGTTCATTTCTCTGTCTGCACAAGCAAAGTGAAGAGACACACCCACTTCCTAGGGTAGTTCTGAGGATTAGTAAATTAAACCAAGATCCACCATCACTGTCATCAGCCCCTTTCTTTCTATAATGGGAATCTGATGCTGCTGCTCCATTCACAAGTTCCTGCCACCTTGAACCATGGGTGGCATATGCACGACTGTCACATCGGGGGGCTTGTACCACTAGTGGAAGTGGCACAGTCATGCATGGGATAGTCATGCATGTATCATTGATGGTCCAAGACACCCACAGTGACACGTGAATTATGGCCCCATGGTGAGTGTATTAAGCCCCTGAAAACTTCTCTTAGTGTAAACATTATAAGACCCAGATCCATGGCATGTTCCCAAAGTACCTTTGTACTGTAGACTCTGTTGACCTTTCCCACCTTGTCTTGTACCTCCCTCAACATGTAACTAGCTCTTAGGGTCTCAGAACAAAGAACACTGCAGACCTCCTAGCCCTTTCCCTACCTGTTCAGCTACCCCATAGCCTCCCTTGTTTTCCTCCAGACACAACTTCTCTTCTCCAAGCTCTTCAGATTGTAAGTGACATGACTACCATGTCACTTCATGCCTGCTGCAGGAGAACTTGGCCTCCTGTCATAGTAACCTGGAGGATATGGATCTGAGCCTAGGAAAACAGGACTCAATATTTGCCAAATATCTAATTCTTGATAAATATTTGATGGTGGACAAAAGAAAGGAAGAAGTACTGTAGAAAAAGCAAGGGTTTTTAGTATACTTCTTATGAAATCACATACTTATAAAGCAAACAAAAACCCAATAAAATAGAATAGAAGTAATAACTTTCCAAATTAAAGGGTATCCTTTAGCTGTATTTTATGAATAATATTGTATTAGTTACTTTTCTTGTTGCTGAGGCAAAATATCTGACACCCAAAGTGAAAATGGGAAAGGTTTATTTTGCTCACAGTTTGTAGAAGTTTCAGTCTATAATCTGCTGGCTCCAAGGCAGGGTGGTACATAGTAGTGGGGCAACAGTTCACAGTGGTGGGAGACTGCAAAAGCAACAAGGGAAAGTCTAACAGGATTTGGGTGATGTCAATCCAGTCAGGGGACTGATTCATTGATCATCTTCCCTTAATCCCAGCACCCTTAATCTTAGTGTTAAACCATGAATCAATCACAAACTCTATATTCAGCTACCTCTAAAAACCCTCACTACCCATGACTGCATGAGGCTTTGGGGGGACAAATAGACACAAACCATAACCAGTATACTATAGCTCACACTCAGAAGTGTAAGCTTTCTTCTTCGTGTTAAGATGTGTAAACTCCGATCAGTTGGCTCTAACTGCTACCAGGAAGAGAGCGTGTGGGGTACGGTGAGTGCTGCTAGCAGGGAGCATACTGCAGATCTCCGTAGACCAGACCTCTGGCTCCGAGCTTCCACATGTCCCTGCTCTAACACAAGGGACAGGCAATTTCACACGAGCAACACAGCCCTGCGCTGTGATGCAACTTCACCTTTTCCTTCCTGCTTAATACTAGTAGCTAATATTTATAGCATCTTACCCTGGACTTACAATGTTGTGGGCACCTCATTTAACTCTGAACAATGTACCACATCTATTATCGCAGCTTGTGATCTGGAGAGGGTAAATGGCAGAGCTGAGTTAGGAACTCGGGCACTTCAGCAGACTCTCTTTGTAACAATTGTCTTTCCTGGAAACATAAAAATACAAGTACAAGTCTGGTGTGGTGGCACACAGCTGTAATCCCAGCACTCTGGGAGAACGAAGTAGCAGGATTAAGAGTTACAGTTCAGCCTGAGTGATTTAGTAGCTCAGGAAGATTATATATATATATATATATATATATATATATCCTTAAATGCTGGAGATGTAATTCAGGGTAAAGCCCCTGAGTTTAATCCTTAGCACTAAAAAATAAACAAACAAAAAAAGAGGTGTGAGAGTGAACCAAATTTACTCTGTAGAAAAAATATATATTATTCACACCACGAGATAACAGAAAAGATCTGTATTTGGCCTCCTGAAGTACGGGAGCATGCCTTCACTATGTTGTACTTGACAGCCCCTGCTCCGGCCCTTTAGTGTTAATCATTTTGGCCCAAACTGGGAGACCTGGGATACAGTGTGAAGAGAGGAAGACCTAAGTCAAGCCTGACTCCTCCAGTAACTATTCAAGCAAGATACTCCCAACTGGGTTTTGCGTCTGCCTGTGGGGATTGTAGCCTTTTCCTTGTCAAGGTGTACTAAGAATTAAGTTAACTAATACACAGAAAAAACAAAACAAAACAGAACATAGAGCACTCTGTAGGTGATGTCTTTCCCACTCCCCTCTAAGATAACAACAAAAAAAGAGTGATGATAAATTATCAAAAATTAAAAGCTATGTGTTCTAATTTTCCACAATTGTGGAATCACAAAGAGTTTATAATCAAAAGCAAGCAAGAACATACCTGCTTTACATCCCATTCTCAAATTTTGCTCTTAACCACAAATGGAAAATTAATTCAATTCCGGCATAGAATCCAACCCAGATTCTAAATGCAAATACTTGTCAAGCATAAGAGATTATCCTTTAGAAAAGGGAGCTAAACTCAGTGTTGGTTGGTTTAAAAAACAAAACAAGACAAAATCCAGTGCTGTTGAGCTCCCAAAATCACTCTGCTGAAGCCGGCAGAAATTACTGCACATAACCTACCTGCACGCTGGCTCCCTCCAAGCCAGGGCAAAACCTCTGATTGAGTTTTTCAGAAGTTGGAAGATCAGTTGCTGGAGACAGATGGGAAGATTTTATCAACCTGACAAGATGCCCAAGAGGTCATTAAGCACTGTCTCCAGATTTCTAATGAGAAAGAAGTCAGTACGTTGCTGTAATGCAAGCTGATTGAAAGGCCTGTAGTGGCCAGTCCTCGGGCCACCTGCCGATTCCCCTACTGGCCACACAGTGCCAGTCTCGGATGTGCACAGCCACTTTTCTGCATGGTGTTAATCTACACCAGCAGGAAGAAGCAGGAAAGCACATTCCCCAGGTCTGGATTAGCAAAGGCCAGCAGGTCCTCTGGAGCTTCCTCCACCACATTCCCGGTGGGGCATTTCTGACCCACTTGCCATGGTTGAGGTGCTTATGTGCTTGTCCCCACTTCCCACAGGGCCACTGAAGTCCTCTTCAGGCCACAGATGCCAAACTCCCACAGGAAAGCTGGCCCAGAGACAAAAACCACACACGCTGTGCCTTGAGGGTCTATTTCGCTTGAAAGCCTGCAATGGGGCCAGCTTTGCTGTGGGTATGGGAGGAGCCTTAAGTCCCCTCACCCTTCACCACTCCCTAAACAGAGAGGTGGGCCCTTGTGGAAGAGAGACAGGCTGAGGACTTCTAATTGCACCTGAGGCCCTGCAGGTCTTACCCTTGGAATTCAGCACCTTCCTTGGCAGAAAGATTAGCTGCATGTGTCTCCAAGGCAGACTCATTACACTGCCTCAGAATGTTTGCCCCACTGCTCAGTAGCAGAGTGTCCTTCATGAGTCCCCTGGCCACACTCACCTTCAGTTTCATCATCTGTAGAGTGAAGATTTTGCTATATTAATCCTTATTCTTCATAATGGATGAAAAGTATTTAACATAGTGCTTGGACCCAGTAACTCAAAAAAGAAAAAGTGATAGGGTCATACCATTGGTGAGTTTGAGAAATGAAGTAACATACCCAACACTCCACACCACATGGAACACAGACTCTGAAAACAAAGTCTTATGCAATATTTAATTTATTCCCAAGGGCATATGTTATGAAATAATACAATGAAAAAAAAGGGAATCTCGTGTTAATTCCTCCAAGCGGCTAGCCCAAAGACCACAATCTGTAAGTATTTGAAACAAAAAGTGGTGGAATGTTCAGGTTGAACTTTTTCTTTCCATGTTCTCCTAGTGACTGCAGCTCCCAGGCACCCCTTTCTCAATGGGCAGAGGATGATGGACTACCTCTCACAGCACCTGTGGAATCCAGTGCCCGGTTTCCATCCTTTCTCCTCCTATATTCTGCCTCCTATTGGTTATTGTTCACATCCTGAGATGGAGTTTGAGGCACCCCATTGTTCTCAAGAGACTCATTTTTAAGATTTTGATCTCATATCATCCGGTCATGTGGATCGCATACATTATGCATCCATTCATTAAACACCAGCCATGGTGCTGGTAACCACACAGTAAACTACAGCAGGTGGGTTCTAGTTGGGGGCGGATGAAAAGAAAACTCAGACATAAAATCTATAAGATATCAGGAAGTGTTACATACTGTGGAAAAACTCCAACAGGGAAGTGGAAGAGGAAGTGGGGGGGGGCACCAGAACAATGTCACACGGGCATGACACAAAGGCTTTGTGGATGAGACAGTTAAGCAAAGACCTGAAGACAGTGTGGAAGCTTGAGAAAGCTCTGGCTAAGCAAAGGACTCAAGGAAGGACAGGCGTCCAAGGGAAAAGGATGCCAGCCAGAGGGCCAGGAGCAGGGTCAGGAGGCTGGAGTGAATAAGCGGGGGAGAAGGCAGGTTGAAGCCATAATCACAAGGGCAGGGATGGCAGATGGACTTGGAGATTGATGAGAGAATCTTGACTTCTACTCTGCCTGAGGCATGAAGCCATCAGAGAATCTTGAGCAAAGACGAGACATGATGCAACCCACCTCTGGAGCTGCGTGTCAACCCCAGACAGTGGTGGGGAAGGGCAGTGGCCAGGAGCCCAGAAGGAGGTGCCACTTTGATTAGAGCCCAGAAGGTGAGGGAGGTTGGATGTGGGTTTTCTTTAGAAATGACATCAACTGGCTTTAACTCTGCGCTGCTCTAGGTCGTTTCTACACCATGTTCTCTGCACTTAGGTGCAGAACCCATGCATAAAAGTTGGAAAAAGTCAGAGATTTGAAACGAGGGGAGACAATAATGTGTCCAGCTTTTCACATAGAAGTTGAAATCAGCCTTTTGTAGATAATTTCCTAAAGGGAAAAAACCATCACGTCCTGGTTGGTTGCAGTTTCCACTCAACTCAGCCTGAAATAGGGAGCGTGCTTTCTGTCCAGTGAGGCAAATCTTCCACACTTCCCCTATCCGTTTCCTCTGGTCTACTGCAGAAGTGATTGTAGCCTTCTTGGTCGCCACAGTGTGAGGACCCATGCACACTGATTCCTTTGACAGGCCAGGACCCCAGCTGGCTGGCTTCACCAAGAGACTCCTCCCTGGCCTGGGACCTGGGCCAGCAGCAGGTTGTGGAGCCTGCAAGACCAGATTGCTGGAGTTTGGTCAAGAGAACAGATGTGAACATTGGGCCAATCTGACTACAGAGAGATACTTAACCACCTTTTCAAGGTGCATAGTTGCCTGGTTAAGCCAAGTCAAGTAGACATACATTTCCGGGGGGAGGGGGGGGAGAGAGAGAGAGAGAGAGAGAGAGAGAGAGAGAGAGAGAGAGAGAGAGAGACTGAGCCTTTCCTCCCTTCCTCCCTGAGGATGTGGAAACTGTGCAAGAGGAAACCCGACTTTGGGAAAAAAAATATTCATCAAAAGAGACCAATAGCATATTAATGGTTTACATGTCACTGCACCCAGGTCAGAGGCAAGAAAGAATGAAGAGAAGGAGAAGGAGGAGGGGAAGGAGAACCTATTGATAAGATAGTTAGTCTTCATTTCTGAGCATGAGTGGAGCCATCTTTACACAGGGGTGGAGGAGGGGAAGCTTCCTCTTTATAGGAGCCTCCCTGCAGGCCTACTGTCCCTCCCAAACAGCCAGATAGTGCCTGTCTTCTCCTCAGTGCCTGCTACTTCTAGTCATCTCAAGGAGAGAACCAGTACAATATCTTGACTCCAAAGATACTTCAAATAGAATGGCAGAAACCAGTATCCTGTGAGATTGCCAGGGTAAAAGAGCTGGAATCCCACAGGGAAAGAGGACTTCCCAGATGAGGCCAGGGCTGCGTCCTTCTGCTCCCTACCATTCTCCACATGGTGCCCCCCTCTCTCCCACTCTCCACCATCCCATCCTGTGCACCTAGAGACCCTTAGCTTCACCTTCACGCTGACTTAGGGCTCAGTGGCCAGGTGAAGCTTCCCTATATCTGTTCTTTCCCAGAACACCTATTCCCCTACTCCCTAATTGGGGTGGGGGGCATTTAACACACAAATTCTCATATCTCCAATTTTTCTCATGAAATGAATGTCTGAGATTTTATTTAGCTTCAGGAGTTTAAGGAAAGTTTTTATAGAGGGTACGAAAGAAGATTAGCACAGCAGTGGAGCTGATGGAGCCAAACCAACTTCTTCATACTCTGTCAAACACTGAGCCAGGTGCTTCTCATGCTGCAGAAAGTAAGGGAAAACAGGACTGCTCAAAATGTCAGTTAAAAAAGGAAAGCTGACGTTAAGATGTGCTAAATCTCCTGGGGAAATGCACGATCTAGAAATGCAGGCACGGAACCCGCATCACCTAGATGGAAGAGGACTCTGGGGAAAATAGAGCAGTCAGTCCAGAAGAAAGGACAGGCGGCAGATGCAGGTGCCTCCAAGCATTTCCAAGTGTTAGGCTCCAACACAGAGAAGAGAGGAGAATGACACTGGGTACCATGACTGTCAACACCTGGTGCATCCTCCAGCACATTCATGGAACTCATTGCTCAGAGGAGGTGTCTTTGTGAAAGATGTTGTCACCTTGGAATCAGGGGGAACTTGGAAGTCAGGTGACAGAAAAACTCTGAAGAAGAACTTGTCCAGGAATGGTAGAGAGAAAGGGGGAGTTCAGAAAGCAAAGTATAAGTACAATAGCCTGATTCCCAGGTTAACCTAGGTCATTAAAATTTGTGCTACAACAGACAGTCCATCTACATGTCTTAAAATCTGCAGTGAGTCAAACCTGTGTAGGGACCCCTTGTCCTCTGCCAAAAATTCCTGCCCTGTAGAAACTAGCGGCCTTCAGAAGAAGACACTGCAACCTCATCTCATGAGACTGACGAGACCACTCATTCATCCATTCATACTTTCATGGAGCAAATGTTTTACATAGCAGATGTAAGGTGTTCCATGGGGTGTGGTGAGAGCTGAGATACAACACTGCCTGTATCCAGACTCTTGGAGCTTAAGTAGAGAACTTAAGTATACTTTACTAAGTACACTGAAGGTATAAATCAATCAATCATAGGTCATATACTATGAAAGTACAGAGAAGGTGAGAGTGTTTTCAAGAGGAGAGATCAGAACAGGTTGGAGAAACTATCATTTAGTCTGAGCCTTAATGTCTAGGTTAGAATACATTAAAATCTTGGACAGGGACTTGCACATAGTAAGAATTACAAGAATTACCCCTTGTATGAGAAGGTTTGTTATTCAAGGGTATAATTCACTCTGACATACTTGTCATTACCCAAGGCAGTCTGGGGCTTTCCTTCATAACGGTCCTTCTACCTGGAATGCCCTTCCCCTCCCCAGCTCCTTTCTCGCTGACCAACTCTATTTGTCTTTCAAGATCATTACCTATCTGAAGACATCTCCTGACCCCAGGGTCCTGCCCTCCATCATGCTGTCACTGTAGTGTGCATCCTGAGCGCACCTCTGGGATGCGCTACCACTCCGTCAGGGCCCATGTGGCTTCTTGTATCGATTGAGAACCTCCAAAGGGCCCTGCCTAGGTTAGAGTCACCTTCACATACTCCACGTCAGGTCAGAGTTGACACCAGATGTATGCAGGTGAGAAATGAAGCCGTGGGGTAAACGAGATGGCCACGTGTCAATAATTGAGATAAAGGCCAAGAATAGATCTTTGCAAACTGTCTGTATTCCTTGAAAACAGTAAGATGAAGAACTGTCCCGGACAGAAGCCCTGATTTCTGGGGCAATAGACCTTTGGGGGTCTCTAGTAGACTATCTTGGGGGATTTCTCTTATTCATTGTTCCATCAGAGAAAAATAGCTACACTATTGTCAGGAGAGTATTTGGTCAGAAACAGATGTCCACAACACAGGCCATGCCCCAACACACTTAGGAACAGTTATGTAGGGTGGTGGTTTTATTCCACTGTCCACGAACCCCAGTAGACCTCCTATGCCCAAAAAAGATAGGTGTTGATCCATGGGGAGAGGCTCATCCAGAGACACGTGGAAATTGCCTATGACCACTCCCCCATGTTCCCATGGCAGCCTAGATGAAGGGAAGGCTTTGTTTAAGCGATTTACAAAGGAAGAATCAAATCTACTGTTTCACAACTCTGTTCTCTAAAATGAAGCTCATACAAGGTGCCATTTGCTTTGAAAACCAAAACAAACAAAAAAGATCAACGACCTACAACATTCCAAAGGGCAACACAGCTTGCTTTCACAGTTAATTCCTTTTTCATTTCAATATCATTCAGCCTTTTCCAGGGCACACTTGGTCCGCACAAAGCTTGTGTCTTTTAGGTGTGCTCCAAGCCATCCTACGAGCATTTCTCCAAGTATTTGTCTATGTTTTTGTGAGGGTACATGTAGCCAAATGCCAGAGTCTTGTTTATAGCAGAAGCCATCAGTCAGCAGCCTGTGCAATAAAATACACACTATCTGCCAATGAAATATAATACTCTAACAAAAATATAGTACACTTCCTTATAAACTCTTTGTCACTCCACCAGACAGTAAAATAAACTGAGTCTACATAGATGCTGTCTGTAAGTCCGTGTGGGACTCCTTTTGCTTCCCCTGGCCCATAGGAGGCAGTTCTGTTCCACATTCAGCACCGTTACTGAAATTTTAGGAGAGGAGAGGCACAATTTATGAGGCACTGTATAGATGAGTGGCCAGGGCCCCACCTCTCCCAAGCATCTGGACAAGAAAAAGCCTTGATGAGTTTAGGGTGGTTCCTTCAATGAATATGAGTGAGCTCTTCCTCTTGCAATCAATGTATCCTTGTTTTCCGAGCCTTAGATTACCATAAAACCAAGGTGAGGCTATGGACATCTTCTTAGACAAATGTGCTTCTGTTTTATTTGATGAGAACAGTTGATAAAAGAATTTGATCATGTATCTTGAACACTTGATAAAAATGTTACACTGTTATCTATTGCGATGTTCTCATTACCTTTTACTTGTTTAATTTCTCTTTTTAAGTCAACTTAGGGAGATCTCATTACACACAGAATTCGTCCACTTTACGTAGTTCATTCAGGTTTGAGAGTTGTAGGCATGTAGCTATCACACCAATATGCAAAACAGGCTATTCTTAGCCCCTAAAGGTTCCTGCTGTGCCCTTTTGTGGTCAGTTTCCCCATCCCTAATCTCAGGAAGCCACTGCTCTGCTTTCTGCCACAGTAGGTAAGCTTTGGATGTTCTGTGAGGTGATATGACTGAAATCATACATTGCATAGTCTTGTGGGTCCTTTCACTCAAAAAAACGTATGTGAGTTTTATCATGTAGGGCCTTATGCATCTAGATAAGTCCTGTACCACTGGGCTACAGCCATCTCTAAGGCTGAGTATGATCCCACTGTCCAAATGTCCTATTATTTGCCTCAATACTCAGTGGTTGATTCTTATTTGGTTTGTTTCCTGTTTATGAAACTAATTTTTGGCTTTCCTGTAAACATTCTTCTGTGGACATCTGTTTTTCTTTCTCTTAATTAACTACCCAGAATTTTAGTGTAATTGTTGAGTAATATGGTAATGATATATTTAGCTTTATAGGAAGTCATCAAACGGCCAAAGCAGTGAAATCATTTTGTATCTGAATTCTCAATGTATGAGTTCCAATTGTTCTATGTACTCACCAATAATTGGTATTGTTGGTTTTCTTAAATTTCAACCATTCTCGTGAACATGCAATATCTCTTTGTGGTTCTAATTTCCATTTCCTCGATATCATGTTGAACATATATTTCATTTTTTCCCGTTTATACATAATATTTTTTTGGTGAAGCTATTGATCATATTTTTGTCTATCTTAAAACTGTCCTGGGGGTTGGTGAGATAGCTCAGCAGACTAAAACACCTAGTTAAGCAAGCTTAGGCAAGCTCAGAGACCATAGTTGGATCCCTGGCACCACATGCTGCACCAGCCCTGCCTCCAGGGAGGGCTGAGCCGAGTCTCAACATAGGTGCGCACACCCATAATCTCAGCACTGGGGAGACTGAAAGCTGGAGGATCACCATGAGTCTGAGGTGCATAGTGAGACCCTGCAACAACCAAAGACATTAAACAAACAAACTGTGATGTTTTTCTTGTTATTGAACTATACGAGTTCTTTAGATAGTCCATATAAAAGTTTTCGTCATTTATATGTTTCATTAACATATGTAAAGTTTGCTTATCTTGTTAAAGGATTTCTCAAGAGGTCGAACTTTATAAAAATTGTATCAGGTCAAATTCATCTTTTAAAAAAATGTTTCATGCTTTTTGCATCCTATAAAAACTTTACCTAAGACAAAGTTATGGAAATATTTCCTATCTTTTCCTTTGCAAATCTTATAATACCAGCTTTTATAATTTAGTCATTTTCATCAACTTTTTTATGTAATGTCAGATTAGGTCAAGATTCTTTGTGTAAAACATAGCTACTTATTTCAATGTGATTTATTTTAAAAAATAGTCATATCTTTTTTCAATTGACTTGCCTTGATAGCTTTGTCAAAACACTATTGACCAAGAACATTGATCTAGTTCATTGGTTTTAAAATCAAATATTAAACTTTAAGTCCAGTAAATTTTAAAAATATAAAATGCTATTAAAGAGGGACCAAAGAAGGATATATGTTTAGAATATTTTAAAAAATGAAAACATAACCTGCTTTCTTGTGTTCCCTCACCAGGCTCCAAACGCTTTGAGACCTGAGGCTGCACCTAGCTCAGACTTGTCTGCTATGTGCCTAATACTGTAGCTAGCTCCCATACATGTATACTGAATAGGTAAAGAATTAATTAATTAATTAATTAATGGCTTAATTAATTAAGTCAGCTTTGTGTGGTGAAACCATAAAAAGAAATAGGGCTTCATGAGCACTGCCTCCTCCAAGGGACTATTTATTTCCAAAAATTTATTCATACTCACCAGAGACACTAAGTAGCTTGGACTAGAACCAGGAAGGTTTTTACTGGAAGGTTTTCTGCAGTGCTTCCATGAGAGATTGCTGAGCTGATGCCTTCACACTCCAGATGAGCCAGAAAGGAGAGAGAGAGCGAGAGCGAGAGCAACTGTCTAAATCCAACTCTCACTTTCTGGTTGTGAGGCTTCGCTTGTCACGGGAAGAGGAGGCAGAAAAGATTTCCTTCATCTACTCGTTTTAGCACACTGTCTGTCCTCAGTCATACAGACTCCTGCTAGGACAGTGTATGTTCTTGTCCAGATTGCCCATCTGAACCAGGACAATTTGCCTCAGAGCTACACAGAAAAATGGAGTCTCTGCAAGATTTCACCAGACAGGGACCAAAGAGAAAACTCAGCAGTATCAGTGCCTGCCTGGCAAGTGCCAGGTCCTGAGTTCAATCCTTCATACCAAAAATAAATAAATAAATAAATAAATAATAATAAATAAATTCACCAGGCAACTTCCTCTCCTGCCTATGTGCTGCACACCTATGTGGCCTCCCAGGAGAAGCATGTCTAGACCCGGATGAATGCAAGACTACCCTGTACTGCACCCTAACACTCACTGTGGTCCCCTGAGGTGACCAAAACAGAGGCCACGAAGAGTAAGAGTCTCAACCAAATGAAGTATGGAGAATCAGGTGCAGGTTCAGTTCCTGTCATTGTTGGCGTCAGTACTAGTACCCAAGTATGTGTGGAGGTGGGGAATGAGGAGCCCCACTTATGAGAAGAATTAGCAGGAGGCCTCACCACCAAGCTGGCCACAGAAGGCTGCGCTCCCCTCCTGCTGCTGACGAGGGTGCACCAGCCAATTTCCAAACAGCCCATGTGACCATGCTTCCATCCAAGAGTATTTGAATTAATTTTCTGCATGAAATTTGGTGTGACACAGTGCCAAACGCCTAATTGAAATCAAGATGCAAACTTTCCTTCATCTACTCGTTTTGTAAATCCTGTCAAAAATAGAATCAAAGCCGTTAAGCATGCCTGGCAACACTTGTCCTTTATGCACAGCACTAGGCATTGTTGCTGACTCCCTCAGCCTATGTTTGCAAATCCCAATCCTGCTCTCTCGTATTTGTTCTGGTATATTTACTGGTCCCTAGGCAGACCCAGCACACTGTCAGCTCTACTTATGTTGCCAAGTTGAAGATCCCTTTTAGGGACTTATTTTATTTAAAGAGCACCCCATTAATGGGCTTAATGGCCTCTCAATCACTTAGCATGCATTGTCAATGAGGGAGAATCGATTTTCTGGGAATTCTTGTTCTGGGGGGAAAACAAACAGCCTTTTGCTCCTCTTGCAATTTGGCCAATGAACAGATGATGTAGAACTCTGTTCAAGCCATGACACACAGCTTTCTTTGCAGCAGCCTGGGGCTTGAAGCTTGTCCAGCACCACACTGAAAAAGACGGGGACACGGGGACATTGGCCACAGGGACATTCCCTATGAACCTTGGCTGAACTTGACTGTCACTCTCACAAAAGACCCACTCCCAGGTTTGTTCCACCCCCTTTGGCGAAGACTGGAACCACTATTCAGAGAGTTCTCAGCTCCTCTGAGTCCATAACAACGGATGGGAAAGAGTGGCTGGTGCTCCAGTGTTCCTCAGACACAAGCTTCTGAGAAGGGCATCGCGAGCCTTCCGTCTGGAGCTCCACAACATTGAAGCGCTGGTCAAGCACATGACAGCCCTCCCACCTCATTTAATCCCTGTCTGCTGAAGACCTGTGCTTGAGCCATTGTGCTGGGCACTGTGGGAAGTACTTGTGGAGTCGCAAGAAATCCTGAAAAGCAGCCCCAAGCAACATTCAGGGCTTCTCTCTTCCAAGTCAGGTTGTCCTTCTCTCTTCCAAGTTAGGTGTCAATAAGCAAAGCTCTCTCTCTCTCTCTCTCTCTCTCTCTCTCTCTCTCTCTCTCTCTTCCTCCTCAGCCCTGTCCTTGGCCTTTTTTCCTCCTCTTCCTCTCTCTCTCTCTCTCTCTCTCTCTCTCTCTCTCTCTCTCTCTCTGTCTCCATCCTTCTCCCAAGAATCCTGTCTGAATCCTATCTGAATCTCTGTCCTCAGTAGCAGCAGACACCCCTACGGAGACCCCCAGAGTACCCCCTCAGTGTGCAGCAAACCCCACAGCCCTCTGGGAATGGCACTGTCATGCTTACCACCTGTTCATACCGAGGAAGCCCCAGGTAAAGGAGCTCAGGTCATTCGCCGGGAGCCAGGGCCATCCACCATGAAAACCCTTTCTCACCTCCGCTTACTTGTCCTCTCACTTCGCCAGGGTGCCTGGCCTCCCAGCGCACCCCCCCCCAGCAGGCGCCCCACATCCTAGGGTGAACAAAGCAGGCCTCGTAGTACCCCGTTAACTAGAGGAACAATAATAACACCTACCGCCTATAAAACACTCATCCTGCACCAAATTTGCTTCTTTTCTTTTTCTTTTTTTTTTCTTATACACTCAATTTTCGTTTGTTTGTTGCTTAATCCTCATAAAACTGAGACGGAGGAAAGAGCCCCTGAGTTTATGTGACTTGCCCAAGTTCTCACAATTACTGCATAGCCGTGATAATGAAAACACTCACACAGATTAAAGGCTTAGTAAGTGTCAAGCCCCGGGCAACACCTGTGTGCCTCTATGGTGTATTATTACACATTTACAACACCCAATAATTGTATGCATCTTAGGGAACCAGTACATACATATATTCTATCTTAATTATTTTACTTTCCCTTTTCTTCTCCCTGCCTGTATCTATACTTTATTCACTTACTTATCATTTATAGGTCGCAGGCAAGAAAACTGAGGCTCAGACATGTAAAGCAACTGGCCTAAGTTTATCCAGGTCATTAGTGATGGAGCCAGCATTTGAAAACAGGCAGTCTAGTCCCTGTGCTTGTAACAACAATCATATCCCAAAGCCTGTGTTCTTCATATCATACCAAGGCAGCTTTTGCCCTTTCCTAAAGCCCTTTAAAAAATGGCCCGTAATTTTCCCTAAAACAATAGTTGAAGACAAACCCAGGAGACTTCAGGTTTTGTGGCTGGGCTGTCTCACCAGGCTCCTGCCTTGAACTGGAATCTCATTTGCATTTGTCCTTCTGCAGTAGTTTCCAATTCCCAAGCAGAACACAATTTAACTGTAAAATTTGCCTTAACTAGGCAGCTGTCTGCTGCAGTCAGGGGCCAGGCTCAGGTGCGGCTCCCAGAAGGCTCCCTGAATCCACGCACCAGCCTCCAAAGCAATACAAAGTCACCTCCGGGAAATTAGATGCCACTTGGAAGAGGCACAAGCTGCCATGCCTGCTTGTCAGTTGGAAGTTGGGGCCGGGGGGGGGGGGACCAGTCATGACTCAATTACTCCCAGGACTTGTCTCCTGGAGGCATCCCTGTTGTTCAGGAGCACCACTGCTCAGCCCACCACAGGTCCTAGACCAGGAGTGTTGCTTTAGCATCTTGGAAGGGAGGGGTTATGGGTTTAATTGACCTCCCTGCACAGCAATGTCAACAGGACCTCCAAAATGAGATCCCTACAGCCAATAGATGAGACAGCAACATTGAACATTATCACATGAGCTTTTCCTCTATAAAGGGCATGTGCTCAGTGTTACGAAGGTAAAGCAGAAGTGCCTTCTGGACCCGTCACTGAGACAGGTGCACGGAGGACCAAACGGATAAGATAATGTGCATGTAGAAAGGGATAGAGAATGGGACTATGGACATTTGCTCAGAGGCCCCATCAGAAACAGGGGAAGCAGGTAAGATGACTAGGAGAGAGATTATAGAAAACAACACAGAATGAAACTTCTGCAGAGGCCTGAATCTGTGAGGCAGAGGAAGCGGCAAAGAGGGAATGTGAGGGTGCCCTGGCTGTGATGTCTGTCGCCCTAGTGGTCACCCAGCATTGACTCAGACCATCTGGTTGGCTGGGCAGTTGTCCCCTTCCTTCTGCCCTTCATGTCATTCTGATACAGTTCCAAAGAGTAGTCTTCACACTTTAGTTACTTTCCTTGCCACCCACCTCTTCTGAGTGGGTGATCACTCACTTCATGTGTGTCCCTCCTGAAGCCACACATGCACACAGAGAAGATGACCTTCTCCAACAGTGAAAAAAGACCTCCATTCTTTGGACAAGGGTATACACATAGCTATGTTCCCCTGTTAGAATCTCCAAACAAATTCTCAAGAAGGGGGCCTGCCCATTAGCTCAGTTGTTTAAGTGACTGCTTAAGCAAAGCAATCAGGGATGCTGTGGTTCGATCCCCAGATCCTCATGCCTTACCAGACTTGCCCTAAAGGCATCCTGAGCCAGCCAAAAAAAAAAAAAAAAAACACATTTCTGAACAAATTCTCAAGAAAATGTAAAGATGCCCTAGAATTGGAGAAAGGAGAATAACAACAGCATAGAAGCCCAGGAAGCCCAGGGTAACAGGAGGAGGGCCATGTCCCTAGTGTCCAGTGAGCCCAAGTTGATAATGTAGGTAAAAAGTCCATGGGACCCAGTGATTGGAGGGATGTAGAAAATCCTTAAAAAATAGCATTGGGAATGGCTGATCCACAGCTTACTCAGGGTTCAGAAGAGGTGGGTGGCAAAAGTGTGAAGACTACTCTTTGGAACTGTATGAGAATGAAATGAAGGGCAGGTCAAGGTCAGTGGGGCAAGGGGATGCAGGCTGGAAGAGAGGCCAGTGTGCCTGCAGATCTCAGGAATGAGATTCACAAGGTACAACAGGAGTATGTGTTCCTGATAGAGTGAGATTCTGGGACAGCAGGAGTATCGAGGGCACAGGGGATACATTCACAGTGACAGCGGGAAGTAGGTGAAGAGCTCCTTCAGAGACATGGTCAAGGGGAACAGGAGGAGCCACTGTAGTCACTTTGAGATGGAGAAATAGACATGGAGGAACCCAGGGCTAGCCATCACATCACAAATGCTCTCCAGTGGAGTGACTGTCCCCTCAAAATAGTGTGGGACTATCCTTAAAATGATCATCTTCTGGAAGAAGAGCAAGAAGAAATGAGGATTCACAATATTTATTTCTCACCTAGCCAATTTTCATCTTGTTCCTTCTGTATGTTCCATAACAATAATTATAATAAATAATTATAACAAATGGAGAACTTCACCCTTGAATGTCTTCACATCTCCTCAAAAGTATCTTATAACCCCTTGCCTCAAGGTCTAGTTTCCTCTTACTACCATCAGCTCCAGAGTTCAAGGGGGCTAGTCATCCACTGTGAAGGTTAGTGAGGTCTTCCTCTTCCTGACTCCAGACGCCCTGAGTGCTGTGCCTTCGTGCTGGGTCTCACTTTCCTGTCCTGAGGTCTATCTGATTTGAAATTCCAGAGGCAGTATTTTCAGATTAGAAGCCTGGTGTCATCCCTGCAGCATTAATGAATCATTGGTTCTTCCAGGCCCTGAAATGCAATTCTAGGAGCACTCCTCAGCATTGTAGTTGCGACAGCTTCTGACTCCTTGTGCCTTGCCTATCTCCTTAGTAGTTCAGCTTAGGACACAATCAGATGGTACCTGGTCTCTGTTTACTTCTTACTGAATTTCAAAAGGTGTTTATTTTCAAAGGTCTCTAATAGGTTGTGACACTGTACTATACTTACAGGATGTCACTGTGGAGGTGGGATGGAGAGTATAGAAGATTACTACATTATTCCTTACAACTGCATGGGAATCTACAATTGTCTCAAAATTTACAATGTAATTTTGGAGGAGCCTATGGAATGTGGTTCTCAATAGACACAGTTGCCGCTTTGCAAGATGAAAATGTTCTGAAGAGCTGTTAACACAGCAGCATGAAGGTACTTAACACTACTGAACTATACACTTGAAAATAGTTGAGATAGTAAAATTTATGTTTAAGCACAATTAAGAAATATTTTGAAAGCCTCCCAAATTTTCCGCACATGAAAAGGGCAAAACTTAACAAACATTTTCATGTACTCAGTATAATCACTAAAACAGCTAAAATTAAAGTACTGGCAATACCACATGTTGCCAAGGACGTGGATGAAATAGAACTCTCACATGCTGTGCATGGGGTATGTAAGTACTTGGAAAGCAACTTGACTATTTATTACAATTAAATAGACATAACAAGATTCAGAAATTCCACTTGCAGGTGTGCACTCAAGAAAAATGAAATCATATGTCTATTTTAAAAAGACTTGAACTTAGAACACCTCCACTGAGTCCACTTCTTGCCATTCTCACTGCTACCACGGCACAGCATCTCTCCTGTGGCCCTTGCGATGGCCACTTTGTGGCATCCTTGTCTTTACTCTTGTCCCACTCAACTCATATCTGCACACAGCAGTCAAGAAAATCTTTCTAAAACTGGAGTATCATCAGGGCCTTTTCCTGCTTAAGATTCTTTAGCGTGGCTTACAAATGCCTTGGAGACATATGGAAGGTAGAAAGGGGTTTGCTTCCTGGTCCCCTGAGATGCTCAGCAGGGTTCTTAGTTGGCTTCCCCAACTCCCCCAGCACTGGCAGTACCCGGAGCCAGGACCATCCTCACTCTTCTTTGGGCAGGCTCATAGCAGATTGTGTCTGTGAGACACTGTCCCACCAATACCCTTCCCCAACATCCTGGATGAGGGGATTTCTGGGAAGTTCCAGATGGAAAATTAGACAAGTTCCTCTGGCACAACACCAATCAATGAGCCACAGTGACACCTTCTACAACATCTGGATTCTGGCCCTGAAAGCTGTTGTTCCTCCTCACACCTGGCAGTCTTGCAGCTAATGACTTTACTTCTTACTGGATGATACTTTGTGACTGATATCCCTGATATTCACAGTAAGCTACATTAAGCTAGTTTTGTTCTCCTGACTCAACTCAGAATGACATGTCTCCCTTGTGAATATGATGAACATCTATCTACCTTTTCCTTGAAATTGCACTTAGACATCACTGCTGTACCTTGCCTAGTGAAAAGCTCAAAGTGGACATGTTGAATGTATCTGTTCATCTATTGATTGATCTTCATGGGGGGGATTGTTAAGGTGTGGTGCATACTGGGGTTATGTGAACTGACTTATGCATTTTGCTGTTGTGTAGATGAAGGATTTTCATAATTTGAACTTTTCTTACACTATCAATATTTTTTAAACATTCCTGCTCCTACCTCATGCCTCCTGAAAGTGTCACCAAGCATATATTTAATTTTAATGTAAAATAAATAAAAACTGGGATCCATTGGGATATTGTGAGAGCTTTTCCAGAGCTGGAAATATAACTAAAAATATACGTTCCTATCAGAAATACATGAATGAACTCCACTGCTGTTTAGAAGTTATTTAAGAGCCAGGTTTACAGGTGAAACTCACCTTTCACCTGATTAATGACCACAGTCTCATAGAGATATGAGTAGGAGACCCTGGATCTGATGTATTAAGGCAGAAGGTTTTGGAGTCTGCTGTTCGGGCTGAGTCTCACCAACCCAAGCCAGGACTCCATAACCACATGTACCTCTCCAGACAGCTCTAGCCTGTCACCCCACTTGTTTCAGAAATCTTGTGCAAGTCAGGGTCTCACACCATAAGCTGGTTTTGTTGTAGGCAGCTGAGTTAGATAAAAAATATTATAGGCAATCAGACAAGGATAGGCCCTGGAAGGAGCCATGAGAGACAGGCACTTCTGCTGTGGGCCAGACCTCAAGACGGAAGATGAAACAAACGCACTTGCATGTCTCACTAGGGACAGACATCAGGGATTGATATTCTGAATAAGTATCAATCACTTTGGAAAATCCAGGAAAAGTCACTAACCCAACTCCCTACAGGAAAAGCCCCTGTTCTGTGTTCTTTCCCTCTTACTATGTGACTCATGTCCCCACTTGATTCTTCATTTAGTCAATTTTAACTGGGCAATTATTCTTGTAATTTTATTGGCTGGCCATAGTTTTGTCCCACCTCATGCCTGCCTTGTAAGTTCCCATGTTTCCCACCTTGGGCCTTTCTAATCTCATGGATTTGCTCTATAAAATTCCCCAGAAAAGG
>NW_004524591.1:16419373-16434798 GCF_000260255.1 Octodon degus | reverse complement strand
GAGGAGGAGGGGGAGGAGGAAGAGGAGAAGAAAGTTGGGCATTTCATATGTTGTAACTTCAAAACTTGCTACAAATCTACAGCAATTAAAGCAAAGTTGTACAGGCATAATGTATATAGACCAATGAAATAGAATAACAAGCCCAGAAATAAAACTTCACATATATGGTGAAATGATTTTTCAACCCAGGAAATAGAGAAAAAGATAGTCTTTTTCAACCAACAGTGCTGGGAAAATTTGATGTCCACGTGGCAAAGGATGGAGTAGGACCTTTACCTTACAAAGTGCACAAAAATTAACTCAAAATGGCTCAAAAACATAAAAGGCAAAACTATAAAATTCTTAGAAACATAGCTGGAAAACTTTATGAAGGTGGAATTGGCAGTGGTTCCTTGGATAGAACACCAACAGCACAGGGAACAAAAAGGAAAAATGGGTAAACTGGATCACACCAAAAGAAGGAGAGGAAGAGAAGGAGAAGCCTGTGTACAAAAAAGGACACTCTGGGGAGTGAAGGGGCAGTCAATGGGATGGGAGAAAATGAGTCCAACATTCATAAATAGTTAATATCCACAAAATATAAAGAACTACATCATAACAATAAAAGTCCTACCTCTGACATGGGCAAAGTCGTTGAACAATTTCAGAGTTACAGTATGGGATCATTTTTTAAAAGTCCTAGAGATGGGGCCATGGAGATAGCTCAGTGGTCCAAGTGCCTGCCTAGGCAAGTGCAAGGACCCAGGTTCAATCCCCAGTACCACAGGCTGTGAGGTCCCCATCCCAGGTGCCAGCCACCAGGACCGGGCGAGGTGGCACACGCCTGTAATCCCAGTACTTAGGAGGCTGAAACAGGAGGATCACTATAAGTCCGAGCTGCATAGTGAGACCCTGCACCAAACACATTTTTAAAAAAGTCCTGGAGATGAATATTGTGACGGCTGCACAATAATATGAATGTGCTTAATATCACTGCATTGCACACTTACAATGGTAAATTTTGTTATGTATATTTTTGCCACAGTAAACAGTAACAAAATAAAATAAGTTAAATGTCATATGGAGTGCCTGTTCTGTGTCAGGTGCCGTGCTAAATGCTTGTCGTGTGTCTCTTGAGTTTATCATCCCCACTCAATGATCCTATAAGATAGTTACATGCTGTCATCAGAACTGCTTTACAGCCAAGCAGGGGAAGTGCGGAGAGGTCAAGTGTTCTGCTTATGAGATAAAGAGTGAGTGGCCGAACTGGGAAAGCAGGTCTGGAGAGTCAGGCTCCGGGACCAGTCCTATAGCATGCGCATCCTCCTGCTGACTCAGAAATTATGAATGAGGCCAAGCTAAGGAAGGAGGTGCCTTCCCAGGCCCCACCCAGCCTCTGGCCTTCTTGTAGGCCCTTGATTTGCACTGCCTGGTACTGGACACACCAGGGTCACTGGCTGGGCTTCTTCCTGCTGGCCCTTACTGGTGGTGCTGAGCCCTGGAATGAAAATGTAGCTCCAGATACAGTCACTGTCAGCACACAGGAACCTGGATCGACCTCCCTGACTACAGCAAAGAGGTATTTTAAAATATTCCTTAAGAAAAGACCCAAGGGGACCTGCCCCCTCTAAAGAGGTCTGCTGGCTACCTGGCCACTTGTTCACTTACAAATCCTTTGAAGTTAAAAAAAAAAATGGAATAACCAGTGCTGAGATAAATCATTCACTAGAATACCTACCTGCATAGTCTGAGTATATGGAAAATTCTTAGATTGTAGATTTCAAAATGTTAATGTTTTACCACTGTGTATGCTGGTTTTCAAACTATTACTAATTAGTAATGTTCTGATTTTTCAATATATATCAAGTTAATACATTACTAAGTCACAGTACACTGGTCTTCAATATACAGAATATCAAGTTAATAAATTGCTAATTAATAGTATATTGGTCCTCAATATATTAATTTATTTCTTTACTGTTTTCTGTCTTTCAAAATAGATCATCTTCAAAAGGACCTGAGAGCTAACTACTTTTAAACTCTTTAAATACATGTGAATATATATATATATATATATAGATGGATTGTATGTGCATTATTTAAACCTCACAACATCTCCTTTTATAAGGGATGACACATGACACATAGAGGTGAAAACACAGAGGTTAAGTGACCTGGCCTGGCCAATGTTAAGTAGCTGATATGTAGAGAGCTAGTAGCGTACCAAGCAGTCCATCTCAGATCCTTCCTCTAACCCAGCCCACGAACTTGGGGAGTTCCCTGCACATTCCGTGGTGCCCCTTTGGGGAACTGCACTAGGTGTGTGGGAGTGACCTTGCTGGATATCGTCAAGGTCCTCGTCCCTGCGTCCCTGCGCACAAAGGTCTCCACAGCACCAGGGCTTTCCCGACAGGTGCCCACCCGCCAGCATTCCTGCTTGGCCCAGAGAGGCGTCCATGCTGTGGGGCCGCAAAGCCGAGCTGAGCTGGGCAGAGACTGACGGTAGCCTGGGCTTTTGGGTTCTTTTGTCCAGTGCCACCGAGCCGGCCGATCTAGCACATTCACACCCTGGACGCCTAAGAGTCTCTCCAACTTTAGCAAAGTCCTTCTCACTCTGTAATGACTCAATATGCAAAAGAAACACATAAAACGATTCAGGAAACCCCAGGAGGAAAGGAGCAGGAGAATAGGGTTCCTGCTAATATTCTCACTACACATCCCTCTTTTCTGTTTCCTCTGGAGTCACTTTATTTCCTCTTCCTTGCAAATTTCCTAGTGAGCTTCTGCAGTGGTATGCTGGTGAGTATTTAGCACCAGGTCTGGGGGGGGGGGGGGGGAAGAAAAGAAAGAGCCCTGATTGGTAGCATTTTCTGAGTTCATCTGTAGTTTATCAATTCCTACTGTGGCTGAAATCAAGCTACTACTGCACAATTGGAAAGCGATGTGTAGGGCCTGGGGCAGCACACCATGCGCTCGGTGTCAGTACTGTGCCATCTGTAAACCCGGCAGCCTGAAGTGTTAGCTGTTCGTTTGTTCATTCATTTAATGAACTTTTTAAAAAGCATCCTAAGAGCCAGGCTATAGCTCAGCAGCACAAGCTCCTTCCTGGCAAGTGCAAGGTCCTGGGTTCAATTCCTGACACCCAAAAGTAATAATAAAATAAAACAAAAGATATATTAAGAATGTGAGGGACTGGGGAGATGGCTCAGTAGAATAAGTGCTTGCCTGGCAAGCACAAGGGCCTGAGCTCAATCCCCAGTTCTGAAAAAAAAAAAAAAACAAAAAACAAAAAACCAAAAAACAAACAAAAAAGAACAACAATTTTAAAAACATAAATAAATAAATAAAATGATATTAATATTGGAAAAAAAGAATGTGAGCAAGGTATCCATTAAAATAGTTATTCATTATAAATAAAAATCTTATTGAGTTGATTACAAAAATTTTATTTTTCCATGAGTTCCCTAGGTGTACCATTATCCTCAAGATAATCAAGCGTAATGATGGCTTTTCTACTTTCAGGTAATTGGTTTACCCAAATTGAGTGGTATGATTGCTTGTTTTAGACGATCAGTTCTCATCACTATTCTGAGCACTTGCGGAAATGACATCAGAACAGCTTTGACTGACAAATCTCCAATCTGTTTTATTGTCAGAAGTTTATAAAACCAATGAAAAAATGATCACCTCTATAAAATTCATCCCTAGAAACACAATTCTATCATTTTTTTTTCTCTGCATTGTTATAGACAAGATGAATGTGGGATGCAAAGAATAGGAGCTCTGGAACCTCACTGCCTGGATTTCAGGTCCCAGTTCCACCTCTTTGCTGTATTATCACCAGCAAGCAACTTAACTTCTCAGTGCGTTGCAAAATCAGGTTCATGATAATAATAACTGTTTGATCAACTATACTTACAACATCATCATACAAGTCCCATGTAAGTGCTAGCAGGTTTTATCACCAAATACAATCAAGGGCTTCTTGAATGCTGTCCAGGAATATTTCCAATAAGATGGTGTGGTCCTCAACATCTTTTTACGTTTTCCTACAGCATCTAGTATACATATGACTTTAGTGAATTCTTGCTGAATAAACAAATGATGTCATTAATTGATTAAATGCAATTGATCAATGTGACTCAAAAACACCCTTCCTACAAAAAACATCCAGACTGTCTCAGCATCTTGGGTATACTTTATGTTCCCATAAGTACCACTCTTGGTAAGGAAGGTAACCAAGAATAAAGACATGGAGTAATTTGTCAGAGCTATTAACACATATTTATGTTAAAGAATGTTTATTTTATATAAACAAGAAAAATTAAAACAGACCAAGTGTTCATCAATAAAGGCAAGGTTGAATAAATTTGATTTAACCGAGTTATTTATATTTTAAGTATTTATTAACATGGGAATGGCCTAATTATAATAAGTGAATAATGCCATATAAAATCGTGTAAATAATATGGAGTGTTTTCTTTAAAATGTGTTTGCATGAAAAAAGAAGTAAAGAGACAAGAAAATAACACAACCATTAAAAGCTATCTGATTGGTGGGTTAGGAAGATTTTTTAAACTTTTCTTCTTGATATATTTCTATTCTTCTAAAAATATAAAAAGTACTTGCAATTGAATAAAGTAGAGCTTCACTGTCAACTTTAAGGCTGATGTTTCAAGAACAAAGTTACAAGGGCCAAGGATATAGCTCAGCAGCATAAGCGCCTGCCTGACAAGTACAAAGTCTCAAGTTCAATCACCAGTACTGAAAAAAAATGAAGTTGCATGTCCCTTAATGTGTAAAGATTCACTGAGCTAGCCCTCTCCAGTGGTCTGCTACATCACTCACAGACAGATCTCACGACAGTATTCCCACCACCCTTTTCCAAACTCCCAGAGTGTCCCAAAACTGACAGGAAAGCATAACACGGACATCTCACTGTTTGTGGGGCCAACAATTACCTTACTATCTCACACTCCCCCTTCAGATAGCTGGTATTTGGCAGAAACGAGCCACCTCACATAGGCACATTTCCACCTACCACAAACCAAGCACATTTGTGTTATCTCTTGCCCTTGAGGTTCTTGATACAAAGGAAGTGTGATTAAGGACCTGACTGATAAGGCTGAATAAATATGTCTTTTGAAATAGGATACAGAGGCCTGGCCAAATAGCTCAGCGGATTAAAGTGCCTGTAAGCAGGCGCGGGAGCCTGCCGGGCCGACCCCACCCCTGGAGCCCTCTGAGACAGCAATTGAGGCTGGGTGTGGTGGTGCACGCCTGTAATCCCAGGTCTTGGGAGGCTGTAAACAGGTGGATCACTATGAGTCTGATTTAGTAGTGAGACCCTGAACACCCTGTAGACCCTTCCCTAAAATACAAAAAATAAAAGAAAAGTAAAAATAAAAAAAAAAAATAAAGCGCCTGCTTAGGCAGATACAGGGACCAGGGTTCGATCCCTGATGTGCCGTGCCAGTTCCGCTCCCCAGGATACACTGAGAGGGCGACTAAGAGTGGGCATGGTGGTGTGCACTTGTAATCCTAGCACTTGAGAGTCTGAAAACAGGAGGATCAAATACTACGAGTGCAATGTGTGTAGTGAGACCCTATAGACCCTGTACTAAATACTAAATAAATAAATAAATAAATACACTAAAAATCTTCCTTAAGTAGATCCATACTCCCGCAATAGCACAATTTTTCTCAATGTTAGTTCTATTCTTGGTTCACCTATACCACTCCTCAGAGCAACCTCAACACCTCATCTAAAGCATCAACAATTTCAAGCAGCTGAACTAAAATGATAAGATATTGTAGTACAACTGAAAGAAGAGAAGAAGGGTATAACGGGGCCAAAGGTAGCTGGAGAAATGTGCAGACATTATTTATAACGGGGCCAAAGGTAGCTGGAGAAATGTGCAGACATTATTTCTGTTCTAGCCCCATAGCTGTAGATGGAGAAATCAAGCAGAAGGTTCCATTTACATTCAGAAAAACCTTAAAATGGCAGGCACAAGATGGGATGCAGTCATTCCCAAAATAGAGGAGATAGAACAACAGCTCTACAGATTCTGAGATACTTTAGGAGGAGGAGAAATCGCTAAAACTGAGGAATACTTTTACTGTGGCCTGTGTAACATTGGTTAGTCACCAATTTCAAGGAAATGATTTATTCACATAATATTGGCTAAGCCTCCCATTCACACGTTCTGCTTTATTCTCCATTCTTTATTCTTATTTTGACTGTCCCAGTTATAATGTAAGCTCCAGGAAAGGTACATTTTTGTTTGTTGTATGGATTTAGATTATGCTTAGTACATTAGAGGTGGCCAAAAAATAATTGTTAAGGAGATCAAACTCCCTCACAGTAAAAGAGCAACAATCTATAACGAGTCTGTGGTAAAGGAGACAGAGCATCTTTAGAGTACAAAATAAGTAGCACTTTGCTTGACTCTTTGTAGATACTCAGTGATCATTTTTTGGTTTGGTTTGGTTTGGTTTGGTTTGGTTTGGTTTGGTTTGGTTTGGTTTGGTTTGGTTTGGTTTGGTTCTGGTTGGACAGACTGTTGCAGACAGGTTGATGGATAGGTGGATCTGGATGAGTGGATGATGAATGAATGTGATAATAGAACTTTCTTTATCTATAAAATGAGGATAATACCTCGCTCTCAAAGCAATATGAAAATAGTGTGGCATCTCAATTGCTCGCAATTCTATTTTTCTTATTTTCAGGGTAAAAACAAAAAGGACAGAGTGGTGAGAATCCTAGCAATACAAAACAAGGACAGAAAGCATTGACCTTCCTGTGCAGATGGGAGGGGACAGGAGTTGGGCTGGAATGTAGGGTTTTCTTCTGTCTAGTGGAGCTGCCGAGTCATGACAGGGAAAGGAACCAGGATGGAGCAGGTGAACAGCCACCACTCCCAGTGAGACGGGTGTGGAAACCTGCACAGCAGTCTACTTGAGCTGAGGAGCAGCAACTGTCTGGCAAGGTGGGAAAAGCCCTTGACAACTAGTTCCTTTATTTTATTGATCTGCCCTCTGGGCCTCAAGTCTCAAGGGCAACACAGCCCTGGTTGGTTGTTCCTAAATGGGTTCTCTCTTCTATGAAGCAAGACATGCCTTCACTGCGCAGGGTGCCTTTCCTAATTCTCCTGCCCACAGTGCTTCTGCACTGTATGGTGCACCATCCTCTCTGGGATAAGGATGGGGGTAAGAAGGATATATCTGAGATGGTCTATTTGGGGAACAAATAGTTTGGGTAACTGATGTTCCTAGAAATATTTCTGGCACTGTAAAACAGCTAAGAAAAACTAAGTAGAGACAGTGCTGATGGACTGAACTTGGTTAGTTCACTCCATGCCATTACGGTTGCCCACATCCTGTCGAGAAAGGCTAGGCAGAGGAGCAGAAGAAAATTACAGGCCAGCAGTCAGATGAGACATGGGTCCCTCCAAGTATAGCAAGGAAGTTTTGAAGGATGTCCCAGAGTCTAGGAGAACAGCTTCTCCTGAAATCATTGAAAATATCCATTAGTAGCTAATTCACATCACCTGAGAATGGAATTTTCTTCCTGCTGTTGTTGACTTGGATGTAGGATCTCAAAGTACCCCAGGGCTGTACTTAATGCTGTGATATGCTTAGAAAAACATCTTGTCTGGGAACCTCTGCCACCCCTGCACCATTCAGTGTTTCAAGATGTGAATTCTTTTCCTACCAATAGAAGACCATTGCCTCAAATGATACCAGCCGTTCTTTTTCTGAGTAGGAATTGCTCAGAGTCTCTGTCAGCACAGGCCCTAGGGAAGCTGGACTGTGGGCAACTCTAGAAACCAAGTCTTGGCCTCAGGAGTAGATAGGAAGCCCAAACACCACAACCATGCCTTTCTTTTAGGGAGATGTTAGCACATGCCCTCCCCTCTTATGTTAGGAGACAGCGTTCCTGCCTTCATTCCTTACCATCCTCCATCTGTGCAGGATGGTAAGACTGCACAGATGTCCTAAATACAGAAAGAAGCCAAGAACAGCATAGCTGTTGGCTTGTTTCCCATCTGCAATTGACAAGGAATTGCATACATCTCTTAATATCTAACATGCAAAACAGCTCCTGCTGTGATGTTGAAGATCTATGGCTCCAAATATAGTCATCCTTCCCATGCTTTCATGTAGTTGTTGTTCTAAGGAACCACGCATGGAAATAAATAAACAGTCTACCCTAATTTTCACAGGGTTTGCTCTGGCCTTGAGACCCTTATGTGTTAGGATCTTAACTCCTGGAGCAGTGGTTAACACTGTTAGTAAACCAGATAAGGCAAATGGAGGGAAATTGTAAACTAAGGGGAAAGATCTGGAAACTTCTTTCCAGGTGAGGTATAAATGTATTTCAGGCCTACTTAATCCCACTGTTCAACAATCTTACCAAAACCTAGAACAAGGAGAGGTGAGAGGCCCAGAGCAGAGCCCAGGGAGGGTGTAGCTGGGACTCAGCTGGGCTGGGAGTTCTTCTGGACCTGGATACCTTTCACTCTGTGAAAGAGGAGACCAACCCAGTAAGTTCAGCCCAGTTCCAGGTATTTCCCAAGGTGTAGGTGTCAAATGGCCCCTAACCCTTCCATTGCACCCCTGAAGTTTGAGAAAAGTACAGTTGTCATACCCTAAGAGCAGCTGAGCTGCCCTCCAAGTGCCTGCCTCACTGTAATCCTAGGTTGCCTGGGCCCACAATGAGACCTGCCTTTCACTTATGTGGCCCAAGGGCTAAGACAATGCCCAGCACATGCCAGGTGCCCAATAAGGAGCTGCTGAATCAGTGCACTTACTGGACTTTTCCAGCATGCTGTCTCCATGCCACAAACCTTCAATTATTATCAATTCTATTTTTCACAGGACCTTGTAAGGTGATCAGTAGCTCATTTCCAGGTGAGGAAATGCAAACTGAGATGCCCTGAGCCAAGTGTTCGAGGTCTTCCACTTGAGCACTGGGTATAACGGGATGTTAAGGCCACTCTCATCCTCCATTTCAAAGATCAAACTCTGAAATGATTCTATAGCTCTCTTGGAACATCATGTACTGGGGAAGCAGGAACCAGAACACATGAGGTTAGAGAGAACTATGGAGAGCAAAGGAGGGAAAGAGGCCTCTGGGAACTGGGCCGTGGCCAGGGGCCTCAGAGCCCAGCGGAGTCATGCCGTGGCCTGTCTCCTGCTGAGCAGCCCATTTCCTTGAAGTTCTGCCAATCAGGATCTTTCCAGCCCTCTCTGTGTCTCTTTTTTAAAAAATAATTTTATTGAGAAACAAATAGCAATGAGACAGTTTCAAAACCAATTAGTAGGACAGTTTCAAGAATTAATGCATTGCATATTGTTGTCTTTGTAGTGGTTATTCATAGTACAAGATGGACTACTCCTCTGTGTCTCTTAGCCTCTTCTTTCAGAGGAACAGAGTTAGAAGGGTGGTCTGTAGAAGTGAAACTTCCAATTAGGTCTCTCAGGTGGAGAACAATGTCTTAGGTAACACCTCACCATTTCATTTACAAATTTTATGTTTTTGCAATGCCATTGTTGCCTATGGCTGCCTTTAAAGGTGAATAGCCAGCCCCTTTCCAATATGAACATTGCATGGGTGTGTGTGTGTGTGTGTGTGTGTGTGTGTGTGTGCGTGTGCGCGCGCCCAAGCGCGCATTTGTGTTCCTTCCAGTCAGTTGGCTGAAGTGATCCAGCTGGACCGATGCCTGCAGAGCTTTCAGGTGTCCCTCCCTCTGGCGCAAGTTGCCGCAGCATGCTCCAGGTAACATTCCTGAATGGTAATGTTCTACCAGAAGACAGAGCTTTTCCTGGTACACGCCCGCTGGAAGGGGCCGAGAAATCAAACTACCCTTGAGTTTCCAGGAAAGCTAAGATCCTGATAATCCAGTCGTTCATGGGCTGAATAATCCAGAAAACACATGATGATGGATCAGAAGTGGCCTGGCACTGGGATGTTCCCAGAAATCTTTCAGTTTGTCGGCACCATTTGGTCAGCCAGATGGCAATAGCAATTCCCACGAGAGGTTGGAGGAAAGAACTTTGGGGAGCATAAAAAGGACAGCCCCCTCCCCTCTATGTATTTTTCATCCAGTTAGAGAAATAACTCAGTACATCTGGTGAGCCATCAAGCAGAGGAAAGTGTCAACTAAATGTCACAGGCTTAGAGGACTAGACCTCTTCAGGGACTGGCTATGTTCTCCATGGTCTGGCTGAAGGACACCCATTTGTCCATGTTCGTCATGTCCCCAGTGAGTGAGATGTACTTCAGGCTGTAGTTGGTAAAACTGCGGGCCAAGGCGCAGGCACGTAGGCATTGCTAATTTATCGTCGGCATTGTACTTTCCTCTCCAGGATACACACACCCAAGAAATTACCAAGGCTGACTCACGTCTGGTAAGCCAAGTGCTGACTTACACCATGTGCTAACTTCTGGTGGGAATTCTGGAGCATTACTATAGCATTGCCAACCCTCCCTACAATCACCTTTGGGATCAAAACTGAGCTCTTTCCTGGCTCCAGTCTCCTGGGTTCCCAAACCATCCATCATCAATATTCTATCTTCTCTGAGTATTTCAGATTCATATTTTCCTTCCATTTCATTAGCCTCTGCCTTACCTCAGGCATCATCAACTGCAGGGCTCGCCACATTTAGATTTATTGTAGCCTCTCCCACTGCTCTCAGCTGGTCTTCATCTACTAGAAATTTTGAAAATGCGCACACCCTTTCTCTTATTAATTCTGTTTCTTAAAATTTATCATGGACGAACATTTTTTCTAGGCATTCTTTTGTTTGTTCACCCAATGTGTACTAGGAGTTTTCCTGGGTGCCAAGTGTGCAGCTGTGTGGTGACAAACAACTCTCTCTCTCTCTCTCTCTCTCTCTCTCTCTCTCTCTCTCTCTTTGTTCTTGAGCAACTCTTCTCTTGAGCAACACATGCCTATAACACTGTTGGAGAGTATACAATCATTGTCGTGCATGGGGAGACGTTAGATGAGGGGACAACATTTTTACCATTTTTAAAATTTTATTGAGAAACAATAGCAATAAGAAGGTTTCAAAACCAATTAATAGGACAGTTTCAATAGTTAATACATTGCATATTGTTGTCTTCATAGTGGTTATTCATAGTACAAGATGCAGACAAGATATTCTGTCCAAACACTCTTGATAACAAATCTTTCTTCTCATTGAATTAAGGGAAAGTAGCTGTATATCTATCTTATTTTGAATATACAGATACAACTTCTAATGCTGTAGCCCACTGTAAGATAACTGCAGCTGCCAATTAATTATTTCAAAATAATAGAGAAAATTTGAATGTTCCCAGCACAAAGAAATGATGAATGTCTGAGGTGACATATATGCCACTTTCCCTCATTAAATCATTACAATATTCCATACATGTACTGAAAGGTCACACTGTACCCCGTGCATATGTACAGTTGCTATTTCAATTAAAAGTTTTTAAATACCATTTACTGCATTACAGATATAACATGATATTTGTAGAGAAAATAAGAAAAAAAACTGTTCCAAAACTGTCCCCAAAACTTGGGACACATCCCATCTCCCAAGCTTCAGGGGTGGGATGGGGTACAGGTGCCTGGTAGAGAAAAGATGGGACACCCAACATCCCCACCAGCCTCTCTTGAACCAACCCTTCTTTGTTTCCTCCATGGAACTTGAGTGATTCCTAATCAGACTTCTTTGAACAGAATGTTCTGGAACTGAAAGGGTTTAAAAACCATCAGTTTTCTCAGGTCTCCTGAAGTACTTCTATATTTAGTCCAGAAACCTTCCTGACTGGGGACTTCATTTTTGCAAATCCCCTTAAATTCTCTAGAGTTTCATGTTTAATTGACGGGCTTTCACAGTGCCTGATACATACTAGGCATAGAACTGATGGGCAGTAATACCATGGGTGTGAGAAGTAACAGAATCTCATTGACCTCACATGCGCTCTAGAGACGACAAGTCCTCAAACCACTTTGACCACTCTGTGACTGAGGTCGAGGGAGGACACAGATAGGACAGAAAAATTTAGGAACACACCAGAAGCAATGTCAGTCAATGTAAGTGGCTTTATCAATTTGATAATGATAAATTCTAAACAGTACCATGTGGCACTTTTTCATGTTTTCTGAGTGTGCTGGTTGATAGGCTCCTTTGTCTAGCCCTCTTTTGCACTCTGAAACAACAAATTGAATATCCAAACTTTTGTCAGTCACATATTGTCATTGGGAGAATTTTTATAACAATACTTACAGGCTACTTGTACCACTGAATATTTTATTTAGTCAGCCACATGGAGCACACCAGTAATTCCAGCACCTTGTATGTGACAGGAAGATCGGCCAGAGCAGTTTAGCAATATTGTGAGACTATGTCTCAAACTTTTTAAAAATGTTGAGAATGTAGCTCACAGTAAAGACCTAGGGCTCAATTGCCAGTCCTGAAAAGGATGGGATGGATAGGTAGGTAGGTAGATAGATAGATAGATAGATAGATAGATAGATAGATAGATAGAATTTAAATAAGTTTATTTTATACTTATGTAAATTTATTTTGAGACAACTTCACTTATAAATAGAAGACCAGAAATACCTTTTATAACAGGTTAACTAAGCTAGATCCCCAGCCCAATATTTTTCTATGTATATACCACCTAAAGTTCTCTTTGATTCTACCAGTTGTTATATACCATATTTGGGGAAATATTATTTTGGGTCATAACATCAAAGTACTTAGCTAAGAAATGACAAAGCAGATGCAGCCATGTTTTCGCACCCAGCACACTCCTTAGACCTCCCTTCTGCCCACACACCCACATTCCCCACTCTCCTTAAAGCACCTCCCCTACTCTGGACTCGCTGGCAACTGATGACTAACAAGGTGTTAGCCTTCTGGTTCTGCATATTGATAAGAGACTATTAATTTTTCAAAACTCAAACATCAGATCTTTCTTGGACTTTTAGGTATAATGTCAAAAGAATTACACCATCTAACTCACATTTAATAGATGGACTGCTAACCAAGCACTTCCTGCTCACAATCCAGTGCCTTCCCCCAAGGGTCCATAGTTAGGTTCCCTCCCCCCATGGAAATTTGCTCAAGAATGTACTAACGCCTTTATGATTTGACGTGTGAAGATTGTGATGACATTCTAGCAGAAGAAATGTGGATGGAATACCTCATTAGCATAGACCTTATTGTAATCACATCTACAGCTAAATCCACCCCCATTCCCACAGGAAAGAGGAACTGGACTGTGACGTTAATATTGAATACATCGGTGATGATGATTGGCATTTTATTGTTCTCCTCTCACATTCCAGAAGTCTTTCTTCCTTGTGCCCAAGAGTCAATCCTCCTTTCAGGGTATATAGGGAGAACTGTCCTAGGCCAAGGTTCCCTAGAAGTAGACTGAACCCCCCACTTGTGAGTGTGCAGCAGGCCTGGGCAGAATGATAAGCTGGGCCAGGCCACAGCAGCACAGAGTTCTCATTGGCCCTCTAGGCAGTGGGATGGCCTTCAGCTCTGTGCTCCTGAAAGCAAGAGGTAGAACATTGTTACCCCACATCAGCCAGTCCCTGGATTCAAGACTGTAGGCAGGGATCATAACTCTAGAAATGGGATCTGTTGCAATGGAAATGAAACAGAGCCAAGTATTACGAACACACAGGGGGCTTTCTTTGGGGCTTGAGCTGAAAGGAGACAACAGTAATTAAGATGGGACCCAAGCACGTGTTTTCAGCCGTCCTCCAGCCCAGGCGCCCGCCTTAACCCGGTTCGCCCGCCCCTCAGCCTGCGTTCCGGACAGCAGCCACAGCCCCCAGCCGCGTGCGGACGGGCAAGCCGGTGAGAAATCAGGCCTCACTGGAAACACTGAGCAGAAGTTGGAGAGCTGCTTCTTAGGAACTGAGGAAACTCATGCATCAGAAAAGGTGACTCATAAATATACCAAAAGAATATGGCTGCACAGATATCAGAATCTGATCAGATAAAACAGTTTAGGGAATTCCTGGGAACCTACAATAAACTTACAGAAACCTGCTTTTTGGACTGTGTTAAAGACTTCACAACAAGAGAAGTAAAACCTGAAGAGATCACCTGTTCAGAACACTGCTTACAGAAATATTTAAAAATGACACAAAGAATATCCATGAGATTTCAAGAATACCATATTCAGCAGAACGAAGCCTTGGCAGCTAAAGCAGGACTTCTTGGCCAGCCTCGATAGAAAAGTCCCAATGGGTGGACCTGAGTGGAGGCTGCCGTAGGTGTTGCTCTGGGAAGAGGCTGCGTCTGGTAGAATCTCTGGAAGCAGTGGGCACCGTGTCAGAACAACTGTCATGACCATTTGGCAGATGGAAACCACTGGAGAAACACAGTTGCTGCTCACCAGGAATAATCAAAATAAAAGGTCTTGTTGAAATGATGTTTGTTGAGGCCTTAAGATTTAGCAGCTTGATCCCTTCATCAGAAAGATAAGCCGCTGTTTCTTCAATTGTGACTGTTAATTTTAATGAAAAATAGGTGTTCAATCATGTAAGAGAAAAACTTTATTATTGAAACTGAAATAAATGGAAATATCACTGAAAAAAAAAAAAAAGATGGGACCCAAACTGCCTTCCCAACCAAGGGAGGGGTAAGCTTTTATTGATATTTTGGGAGGGTGGGCTAAAGTCTGGTAATTTTCCATGGGCCATGAGCATGATTCCAAAGATGTTTTCACTCTTATGCAACATTGGAGCTACCAGGCAGCCATGCTCAACTTGTCCTGGGAGCAGTTTGAGTTTCTCTTGTGGCTACTGTCATCGTCCTGCACAAACATCCTGGCCTTGTGATAAGGCTGAAGGACTCTAGGTGCTTGGGTGCAGCAACTCCTACAGAGCAAAAGGATACAGGCAGAAGAAAACACCAGCTCCAACAGGCAATCAATCCGTCTGCATGCAAAGCCAAAAAGAATATGACCCAAAGGTTAAATCAGCAAGAAACTCCAACATAATACAAAGACGCCTTTTCATCTTATTCCAATCACCCATTAGACATCTGCAAGCTCAAGGGAAGGACCAGTGTTCTCAGTAAAAGTGGGCTTTGAGTCCCTGAACAGTAAGTTAGGCAATCTTTATCATAACCCACATATCAGAGGTGTTATTTACAGCAAAGCTAGTGTGAAACTAATAACATATTACTTGGCTATGTGACCTCCAAAATTAGCTGTCTGTAAGTCAACTAAGAGCAAGTAAAGTTAAAGGGTTTATTTATGTTTTCCCTTGGCCTAGTCTCTAGGCAGTCACTTCTGTGATGATTTGGTAAGTCTAGTGGCTGCTGAAGGTAAAAGGCAGAAGTGTGTGTGTGTGTGTGTGTGTGTGTGTGTGTGTGTGTGTGAGAGAGAGAGAGAGAGAGAGAGAGAGAGAGA
>NW_004524591.1:16414373-16416873 GCF_000260255.1 Octodon degus | reverse complement strand
AGTTTAATTTTTGGAGCTTTCTGCTGCAAAATCACTCAGTTACATCACAGAGAAAATGGTATCAGAAGGATAAAGAAGAGTGAGAGGTGTGGGGTGTTGCTTTTATTTGGTTGGGATTATTTTGGGTCCAGAGATGATCTTTGTTAAAAATTAAAAAAAAAGAAAAAATCAGAATGATGTTTGGTAAGCATGTAACAGGAAGCAAAGTAATTCCTCCTATTGCATATAAGTGAATACTAAGTCAAGCTATTGAAATTTTTTTTTAAAAAAGCAACAGTGAAGGCAACTGACATAGGAGATTAATGCTTCGTATTGCCACACTGACTTTTACTTCTGTCTTTGATCTTAAATCTAGCTGAAACTATTGTGACAGGAGCCAAGCATCTAAGTGGGATGGGTTCAAACAGCACTGGTTCACTTAGCATTCAGGATGTCACAGAGGAAAATGCCCATGAATGAGGGAGGCAAACATAGCTACCCCTGTGGCTGTCAAGATAGAAAAGCAACAAACAACTAACAGAAGGAATTTGTACTTTCCTGAGTTCCCAGTAGCACTCAGGAAATGCTTGTGGCAGAAGAGACTCTGGTGTAAAGCCATAGAACATAGTGCTGCCATGTTGGTGGACACTGCAGAGACTAAGTCCTTTGATGGGACCAAGCACAGGATGGTAAGGTCACTTGCAATAGTTGTTTGATGAATGACCTGGAACTTTGTGGGAAGTTTCTATTTGTTAGGGTTCCCAAGTTCATGAGAACCTCAGTAAGTGGGTGCTCACAACATATATACATACAGAGGGGAAAATGGCTTTGCAATTTACAGGCGATAAAGTGTTTTCTGTACCACTTTACAATAAGTGGACATTAATGATTGCTAAATTACAGTGGAATTCCTATGGAAGGGCATATTACATTCACATTAATACCAAATGAGTTCGTTGTGAGACACGTTATTGCAGCAAATATCTCGGGAATTAGTGAGAAATTAAGAAATGCCAGGGAAATCTGACCCATGTGGTGAGACGAGGCCACCCGTTCAGATGGAGGGCCACTCAGATGTCCACACACTCTGACCTGGCTCAAGTGAACACTTGGGTGCACCAAAGCTTACAGAGCCCTCTGGGAACACAGCATTGCACAATCCAGGATCCACAGTTCCCCAGGGCTATGGCCATGTGAGCTTTCTGATAATAGAATACCCCAGATCTGGGAAATGTGCTCAAACATAGTGGAAAATTCAGGATAGATGTAAATAAGAAATCCTTAGAAGTGACCTTTGTTAACCAACAGAAGAAACCACTTGAGAAGTGTTCCAGATTCGTTCTCTCTTGGGAGCTTTAAAGATGGGCAAGGCATACAGCAAGCCTCCTTATGACTCGTTGTCTTCCGAGGCCCCAGAGCATGACCTCCAGGAGAAAATCCAAGAAAATTCCCACACAGAGTCATTCAGCCTTCCCCGGAGCAGCAGCATCCTGCAGCAACCAGAGGTCCCAGTGTGCTGATCATACAGGAAGCTCAAATAACACAAACACAAACACAAACCTCTTATAGCAAGCATCTAGGTAGCAAAATCCCATCCCAAACCACATTCATAACCAGGACATGGGGGCCGTGAGTAAAGAAAGCAAAACCCTGTTTTAGCATCAAACCTCATTCAGTCAAGGAAGCAGCCCTGCAGGCAGAACCCATCGCATCCTCCAGAGTGGACACCTTGGCTCTGGAACAGGTTTGTCTGGCTTTTGACCCTCTAGAAGCCTCAGTTTCCTTCAGTGTAACATGGGGCTGCATCACAAGGCTGGTTGTGAAGTTTAAATACAACACTGTTGACAGAGTAAGAGGCATTGCTGACGGTACTAAGCCAGGACCTGAAGTGGAACTGTGATGAGTGCAACCTCCCTTCCGCTCATTCATCCTTCCTTTCTCTTGTCTCAGCTGCCGTCCTCATGATGCCCGGTGCACTGGTACTGCACACCATGTGCAAGCTGCCTGTGCCATAAACAAAAAGAGATGGCAAAAGGACAGAGAGGCAAGCTCAGCTATCACCTGAAACATAAACACTTAGAGAGCTTCTTGCAATTAAAACACACTAGTCCTAAATCAGAAGGACTCACGAAGCCTACAGTTTTTGCTCTGCTTTCTGATTTTCCTGTGCTCTACTCTTTTTTTTTTTCCATGACAGAAACATTTTTTTAATAAGCCTGGCACCAGAGCTTAGGACTTGTAATGTGTCCTAAAATCCCTGGAAAAAAAATCTTAAAACATTCTGCTTTCCTTTGCAGCCCCCAACACACACAAAAAAAAAAACTATTTGTAGGAAAAAAATGGTTTTGTACATGGGATGAAATAATATAAATTCAAAACTTACAGATCAGGGTTAGCTCTTATCACTCATCTCTTTTAAAAAGTTTATGTGGCCAAGCATTGGCCGTGACTCATCCACATGGCTGCACTGATGAAGGTTCTACAATCTGAGGTACAGGATCTCAGGACAAATCCTGAGGGC
>NW_004524591.1:16367927-16412313 GCF_000260255.1 Octodon degus | reverse complement strand
CCTCCTTTGGGGGAGGTGCCATTTTCTTTGGGTCACCTTGATTTTTACCAGCCTTTGAGAGCTTTACCATGATGGTGGTTTACAGTGGCAGAGTGTGTGGTGAGCAAGTGGTGCAGATAAGCCTAGGAGAAACCTAAGCGCTGTAGATGGCGGCCGCGGGTTCTGAAGACTCGGGCGCGTGTACGCCTGGCAGCCAGCTACAGCTAGAGACTCCTGTGCTCTACTCTTGCCGTGGATATTTTATGTAACAATCAGTTGACGTATTCATATTGTGATTTGCTATTGGTTTAGCATTTTTGAGCACTCACTGAATACAGTCTGTGAGAAGCAAAACAGCAGATAAAGGGTTGAATCAGACATGAGCTCTTTACTCAAGAGGCCCATCATTTAGGAAGCAAATAAAGCCATGAAGAAATTTGTTCCCTGAGTGGGACTTCCAGGGAAAAATTTCCAAGTTTATATTTGTAAATGTCATCAGGGCAATGATCTTCTAGGGAAAGTTCAACAATCAGTTCAGGGTGGGGAACACAGAGAGGCTGTCTGTATGTGTAAGCTGCAAATTTTCTTAAATTTATTGTAAACACTGATTTGCAACATGTTCAGCATGTATTTACAAGCAAACCTAAGTTAGCAAAATTCTCCATTGTAAATTCAAGTGTCCAACTGATTCTCTCTCAAAGAATTTTGCCAGTTTTTGACAGCCATGTCTAACCATACCCATCCTAGGTTACAAGTGATGGATGAGTCTACCTCTGACGTGAAGAATGGTTGATGTTTTCATTTCCGTTAATGAGCAGAACAAACGTGAAAAAATGAAGACATCTGTCAAGACTATACTCATTGGTTGATGGCGTGGATGACTTCTTTGCTGAATCAGATGATAGTTTTCAAAAACTGGAAGAAAATTTTCTCAGATTTTTGTGCTAGTCAGTACGTAACAACTACAGACATGATACCTTTTTAACCCTAATCTGCATTGGTAACATTTTCTCCTTCACTTTCTTAGCTTTGGGTACTCATCAAAACAATAAATCAAGTGTTGATTCCCAGCATTTGCTTATTTTCAAGGAGTAAACATTCCCACCAGGGTCAACTTCAACTTCTAAAATGATATCACTGGACACACAGTTGGAACAAGTTGTACTGTGCCTAAGCCGCACTGTTGTAGGGTGTTTCTACCACACAAGCACAATAGAGCTAAATAAAGTCCATGCCACAGACAACAGCAACAGTTGGCAGGACAATCAGAAGCCAATGAGCTTTGAGTATTTGTTTTCTCTGTGTCTAATGGGATCTATTTAGTGATATGTGCACCACGGATTTTCTTCCCCGGGCCCACCAAGTCCTCAGTGGTTTGCCCCATCCTCGTCCATGGCCACATTTCAGGGGTGTCATCTCAGAGCAGTGCAGATGGTGCTGTGAGTGCTAGTACTTAGAGCGCATCCCCCCCCCAGCAGCATTTTCTCATGAAACCACAGACACCCAGAGGCTCGTCCCAGGGGCCCAGCCTCACAGAGGTGGGTCTGCAGCTTTTTCGATGGCATCGTTTTCTTCAGGCCATTGGAAGGTTTTGTTAGTGAGAAAATTAGTTCACACATTTTTTTATTCTAGAATAATTTTCTTCTTCCTCCTTTCATCTTAAAATAGTATGGTGCGGCTAAATGTTTGGGGGAAGAAAGCAGAATTAAAATCATTTCTGGCGTGGGCCTTTCTCTGATCATCTCTGAAAGTCTTCATGAGGGATGGGGAGATAGCTCATGGGCGTAAGTGCCTCCCTGGCAAGCTCAAGGTCCTGAGTTTGATCCCTGGTACCATTAAAAAAAATCTCCACAATAAAGAGCTATTATGAGAGGGAGTGGGACGGAGAGAAAGCAAGGGAGGAGGCTGAAGGGAGGGAAGCAGAGCCTGGGACAAGGGACAGTCCATGGCCTGTAGTCAGCTCTCTGCCACCCCCTCACCACCAACAACTTGACCTCACTCCTATCTCCATTCCAAAATTTCCCTGAGCACCAGGTGATTATTTAAAAGGTGATTATTTAAAGGTAATTATTTAAAATAAACAGTCCTGGACCCCGCTCCTATGCCTACTACAGCTCTGAAGTCTGGGGCTCAGGAGTTTGCTGTCCACATCTCCCAGAGATAATTCCCTCTCAACCCTAATTAGACCCACTAGTTCAAAGGCTATGCTGAAGACAACCTGCTTCTAGATATTTTGTAAATCAGGAGTTTTCTCATAGCAAGTGAAATGGCTTTGATTGGCTGGTTCACCAACAATCAGGCACCTTCAGGAGTGGTGAGAAATTAACAGTACAAAATGGTGGAGCAATTATATCTGTAGGCCAAAATAGCAGATAAAAGTAAGGAAACCTGGCCTAAATGGCAGGAGAAGGTAATAATCAATACACTAACACAAAACAATAATGCAGCTGGTACAATGCAGCAGCCCAACAGGGAGCCATAGGGAGCGTCATTAGTGTCCCTCCGTAATGAAGCCCACAGAATGCAGCTCACATTAGCCAGGGCAGAGCCTCTTCAGGGCTGAATATTCTGCCATGTTGCAGCCACATTTATTTTATTTGAAAGAAGAATAGTCCCGCTGCCAAGCCATCAGATGGTAAAAAGAGATATATTTGATGGATAATAAAAAAGGGTCTGCCACAGCCTCCCAGAATACATTTCTAATGAAAATGCTTCTAGCACATGGAATTCAGAGAGTGATGAGGAGATACCTGCGGACGAGGGGAGCAGAGACTGGGAGGGCAGCGTAGGGTCAGTGAGGAGTGTGGCCCGCGAGGAGACCGTTATTTTAACAATAACAAACAACAAAAGAGCCACTCGACAAACATCACTCACTCTTTCTCAACCTGTTCTTGTGATACAGACTGACAGGCCTTTTAATATGAAATAAATCAGGCAGGAGAAGAAGTGTCTGGAAGAACATGCAGATTGAAAGCTGACTGACAGGACGCCCCGAAACACGCTCTGTTTGCATTTGCCTTTGTAGCAGCTAACTTGAAAGGATGTCAGGTGCTTTGAAAGGCTGCGAGGATGCGCCTGGAACCTGGAGAATGCAAATGCCATGTGCTTGTTTCTGTGGCTCCCTCTGACACTGGGGCCCTGCTGCGTACGGCTGCAGATAGGAAAAAGCAGACCTTGCAAATAAATCCAGGTGGTGCTTCCTCCTCCCTGCTGACCTTGGGGTGAAAGGCATTTAATTGTGTACTAGCTGGTTTTATACTTAGGACCAACTGACCCCCCCCAAAAGCCAGTGCACTCACTCTGAGGCATTAGGTCCTCGTCACTCCTTACCAAGAATACTGGCTGGTAACGAGTCGTGACAGCTTTCAAGGAAGTGCGTGGTCACTGGGTATCCCTGTCAAGACTCCTCTGCCTCAGTCCACCCTGAGAGATACTGAGCCCCTTTGGTTTTAGCTGTCTCCTTGGATTTCCTGGGCTGTCTGGTGTCCTCAGTGATTCTACGAGGCAAACGCCAGTACCCATGAGTCTTGAGACAACCAAAGTCAGTTTCAGCATCTCCTTCGGCACAGAGGAAGTATCACTGTGGTGAGGTAAAATGAAGCTTTTGAGGCAGGGGTGAGTCAGAAGGGAGCCTACAGGAGAAGCTGGAGGATGAGGCAGTGCGCAGGCACAGGGACAGCAGGCTACACTGGATGTGGGTCTTCACACCTACCCTCTTCTTCACCTTTTCCCCATTGTGCCTAGAGAGGCCACCCAGCCCACACAGCTCCCCATCTGCACCCTTGTACCCCTTATTCCTTGGTCACTCTGCAACAAAGGTTGAGCACCTCTGAAGGGCTGATCACTGTCCTAGAAGCTAGAGAGAGTGTGACATAAATCAGACAAAGCTACTGTCCTTGGGGAATTTATATGCCAGACAATAAAGAAACAAAACGCTATTGCGAACAAGGTAAGTACAGATTGTGATGAATAGTCTCCAGGAAAGAGAGTCAGTCTTTTAAGTGGAACTTCCCAGTGCCTCCGTTACTTTTCTTTCATATATACCCGACCTCCAAAATTAAAGAAGGAAATCTTTATTTAACTCACAGTTAGTGGAGGTTTCAGTCCATACTTGACTGGCTCCAAGAGAGTGGCACATGGCAGAGGGCAGTAGTTCATGGCAGTGGAAAACAGCAAAAAGCAAAGGGAAGGGCAGCAGCTGCCACCACTAGCAAGCCTCTGTCCCTTCCTTATATGGTATGCAGATCACCCATCCCAGAGTGGATGTAGCATTCACACCCATAATCCCAGCGTTAGATCATGAGATGATCACAAACTCTAGAAGTCCACCCCATGACTACATGAGGCTTTGGGGGGACAACCACACACAAACCATAATACACAGCTAGCCAGGAAGTCTACTTTCCATGCTATGAGGGACAGTCTTCCCAAGACATTACATGAAATCTGACACCTAAGTGAAAAAGGTCCAGCTACATGATCATGCGCAGAGGGAGCAGGTCAGGCACCCTGAACATAAAACACAGGTGTCTTAAACCTCAAAAGCCCTTGGAAGGGTTAAAAATCAACAAGAAATTGTTGCACCTCTTCTGGGATTAGAACCAGAACACCTGCCTTCCAGGATCTGTGTGTGTCACGTTCAGTAATAGAACTGACCTCTCCGGTGGTTGCTACCTGGGTCAGTGCAAGAACACCTTTCTTGGAGCACCTGTCTCATGGAGCCTCAATGGCGCGTGTCAACTGCTTTACACTGTGCCTGGCACAAAGTCTGCATCTAAGCAATGTTAACTGCTGCTGTAATTTTTCAAGACTTGGGTTCGTTTTGGCCTGGGACAGGAGCACTAAATCAGCTTCCTGGAGCTGTTCAAAGCCGGCATACTTGAGTTCCCTATGATGTCAGGCCACCAAAAGCATTCGAGAGCAATTATAAAGAAATTACTTTTGCAGCAATTAATCACCAGTATAAGATTGCCAATACACATCATTGCAGCATTATGACACATGGCATCACGCGATCAGAATGTCGAGGAGAAAGGGGGCCATTTGAAGCTGACCTTATTCAAGTCAAATCAGCTCAATCAATTACAAGTCAGTGGGAATTTTCCCTGGATGAGGGTCAAGACCAAGTATTGAAAGGCTAATAAAGCAGGGGGTGGGATATTTCTGGAGATGTGAGATCTTATAGCAATTTTTTATGGTTCAGAAAATATTGTTCATAAAGGTTTTCTGTGTAAATCTTTATTTCAATAGAGATTATCTTCATTTTTTAGAGATTGAAGAATAGGGTTGAAAGTATAAAATGGCCAATATGTAGGTCTAAAATCAACTGTCTTTCATCAGAGAAAGGAAGAGTGAGAGAATGGAGCAGGAAGAACAAGGACCAGAGCCATGGAGCTGAGCCCCCCAGGTCCAAGCACAGCCACACACAGAGCTGTGCAGGCAGAACCCACTTCAGAGAGAACTGAGGGGTTGCATCGCAGCTGGGCAGTTGGGACAGTCGCTGCTTGTGGAGATGGGACAGGGAAGGGCTGGCTCCCATTCCTCAGTAGTCAAGGTTTTGTATCATAGAGCATCAGCCCTCTGTCATGGTTAATTTATGTGCCAATTTAGAAAATATTTTTGGATGAGATTTACATTTAAAGGAATGATGGCTGGCCTGCCTTTGACTGGAACATTCCATTGGCCTTCTTCATTCTCAGGGTGGATTCAAGCTGACCTATACCACAGATTTTAGACTTGTCAGCCTCTGTAGTCAAATGTGCCAAGTCCTTAAAGTGAACCAATTAAGGTCCTTAGTAAAGTATCTATGTATATATGGTGCCAGATCTGGCATGCATATATATGGCTTGATATACCAGGTGATAAGAAAATATGGAGAATATCTAAAATATTTATTATAATAAAAGATACATTGTCATTAATTCCCTTCAAAATACTCCCTCTCACTTCAAACATACTTATCCTATCCTTCTTGCTGCTTTCTGTAGCAGTTCTGGAAGTCCTTGTTCCTGAGTGTCTGTATGAGTTGTGATCAAAAATACCATGAATGTCACTAGGTGCCACCCAACAGAAGCCTTGTTATCGTCACCAGATGTGCATCACCCATCTCCTGGCTCTTCACCCAAGTCAAAATGACCATGAAAGGTCAGTGTTTTGAATGGATTCAGAATATCAAGGCAACCAAGACAGTACCACCAAGCATACTCATGCCAGTAGACTTCCAAGACTACTTCAGAAATAGTGAGATAAGAGCTCAAAGTGAGGGAGAGTATTTTGAGGGGTATTAATGGCAATGCATGTTTTACAGTCGTACATTTTTAACTTAAATACACACCACATATGTATTTAAATTAAAGCTTAGTATAGCTTAGTCCATTTTTGCTGCTGTAACAGGACAAAGCTTGACTTAGCTTATGGTTCTGGAAGCTGAAAAACCCACAAATGTGGTACCAATATCTGGCCAGGGCTTCATGATTTCATGGCATAACACAACAGGAGGTGGCATAGCAATAAAGAGTGAGGGCAGGGAAGGGCCACACTCACTTCTATAAGAAATCTACTCTGGTACTAACCAGCCAACTCCCACAACAATATGAACCCATTGGTAATCACCTCTCATTTGGCCTCACCTCCCAACACTGATGCACTGGATATTATGCTTCCAAAAAAATGATCTTCAGGGGATCTATTCATATACAGCACATGCTACGCATTCCACTGGATCTTATTACCTGCTGGGCCTTGACTAGCACACTCCTGGCCTTCCAAGCTGCTCCTACAGAGGTGCAGAGTAGCTTCCGAGCAGCCTCGTGCCTCTGAGTCCACAGAGTGACCCGCAGACAGATAGGAGGCAGGTGCAGTCAGATGTCACCCATCAGAAGTGACCATAATTGAAATGGGTGAAACAAAGAACCATGAGCCAGGAGACAGCACTGGAATGAAGTCTGGAAGGGACACGTAGGGAATAAAGGTAAGGGAAATTCCAAGAACAGATTCTGACTCTAAATAGGTCTAAAACCTTCCACAATAGCCTTGTACGTAAAAGGAAGAAAGGTGGGCTCATTTTCAAATAACAAGACAACTTATTTTCAAGAGTATCCATGGCTTAATGCCCTTATCTAGAGGCAAATCTTCAGGAAAGCAATTTGACCTGTCTTAGTTCTGAGTTTATTGATTTTGAAAATGAGAGCATTAGATTGATGATGTGTGTAAGCTTTCTCCCAGGTCTGAAATTTCTATCTTTCTCTATGATTTGGACAAAGATAAAGAAATGACCATGAAAGGTAAGTGTTTTGAATTAATTCAGGACATCAAGGCAGCCGCGGCAGCACAACTAAAGACACGCATGAAAATAGACTTCCAGGACTGCTCCAGAAAGAATGATAGGATGAGAGTGTTAGGAGCAAGAGGAAGGATTTAGACAGGAATTAATGGCAATGTGTAGACAGTACAAATTTGATACATTCAATGTCAAACTTGAGGTCTTTAATGACAATGGCCCAAAATTAGTAGGATAAAATTTAGCATAACTAAATGCAAATATTGCCTTTAGGTCCAAATAATCAACTCTGTGATACAGGTTAAGAGAGCTTTGTCTTGAGAGTTACTTGTATTAAACAACAACCTCCAGCCCTTCAAAGTCTACAGAATGATTCAATAGGTAAAGATGCAGCCACTCACTGGGGCTCCTTCACTGAAAAACAGGACAAGAAGCAGGCTGGCGAGGCCTCTCAAGATCCGTCCAAAGGCTCCAAGTCTCTTCATACTCCCCCTTTGAGCCTTTGCCTTAGTAGTTAGCAATTAGATTGTGATCCTGGGCACAGTCACACTAAATGTTCTTATAGGTTCTCAGTGAGATCACTGAATGTCACAAGGTCACTCTGTGAGTCGCCTGGCTTTTCCTTCTCCTCACTCACCAGGGGCGGTTGTTCTTGATTGTGGCTCCCAGACCTGGTATATAAAGTCACCTAAACACATGACTCACAGCAGGAGGCAGCTTCAGGAATCCTCACTCAGCTCTTCAAGAGTTATAGGCCTTGAAAAGTGTCCCCTGGAGTGTGCCACCTTTCTGCTGCTTGGAACCAAATCCATCTTCAAGTTGGAAATATGACCCAGTGGGGGACAGGCTGTGATTTAACATCATCTGAGTTCTGCAGGGCACACTTCTTAAAGAAACTGTTGTAAATTATTGGTGGCTAATTCTGCTGGTGGATGGAGGGCATGGTATATTCTCAAGTACAAGATCCCAGCTTGTATCTAATAATTGTTATATCTTCTCTGAAATTTACTGCCGATGTCTCAATTTTAACAACTTAAATAACAAGCTTAACCAAGTGGAACAAGGCTCAGGCAGGCTGGCACTCTTGATGAAAGCAGGACAACTCTTATGTCTGAGTGCATTTTTACTTTGACGTGAGCAGTGACACACAGAGATGAAATCTGGTTAAAGCGGCAGCTTTCCCAAGCTCATGACAGCTTCCTAGGCTTAGCAAAACAGTTTCAAGAGAGTGCACACATATACTTGTTAACTTTACTGAAGAAGACTGATTAGAGACAATGCTCATGAATATGAAAGCAAGAGGTGGGAGCCGGAAAGGTAAGCCAAGGGCCTGGGTAATTGGCAGCACTGTTTTCTTCATTTTTAATGGCCTGCTCCTTGGTTTTCATCTTTGGGCACATCACTTTGTATAGAGACCAGACGGACACTCTGAGGGTTAACAACACCAGCACATCTTCACTTCACCTGCTGTTTAGCTTGATGTTGATGCTATAAATGGCCTGATACAATATCCTGGAGATCATACGCTTAGTCATTCTTTTGATTCTCTTTATCCCATGTCCTGAAATATTCTCCCAATTTCAAAGTTGCTTTAAGCCCAAAGTTACAAAATGTCTGCCACGCAAGGATATTTTGTACTTGAAGGATATCCTACTTGAAGGATATCTGTTGCCCTTGGCAACAGGGAAATTGCAGCATGAGTGAAGGACCTGGCTTGCGAGCTGAAAGGCCCCGGAAAGGGCAGTGCCTCTCCATAGATGGTTGCTGTTCTTCAGCAGAGTCAAGAACCCTGTGAATGGGCCCAGCTGTGCTCTAGCCATGGTGTTCTGTGCTCTTACGCTCCTAATCTAATGGAGTTCTCAACTAATTCAAATTTATTTACATTGTTTTCAACTAAACATCCAAAGTTGTAAGGTGGGGTCGGGAGATGGGTCAGTGGAATAAGCACTTCCCTGGCAAGCACAAGGGCCTGAGTTCAATCCCTGATTCCGAAAAAAAAAAAAAAAAGTTGTAAGATAATGCAGCCATGTTATCAGTTTGGAAATTTCTTAAAACAATAATATATACCTCCTATTTGACCCAATCACTGTAATTATAGGTATCCATGCAAGAGAAATGAAAACTGAAGTCTACACGAGGTTTTTAACACAAATGTTCATACCAGCTTTATTTTGAATAACTCCAATCTGGAACAACCCAAATCATCAAGTGAATAGATGAGTAAGCCGAGTTCTAGTTAAGCACTCAGCACCACAAGTGAATCTCAGAATATGTCTGTTGAGTGAAAGAAATCAGAGAGAAAGAGGACATACTATATAATTCCATGTATATAAAGTGCCAGAAAATGTAAATTAAGCCATTACAACAGAAAGCAGATCAATGGTTGCTTGGGGCAGTGCGGGGATGGCCTCCAGGAAAGAGAAATGACAAAGGGACCCAGGAGTGATAGATGCTGACTGTCTCCATAGTGACAATGACTCCACAGATGTGCTACACTCTATGTCGGAACTTATCAGTGAGTATACTTTACACATGTGCAGTCTATTGTGTGCCAAGCATACAGCAATAAAACAGTTTTTATACATTCTAATTAGTATGTATATACCTTTCTTTCAGTTCCAAGAATTGATCATAAAGAATAGGAAACTTATGCTAACATACAGCATAAAATGCATTCATTGCAGCGCTATTTATTACATACAAACAGCTGGCAAGCTGGACATGGTTGCTAACACCTGTAATCCCAGCACTCAAGAGGCTAAGGGGGCCAGAGATTTAGCTCAGTGGTACAATACCTGTCTGGCAAGCATAAGGTTCTGAGTTTGATTTCCAGTACCCCTCAGCCAAAAAAAAAGAGGCTAAGGCAGGAGGATTACAAGTTTAAGGCCAGAAATTGTTTAAAGAAAAATAAATCTAGATTTTTATTAGGTTCAGAGATACAAGGATCTCAGTCTTTCACAGAGAGCACATTGGCCAAGCATTGACCGTGACTCATCCACATGGCTGCACTGATAAAGGTTCTACAATCTGAGGTACAGGATCTCAGGACAAATCCTGAGGGCATTTCACTGACCTTCTCAGACCAAATAGCTACAACTCTTGTTGCATAGGTCCTGCTTTACCTTGGTCTTAACCATCCAGCAGAAAAGTATGAAGACGAAATTATAAGAAATAAAGCCATGCTGTTAAGTTGAGCTGTGGGGGACTCAGGTCAATAATTTCTGACATTGCCAGTTAAACAGAAGACCCAATGCTATTATGGGCTACTGGACTCTTTTAGAATATTTTGCTGAGTTTACACACCTATAATATTCAATAACGGAACTTAGAAAAAATGGGGTATACAGATGAATGTCCATTTTGTATCTGTGTATTCAAAGTGGTTGGGATAGATATATAGTTACATTCTGTTAATGAATAGAATGATTTGTTCTAATGGAGTTTTTAAATAGGATCACAAGTCCGCATCTTGTACAGCAATTAACCACTAAGAAGAATATATGCAGTGTATTATTTGTTGAAAAATAAAAATAAATAAATAAATAAATAAAAGAAAAAAAATAAAGTTATAAGCAGATGTAAAAAAAAAAAAAGAGAGAGATACAAGGAATTGTAGACTCCCTCTTTCTTCACCTTGTCTGACTTCTGTTAATACTTGTTATGCCTTAGTCTAAATTGAGTCTCAAACTGGAAAGCCTTTCAAGACAGATGTTTCTGTAGAGGTTCTTTGACCCAAATAGCTGAGTGTTTGTATTAAGTTTTATTTTGATATCTAATCAGATTCCTAATCATAGTCTATAAGAAAGAATGTGACTCTAACGTTGGACTTGACTGATGGGTTCAAATGTCTGCAGTTTCTTTTTCTTTAAATCATAGCCAGATGGTAATTTTTTTATTTTGTTATAGTTCTCTTCTATTGATGGGCATGCAGTGGGTGTTTCTTGGAAATGGCCAATTTTTATTAAAATATTTCTGGAAGAAAATTTAATCTGGCAAAAAAAAAAAAAAGTTTAAGGCCAGAGTAGGCTACTTAGTGAGTTTCAAATAAGCCTGGATTATACAGTGAGACCCTGTCTCAATGCATCTCAAAAATACAGGGAGGAAGGTGAGGGGAAATGAAAGAGGACACTTAAATTAAATAGAGAATGTGTGGCATATAGATGTGTGTGTGTGTGTGTGTGTGTGTGTGTTGCATTAAGATTTTGCCACTGAGCATCATGCAATAAACAAAATATTTTTAAATTATTTATTCATTTACTTATTTATTTGATACAGGGTCTCTCTACACAGTTTGGACTCATAGTGATCCTCCTGTCTCAGCCTCCCTAGTGCTGAGATTACAAGCAGGTATTATCATGCCCTGTTCCAAGACATGCAAAGCATGCAGTGCTGAGGATCGAACCCGGGTCCTGGCACTTGCCAGGCAGGCTCTTAGACCACCAAGCTATCCTCCCAGCAAATAAAATATTTATCCTCATAAAATCTATGATCTATGTGGAAAAGCAAGACACAAAACAATATTTATATGCAGTAGTACAATACTTTTTTTAAGTCTTTATTGGAAATTGATAATCACACTTTTTTCTTCATCTCAGAGTTAGAAACCCATCCCAACATGTGAAGAAGTTGGGAGAATGGAAAACAGAATATTAGCTGTGTTACTAAGATTCTGGTTGGAAGAGTGAAGGCCAGAGCTAAGGCACAGCAGCCTTTCTAGTCTTCTCCGCTGTGAGTTTCCCTAACCCATTCCAACCCAGAACCCGGCAGTCTTAGCCCTGAGAAGCTGATCCCTGTGTAGCTGCCTCAACTGCCAGGCTGCTGGCACACTGGGCAGAGTGTTTAGCGTCACTAGTCCCCATTACTAGATACCATAGTCTCCCCTAAATCATGCGATGAGAAGCAAACACCCCCATATACTTCCCAGTGTTCCCTCGGTGAGGGTAGCAGGACTCTCCTGGCTGGGAAGTACCACTTGGGCTGAAATAAAAACTATGAATTTGATAGCAGAAGATCTGTGCTGAAAAATGTCCCCAGTCTCCTCCCTTCTCTGCCGCATAATTCCTCTTCCACAGGGGTCGGGATGAGAAGGAAGCCATGCGGAAGGCGGAAGGTCTCTGCTGTGATGTGGGCTCACTGTGCACTGGTTACCAAATTGTCTGAGCTCAGTGAGACAGACAACAACTCACAACAGGGAACAAGGAGCAGGTGTATTAAGCAGATACACAGTGAGGGAAAACAGGCCCAAGTTCAGCGCAAGGCGGGGCCAGGAGTAGCGGGGAGGAGTCCTTGGATGCATGCCATCCTGTTTGCGCTCTCTTTGCATGACATAAGGACCATACAAGGCAGGGTGATAACCTCTGCGGTGAGGAGAGTGGTGGGAGGAATCCTGTTTCTAGAAGGGACTGGAACACAGCTGGACTCAGGATGTCACACTGAGCACATTCGATAGCAGTTCTTGAGAACTCCGATGAAGAAGGGTGCCTGCTGAGTCTCCCACAGGCCAGCCCAGTAACTGGTCTGCATTCTGCCTGACACTATTCAGGAATGGATGTCCCAGTGGAATGGCCCTCAGTAGAAACATGGGGAGAAAAAGAGTGATGCCCTTGTGATCTATGTATCTCTGTAAAGCTAAAGACAAAAAGATGAGAAGGACATACGCCATGTTGTCACTAATGGCCTCATCTCCTGGCTCTGTTAGTGGAGAGACAAAGAGGCAGGAGGAGGAAGTTAGAAAATTATGGGTAGTTATTTTTGTTTTCTTTTGGTTTGGGGTTATATTTAGTTTTTCCAAGTTTCCTAAATATGTAATTTTCGTTAGTAAAACAGAGAAAGTCTTTTAAAAAGAGAGAGAGAAATTTAAAAAAAAATCTCAAATGACAAGGATTCCTAAGCTTCTCAGAGCCCTAGGCTGGGCAGGATTTGTCCTGAAATGACTCCTCCCTCTCCTGTTATTTTGGGGTCAGTGTCATATACGTCATGAAGATGGCATTCAGGAACACGGACCCATCATCTCTAACAGTGCTTCCTTGGACCTGTCCAGCTTAGTAAACAAGATTGGACTCTGCTTTTACCTTTTCTTAGCTGATAAAGAGAGTGACATGAAATGATTTTGCTAGAAGAGCTTCCACTTAGCATCCTCCTGGGACTGACATTCAGGCATCTCCTAGATCAGTCTTCTCAAATTGATCAAACCAAAGCCTGAGTCAGTTACAAAACCAAAGTTACCGGGCTAGTGAGATGGCTCAGTGGTCTAAAGCACCTACTTAGAACAAGCTAAGCTAAACAAAGCACAGTGACCGCGGTTCAATCCCCCAGCACCACATGCCAGCCAGCCAGCCCCACCCCCTGGTGGGCTGAGCAGGCCACACACACAAAAAATAAATAAATAAATAAATAAGTAAATAAATAAATAAATACCAAAGTTACCAAAAAAAAAAAAAAAAAAAAATAGACATTTTCCTAGCTAAGTTTTTAACACCCGAAAAATTTTCATGCACTATAATACTGCTTTTTGTCATGTAGTTACATGATTTTGCTTGAAAGTATTAATTTTGCAACTCCTATCAGTAACTTTGCCCTATACCAGGAAACAAAAGTTATGTGCACCCCATCTTGCTTCTGTCCTATTACCCTGTAGCTCTGCCCCTCACCTCACTTTAAAGATAACATCAACAGTCTGCTCCGAAGGCTCTCATTGACTGTAAAGCTGACTCCCTTGTCTCTTTTTATGCATGTACTTACCCTGGGGTCACCATGATTCAAACTTCACATATTATACCAAATCCTCCATGTATCAACCCCAGCACTTGATATGGCCGGGGACCAGAAGAAGTTTGGGAGGCTTTGCTGAAACTTTAGCCACACAGCAAGAAGAAACTGTCCTGTAAGCTCCTACATACACAGCCATCCACCAATCCAGATTTTGTGTAGTCAGAAAAGCAGAAATTTCTTTACACCAATGGCTTTTCTGTTTGCAACTATAGCAAATGCCACAGAGACAATCTGTAACTATTGGAGGGCCACACTGGTCTCCATACGCATTGTTTTTAGAGATTTTGGGCAGCCTACCACTGCTCAGGGATCTCACCATCTCCAGGCACTTACCAAGTGTCTTCCACAAAAAAAGTCCACATCAAACAAATGTACAAACAAATGTATTCTGTTAAAGGGAGTCAAGTTCTTTATCCTTTGACCTGATCTTCAGGCAGGGAAAAGTCTTTGTAAAAGCGTACTATGGGTCCTTCTGGGCAAGCACAGCAACCAAGATCACAAAAGTCTGGGTGATCCAGTCTAACCAGCGAGGGCCTTTGAGCCAGAATCGGTTGAGGCTGCTTAGGTCCCAGAGCATGCTGGGAAATAATTACATGAGGCATTCTCCATCATTTTTCACACTGATGTGCAGTAAGAGATACATTTTGAATTGTGATCCAGTATTCATCCACCAGATAACTGCCTGAAATTCATTCTAGTAATGAATTTCAGGATACCATATTTGCTCAATTTCCTTATAGTAAATGGTATAGTATTTGTGTATAATGTATACTTCAAATTATTATGTTTAATTAAATATTATTTATTATTTAAATAGTTGTTACACTATATTTCTCAAGGACAATGACAGGAAATAAAAAGTCTATGTATGTTCAAAACAGAGTCTTCTTTTTATCTGCGTATTTTCAATCTGCAGCTTATGGAGTCAGTGGGTGGGAAACTGTGAATGAGGAGGAGATAGTAAGGTACTTATTAGATTAGATATTAGGTATCTATCTAATAAGTAGATAGATATAGAGACATTAATGGACATGAGCCTCAGTGGAATAGAGGATGCAGAAACAACTCTAAGCACATTCAATCATTTGATCTGCAACAGAGAGACTAAAAACATAAACTGAAGAAAACCCCTTTAATAAAGGGCTTTGGAAAAACTGACCATCCACATGTAGAATATTGAATCTCTCACCATACACTAAGCAAAACTCAAAGTGGATCAAAGAACTAAATGTTAAAAAGAACTGCACTGCTGAAAATAAAATAGGTAAATTCTTGAAGGCATAGGCATAAGCAAGAACTTTCTGAACAGAACCCTCCCTGATTTAACAGCACATAGAATCAACAAAAGGGATCAGATCAAATGAAAAAACTTCTTCTCAATAAAAGAAACAACCAAGAGAATACACAGCCTACAGAGTAGGAAAAATTTTCACCAGCGATTACTCAGATACAGGATTCATATCTAGAATATATAAAGAACTCAAAAACTTAGGCTCCCAAATAAAAGACCTAATCAAAAGTGGGCAAGTGAAATGAACAGACACTTCTCAGAAGAAGTACAAATGGTAAATAAATGCATTTTAAAATGCTCAGTATTGCTGGTCATTAAAGAAATGAACATTAAAATAAAACTGAAAGGGGGCTGGCAAAATAGCTCAGCAGCCTAAAACGCCTGCTCAGGCAAGCTTTGGCAAAACGTGCAGGGATTAAAGTTCAATCCCCGACACCACATGCCATGCCAGCCCCACCCTGGGGGTGGGCTGAGCCAGCCACAAATAAAAAAATAAATAAAATAAAAAATAGAACTGATTTTTTGTCTTACCCCAGAAAGAATGGCCATCATCAAAAAAGAAAAATAATAAGTGTTGGTGAGAACACAGGAACCCTTTACATTGTCAGTGAGAATGCAAACTGGTATGACCACTGTGGAAATCGGTATGGAGATTTCTCTAAAAACTAAAGTTAGAAATTCTATTCAACCCAGGTATTCACCTTCTAGGTATCTTTCTGAAAGAGTTAAAGACATCAGATTACAGTGATACATGATTACCCGTGTTAACAACAGCACAATTCATAATAGCTAAATCTTGGAAGCCAGCCTCTACGCTGGTCAATGATAACTGAATAGAGAAATGTGGTATTTACACCCAGTGGAGTACTACTCTGCCCTAAAGAAAGGTGAACATCATTTCTAGGAAAATGGATGTGTTTTGAGAACATTATGTTAAGTGACATAAATTAGATGCACAAGCCCAAGTATTACATAGTTTATTCTACACGAGAAACCCAATTAGAGCAAAATAAAATAAAATAGCCAAGAGGAAATAGGGAGATAGATTATTCTCAAATGGGAAAATAAAGAGAAGGAGTAGAAAGGGAGAGAAAGAGAAGAGTATGAAAAGATGAATTAAAAGGTGTTATGGGGCTGGTGAGATGGCTCAGTGGTCTAAAGCACCTATTTAAAACAAGCTTAGCAAAGCACAGGGACCACGGTTCAATCCTCCAGCACCACATGCCAGCCAGCCCCGCCCCCTGGTGGGCTGAGCTGAGCTGGCCACACACACACACACACACACACACACATGCATAAATAAAAAATAAAAATAAAAATAAATAAAAATAAAAGGTGTTATGTACAGGTACCAGCTCCACCAAGGAGTGTGTACATTATGTACTGCAACTATGTACTAATAAAAAAATAATTTTTAAAATTTAAAAAGAAATATTGGGGCTGGGGAGGTAGCTTAAGGGCATAAATGCCTGCCTGGCAAGCCCAAGGTCCTGAGTTCAATCCCCAGTACCACAAAAAAAAAAAAGAAAGAAAGAAAGAAAGAAAGAAAGAAAGAAAGAAAGAAATATTGTACCGAAAGCACCTAAGAACACATCTTACTACAGAATAGCTCTTCAATAACTATTTGCTGAAGGAACAAATTTTAAAAAGGTCTTAGTAAAACATTTATTTTCATCAGACACAGGTAAACATATAACTATATTTATTTCACAGGGCTTCCGTGACAGGCCCTGGGTTCACTCAGTAAAATTCATACATACATACATACATGCGTACATGGAGTTGGAAATGTACCTCAACAGTACAGCGCTTGCCTAGCATGCCTGAAGACTTGGGCTCAATCTCCAGCACCACAAGAGAGTGAATTCCAGCCCACAAATGTGTTCGCACTATTAACAAGCAGCAAACTTCTACTTGACTACTTGAAAAGTCCTAGAATTCAGAGCCCAAAATCTCCATGTTTGGAAAGGAGTTTTAGACACAACTTGTCCCTCACTGAAAATTATGGAAAACTGCCAAGCAGGGATTTGGGGGCACTGAGGACAAACAGGTGAGTAACAGGCTGTGATGAGGTCGGGCAGAAGAGGACCACTGGGTGGAGCATTGGCTTCTGCTGTGGTGGTCAGAGCTAAGGTCGGCTCCCTCCAGCTGGGCCCTACATCTTCACTGCAGGCTGCGCCCTGAATGGCCCTTCACATGAACCACTCTTCCAACCCAGGAAGATTCACAGAGGGGATGAGAAGCCAGCAGGCACTCACTTTGCTCCACTTTCAGTCATGGAATCAGGGAAGGGGAAGACAAGGGTGGTTTAAGCAGCTGTGGAAATCACGGAGCAACTTGGTAAATGAAAAATCCACTTGGAGCCACAAGGAGCACAAAAGTGAGGAATTAAACAACTTTATAAATAAAGGGCTCATTACTCTCAAGCATTAATACACACTTAAGGCCTATTGAAAACTTCCCGTTTCAAGATAAATGAAGAGTATTAGCAGCTCATTTCCCAAGCTGGATGGGTTGTTTTCACAGTCCAGTGCTGGGAGCCAGAGGCCTGGGTCATCCGGGACTGGCTCAGGGGCCTTGCTGGCAGCTCAAGACTGGGCAATCAGGCAGGGATGATCCCTGCACCTCTACTTTCGAGAGACTTGGAACCAGGGCCTGATTTTTTCTAAGGGAAGGTGCTCATGCGTACCTAAGGAAGTTGGGTAAAGTTCTACACCAGTGCACTTGCCTCCTCCAAGTTACATCATTCACCAAATAAGCATAATTGCTCCATGTTTAAGAGGTGCTGGGAACAGAGGCACTGCTGGTAATTGCCTAATGGGTGGGCGAAATGAGGTGTGAGGCACATCGATGTGAAAAAAGCAATAGCCACAAGTTTATTAACATTGAAAATTAAAATAAGCTTGGCCCCAGCCAGGCAGTCTTTGCTGGAAATGAATCCCATTATCCCTCTAATAACTGTGTGGGGCTCAATTTGATGCCACCCAGGGGGTAGAGAGGCCTCAATGCAGGTCACCTCTCTGCCAGCTTCAGGGATTGGAAGATTCTCTGGTTCACTGGCAACTATCACAGAGGAAACACAAACATCCGGCTTTACTCACAGATCCTCCAGCTCCACTTAAATCCATCCAGCATTTGAAGAGCTGCAAAAGGGAAAAATGGAGAAGGATCACATGCTGAAAGATCTGAGTGTCTGTTTTTAATGGTTGCAGATTGGGATTTGCAAAGGTGTCTGGTGCAGTTCTGGGGCTGAACAAGGGAGAGGGATAGGAAGGAAGTTCAGCATCCAGCCTGCAGCTGAGAGGTCAAGCAACCTTCTTTTCATACCTTGATCAGATCGTCAACTATTTCTAGACACCCACAGATAGAAGTGGAACTACTATTAACCTCAAATTCACCCAATCTTTGCAGGAGCTGAGGCTTTTCCAGTAAAATAATCAGCTAATAAAACACTATCCAGCACACACTTGCCTATGGCACATGAAAAGGCAGAGAAAGCAAACATAGCTGGTCAGGGGCAGGCATGGAGCTCTGGAAAAGTCAGGCAATGGAGAGGGAACCTTGTGAATAAAACCTCGCTGGCTTCCAGGGGTACTCGAAGGAGTGGGGTGTGGACCAGCCCAGCAGAAGCAGAGAGCAAACCGGGATCCAGAGAGATGAGCCCAGAGGAACAAGCCTGCTGTTGGAATTTGCTTGAATACTCTACATAAAGGGAATTATTGGAGGGTCCAAGAAGAGAAATCACGTCATCAAATAATTTTGACTCACTACACATTAATCCATTTTATTTACTATCGATGCTACTAATTCATACATTTGAGCTGAGCTAGTGTCCTCTGCACTTGTTCTGGGTGGGCATTGGGTTTCCTCCATATGTTTCTGCATTTGATTCTTTACTACAGATGTCATTAATTCAGGAATTTCTTTTTTTATTTCCAATCTGAGTCCCTCTGTACCTTTCTGCAGCTGTTTCTTTATTTCAGAAGCCATTGATTCATTGCTTTCAGCTGCGTGATTCCCAGTTTGTTCTGTATTAGTGTCCTCTGCACTTGTTACAGGTGGGCTTGAGTTCTGAGATTGCATTTTGTTCCTTCTCGTCATTTTGTGTAGCACTGTCTTCTGATCTTTGTTGCAGTTATAACCTTAGCACGTACTGAAGTTCAGGTTCAGACCTACAAAGTTTGGATTTATCCAGCTGGGCCTAGCTTGGGTCTGGCTGCTGTGCTCAGCTCCTTCCTGCTGCTACCCTTGGGGGTGAACCTGTTGTGCCCCTCTGGCAAGGTTTTCTGCTCCTGGACTAGCTGGGTGGTTCTATCCTCTACACTCTCTGCAGGGATTGCAGCTGCAGGGTTTCACCCAGGCCTGTATGCCAGGCCTGAGCTGAGCCTGGAGGGGACAAGGTGGAGTAGGGTGGAGAGGCAGCTCTCCCACACACTCACCGAGACTGGGCTAGGACTGGGTCTGGGGGTTCCCGGAACGTGGCAGAAATTCCTACTCAGCAGGTGGGGTTGGGGAGGTGCTGCAGAGTGGTGGGGGGCGTCCCAAGGGGGTGGAAGAGGGTCTCACCCATGCTGCGCCTGGGCTGGGACCAGTAGTAGGTCCTGCCGGGGCAGGGTAGCCAGAAGCTCTCCCACACACTCACCGGGTCTGGGCTAGGACTGGGTCTCTAATCCATTTTATGTTGTAAAATACTTTTGGAGTTTATATTTTAGCTCACCTTAAATGGCATGAGCTCCACTTACTTTGTATTCATTGCCAATCCCTTCCCAGTTGGGCCCCTGCTGTATCCCAGAAACTTGGCTACCCAACCACACATCATCCCACTTTCTCTCAAGGTTTGGGAGGATGGTTCTGTCCCTTTTGCTGAACTTTAAACACCCCTGCTCCATCTCAAGTGTCAGCTGCTGATCTCATCTCCTGGGCCTCCTGCTCCTTTGGCTGCTCCTGCTCCTCCCCTGCCTGCATCCACAAGCCCTCCCTCCCTGCCTCACTTTCCACACCAGGGGCTTCCTGCTCCCCACCAGACTGACTTCTAGAGCTCCTGCCCCACCTATCTGAGGAGGACACTCCAGAAGGGAAGTGTTTCTCTCTCTAGTCCGTCAATCCCATCAACATACAAACCAGCAGCAATTTCTTGCATCTTAAAAAAGTAATCCTTTCTTGGCTTCACACTGCAGGTTCTGCTCTACTTTTCTGCTCCTGGTTTCAGAACCACTCTTCAAGAGAGCTGTGTAAGCTGCAGACTCCACCACCTGGCCTCGCCAGCCTCCCTTGAGCCCACTGTAGTCGGGCTTCCACTGCCCCTCTGCTTGCAGAGTTGCCCCCAGTGCTGGTGGTGAAGGTCAGCTCTCTGTTCTCACTTGGCCTGAACACTCTGCAGCATCTTCCATTTGTCCAAGAAACTGCTCCTTTTCCATCTCCTTCCCATTTTTTTAAGGCATAAAGTTACATGCACCTCAAGAATGAGTCCTGAGGGGCTGGGGAGATGGCTCAGTAGAATAAGTGCTTGCCTGGCAAGCACAGAGACCTGAGTTCAATCCCCACCTTTGGAAAAAAAAAAAAGATTCCACTTTGAGGAATCTAAAGGAAGCAATGCATTATTTAAAAAAAAAAAAAAGAAAGAAAAGAAAAGAAAAAGAAAAAGAAAGAAAGAAAAGAATGAGTCCTGAGACCCTGTCTGTCTCTAAACTCTATTCTTAGCTGACCTCATACAGCTTTGTGGTCATAAACACCATCTATTTGCTAAGAAGCTCCAAATATATCTTCACCCTTGGATACTCTCCCTCCCACCACCCCACCTCCAGAGAGATCTCTGCATGGACAGGTGTCAGCAGGCATCTGAACTTGGTTCCCAAGTACTTCTCACCCCTCCCACACACACATGCATCCCTCCTGCATCCCCAGATGCCTTCTCAACAAATGTCATTACTTTCCCATCCTTGGCTCAGGACTGTGACTTCAGTCACCCTTGACCCCCTTCCATCCTCATATTCCAATACATCAGCATATCTAAGCTGGTCCAGACTCCGACCACCTCTCACTACTTCTACAGCCTTCACCCTGCTCCAAATCACCTTCCTTCTCCAGGAGAGCTGCAACAGCAGTCTCCCAAAATATGCCCCCATTTCCACCCTTGCCCCTCTACTAGCTATTCTTAACACAGCAGGGAGAGTGAGTTTTTAAAAATAAATATCAGGGCTGGGGAGATAGCTTGGTGGTCTAAGCTCCTGCCTGGCAAGTGCAAGGACCTGGGTTCAATACCCGGTACTGCATGCCATGCTGGCCCCAGAACCCTAGACATATCCTGCTGGCTCCAAAACCAGGCATGGTGGATCAGTCCTATAATCCCAGCACTGGGGAGGCTGAGACAAGATCACTATGAGTCTGAACTCATAGTGAGACCCTGTACCTAATAAATAAGTAAATAAAAATTTAAAATATAAATTAATAATGAAAGCTAAACTCATGGACCCCTCTGCTCAAAAAATTCTAATAAGTTCCCAGGCCCCTGAGAGTGAAATCCAACACTCTTACAGTGGCCTAAAGTCTCTGTGCTCTCTGGCTGGTCAATTGCCCTCTCCCTCTCTCACCCAGCTAGGCCACACTGGCACTGTGCTTTGCCTCAATCACACCAGGCGCATCCTGCCTTATGACCTTCAAAGTCACTGTTCCCAGTGCTGCAGGCAGTTCCCACACACAGCCACATGAAGCACTACTTTGCTCCTCTTCCTTCTTGGTGAAACCCTCTCCAGCCCTTCTACACAACACGCACATACACAAGTCTCCGGTCACTGACTCTACCTTGCTTTCCTCCATTCGACTTACCACCATGTATTAAATCAGGGCTTGTTTATTTATTCATTGTCTCTACTAGAATATAAACCCAGTTACGCAAGGATTATGTTGTATCAATTCATAATCTATAGAAAGATCACAATAAATATTTGCTGAGTAAACCACATTTATTTGAATCTTTTTTCTTTTTTTCCCCCAGGGATCGAACTCAGGACCTCATGCTTGTCATGCAGGCACTTATTCTGCTGAGCTATATTCTGGCCCTGAATCTACTTTTTATTTTATTTATTTATTTATTTATTTATTTATTTATTTATTTATTTATTTTGCGGTATGGGAGATTGAACTCAGGACCCTGTGCTTGCCAGGCAAGTGCTTATTCTACTGAGCTATCTCCCCCGGTTCTGAATCTACTTTTTAAAGTGTTTTTCATCTACAAGAGAAACACAAAACCTGGCACTGCTCCAGCTGTCTGTTGCTGGGTGACAGTATTTAAGGCTCTGGCAATTCCTACTGAGCAGCAAGAACTACTCTGAACCCTGGTGTTGCTGGCACCCACTTCTCGTAAAGGACCACACCATTTGAGATTACTAAAATGACTTTATTTCTGTCCTCTATGTCCTTGTCCAGGATGAATTTTCTCATGAAACCTGCTGCCTACCACTGCCATCCAGAGCAAAAGTAATTGACCATAGCCTATGGGCCCATTCATTAAGCTGAGGGGCGGAGGCTGAGATATCAAGTCTCAGCTCTTCTACTTATACAACATGTGATCTTGACCAAGTTTTTAAATCTCCTGAATCTAACTTTCCTAAAAAAACTGTAATACAAAAAGTAGAACTAATTTATAGTTACTGCATTAAGTGAAGTGGAGACTAGATAATGCTTAGCATGTAGTACTTTCTCACTAAAAGTTGGTTCCCGGCCTTTTCCTGCCAGAAGCAATCCCTAGAATCATTCTGAAATCACAACTTTTAATCCGACTCTTGACCATAGTTGCCCAGAGATACCAGGCTAGGGCTCAGCTGAAATGGAGACCAGCTTGGGCTGTCTGGACCTGTCTATGCCATTCCCTGTCCCTCCCTCTCCTCGTCTTTCACACATGCCCACAGAGAGACAGGCTGTCCTTGGCACCCTTCTCATATTTATGGCAGTCCTTCTCCATCCTGCAAGGATGGTGAACTGTATTCAGAAAAAATGACAGGTCATTACAGATGCATTGCATGTTGTAAAACAAAGGATGTCCTTGTAAAGCCAAATGACTTACTTTAGGAGCAACCGTAAATGACAGTGTAGGACCTCATGGATGCAGAATGCAGATATTATACTTTGGTGTGTATAGCCATTATGTGGTACAAACATGTACTGATAAAAGTAGGGTGACCCTCACATGTTGATACGTGTGACCTTGGCACAAACGCTTTAACCGGAATGCTCTCTGACAGTCACTCTCCATTACCCAGTGCTCTATTGATTTGGGTTCAGCTCTAAAAGTTCAGATTTGAAGGCTGCTCAAGCCAGGTCTTCACTGAGCGGAGCAATATGGAGCGCTGGTAATTCTCCAATGAATTCCAGTAACTATGCAATGAATTACAAATTGCCTACACCAGTGTTTCCTGGAATGTTTAATCCAGCAACATTGCTGTGAACTTTCTCAGACACATTTGGGATAGCAGGTTGGAGAGAAGGTCCAGGGTTCATCCCAATGTTTATCCATCTACCTCTCTTCTACTCAATACATGTAATTCATAGACTTTTGTGTTCTGTTGGCCACCATCCCATACTGCTTCTCAGGTAAGAAATACTAAAGAACCACTAGGAACTTCCAACCAGCTATATGTCCTTGGGGAAAGCAAGGTCACATTTCAGTCTGCACCATCAACTCAGCCCAGGTTCCCTAACACAGTTCTCTATAAAGCACTCTAACACAGATCAGGGAGCTTCTTGGAAATGAAGAAATTATAGACTTAACCTCTAAAAGCTCTTGCTCTGGACACAGCTCTCCACTTCTCAACTCACTACAAAAGTAAGGAAGATCCAGGACAGGCAGGACTCACCGCAGTGTGTGCGTGCCCAGTATGGTGGATGTGTGCGCAGCCTACAAGCCTGCTGTCTGTGAGTCCGTGACTTGGCAGAGTTGAGTCCAGCATGAATTACACATCCTGTGTTGGCAAAATCATTTTCTTTAAGTTCAATTTCCATATAAACAACAAAATCTAACCAAAGTGAGTGCCTGACAGAATGTGTGCTGTTCTGATGATGAGTGTGGAAGTGAGGAAGAAGCTTCTAGAGGCTTCTGAGGACAAAACATCTCTCAGCGGTGCTTTTCTTTGTACTCAGCTATAACAGGATGTGTGAAATTTTCTTCCATATCACGTTAAAATTCTGATATTCCCTTTTCCTCTCTGGGTCATGATTCACATCCAGCCCAGTGACCAAAGTGGAAAGAACCTGTGAGTCACACTGGGAAAATTGCAAGGCAAGAGCCAGCGTGTGAAGGTGCTCATTCCTGGGTGGCCCAAGTTTCTTCCTGGTACAGATCAGTGGCTCAGGAGCATTACTTGCCTCAGCATAATCCCAGGTGTACTTGCCACAGGAACAGGGAGCATGGAGCCTGCAGTATCAAAGGAGTGGGTGCAGGCATCCCCTCTATTCCCAGCAGTCACATGTGAAGCCAGTGCTCTCCTTCAGAAGCCTTAAGGGCTCTCCAAGACCCCCTCGAGTTCTCAAGCAAGTGAACCAATGTGTCCCACTGAGAACCCATGCAGAGCTCGTGCTGTTGACTACTAGGATCTACAGGGCTATTTTCATCCACCAAAGGCTCACTGAGCATCTGGTACAAGCCAGTCCTGCCCTAGACAAGGACAGATACCGCTGCTGCCCTCACGCTGTGTGTGCTGTGGTACAGGGAGTTTTTAAGTGGTTATTAGAAAACCAACTTTTAAATCTCGAATCTCATTCTGCTTCTCTGAGACTCAGTTACCTTCAAAAAAGGAAGGTCAGAAAACTCTTTACCTGTCAGGTTGAAGTGATCAGATACACATTGGTGCGCTCGCTCATTAGAAGGTAAGGCATTGCTGCTGCAGAAGTTCACAATGCTTCCTTTCACACCCAAAAGAATTGAAAGCAAGGGCGTGAACATCTTTGCACACTCGTGTTCATGGGACATTATTCACAAGAACAATGGTGGTAACAACCTCACTGTCCATCAGCAAGAGGATAAACAAAATGTAATATACATAGCATGGACTATTACTCAGTGTTTGTTTGTTTGTTTGTTTGTTTGTTTGTTTTTGCGGAACCAGGAGTTGAACTCAGGATCCTGCGCTTGCCAGGCAAGTGCTTATTCTACTGAGCTATCTCCCTTGCCATTATGGAATGGAATGGCAGGAAGGGAATGGCAGCACAGGCTGCCACAGAGATAAACTTTGAAAATATTGCGCTGAGTATGCCAGCTATAAAAAGACAAATGTGACGTGATTTCACTTATATGCAGTACTCAGACTAGACAAATTCATAGACAGAAAGAAGAATGGTGGGTGCCCAGAAGCTTGTGGGAAGGGGTCATGAGAGGTTGTTCTTCAATGTGCACAAAGTTCCCTCGGGATATGATGAGGAAGTTCTGGGGATGGAGAGTAGAGGTGGTTATGTAGTGGTGTGAATGGACTCTATGTCACTAAACTCTACATTTGAAAATGGCTAATAGAGGTTTTTATTAAAGCTTCCAAGACTTTGAGGCAGACGTGATGAGCAGCAACTGCTCCTAGAAGAACCCCTTGGCACCTGGTGGCTTGGTGTGCTCAGCTCCCGGGCCAGGTCTCAGCTCAGAGCGGACAGCCCAGCTCTTCCTGGGCCAGTCTGAACACAAGAACAGCCCTTAGCAAGAAGTCACCTTCAGGGATATTCGAAGTTAGTGCTTTTTCCCTTCTGCTTTCTGTCAGTTAGTGTTTGTGGAGACCAGAGGATAATCTGGTGGCTGCTCGCGAACACTCAGTGAAGTCAGAGAAGAGAAAGTGTTGGGTGGTGCCAGGAGAAGAGGGGATGTCCTTCCCTTAGAACCTGCACCCTTGAAAGCTGCTAGTTATGGACCTGTGCTGCTGATGGCTTCCATCAGCCCAATGAAGATGCATCTTTCAGGCCAGAAAGAGAGCTCAGTGGACTAAGCGCCTGCATTAGCAAGCACAGGGACACGGATTCGATCCAAAGTCCCACATGCTGCACCATCCCCACCCCTGGGACACGCCAAGCCTATGACTAAGTCTGGGCATGGTGGCGCATGCCTGTAATCCCATTGCTGAGGAGACTGAAAACAGGAGGATTACTATGAGTCACAGTGAGAGTCTGCATCAAATACATAAAGAAAAAAAAAATGCATCTTTCAAGAGGCCCTGAATTACCTCAGTCAGCTCCCTTGCCCTAAGTCCCACTGACCCTCCTCAGAATCCCTCTCTCTGTCCTACATCCTTGGCTCAACAGTCCTCCTCCTTTCTGATCAAAACATTCTCTCTGTAGGTTTGCAAACACAACATGCAGAGTAGATCATGGTAGAGTGTGTGGGCATGGGAGCTCTTTCAACCCCTGCAGAGGACTTTGGTGCTTTCAGAGGACTCCAGCACCTCTGTTCTGATCCACTTTGTGTTGGAGGTTTGGATCTTGAAGGAGAATGACAGACCTTCTTTACAGAGTTCTTGGGGATACCTCCTGGAGCTCCCAGGTGCTTTCAGCATCTACCATTACTCATCTTTTCCAGCTTCTTCAGCATATGGGTAACAAGGGAGATGCTAAAAGATCTCCTCTCTGTGCAGCTGAGCTGGGAATGCAAACTCGAGATGTCGCTGAGAGTGACAGATGCAAAGATGATGATCTTGCTGGAGAGGCTGCACCTCCCCTCTCGCCCTTCTCCTTCAGCTCTGTGTGCCAGTAATTGCCCAATGTCCATGACAAATCACAGGTAAATTCCAAGCTGAGAGCTCAAAATGGACTTTGGATATTTCTCTTCCTGGCAGGCACTTGCAGAAAGAGGTGAAGAATTGCAGGCTGCGAGGAGGTCTCCATGGGAATCCACCTGGAGAGGGTCAGAGGTGAGGGCTCAAGGGTGAGTTCTACCTCAAGCAAACCAGATCTGTAGATAAACAAAGGGGACCATAGTTTTGAACCTGATTAGTTTCTTAATCCCCTGTAAACATAAACATCATTCACTGCAAATTCTTGTCCCAAACTGGCATTTACTGGAAGAAATCAATTTGTGTAGGCAGCTGTTTCTTTTCTTGAATGTCTTCTGTTAAGCAAAATACAATCTACAACTAGCAAGATTGATGATAATAATATTAAGTCTATAATAATCAAGTTAATTCCATCACAACCTGGGAAGGTAAGCTGAGGGGAAGGTACAGTGAAGGCCTGGTTCTCAGGAGATAGTGATGGTGTCACGCACTGCACTAACTCCAACATAAAGAACATGGAGAGCCAGACAGATAGCTCAGTGGACTAACGTACCTGCTTAGGCAGAGCACAAGGCCAGGGTTCCATCCCTGGTGTGCCGTGCTGGCCCCGCCCCCAGGGCACACTGAGACTGAGTGTGGTGGCACGCATCTGTAATCCTAGCGCTTGAGAGGCTAAAAACAGGAGGATCACTACGAGTCTGATCTATGTAGTGAGATCCTGTAGACCCTGTAGACCCTGTCCTAAATACAGAAAAGAAGGCGAATGTGGATCTGGGAATCGGTGCAGCCTAGGGTCAAATTCTGCCCTTCTGGCATATCATTCTGGGTCAGGTTGAGCCATTTCCTAAGTCATACAGTGGCATAATAGGTTTGATGGGAGAAATAAGTTAGAGAATATGTATCAAGAAGCGGGCAGAGCACTTGGCATAAAATGGATACTTAATAAGCAGTGGGTCCTGTCTATCTCCCACCTCAAAATAAGCACATCCTACTGTGCATATTTAACAAAGAGGTCCTGCCTCAATTCCCATTCCCTTAGATGATTCAGCCAATCCAAACCTGCAGTAAATGCTTTTTAGTGGGGTGACTTTGTGCTGGAGATCCACGGGCAGGCAGGCATCCGGGAAATCTAGAGGAAGCAAACTCTGCCCACTTCCTTGCCCCCAGAGCATATCATGGTATCAATCACTGATTGGAAACTCCTATCCATTGTCCCTGGGATCAAAGCTGTGCCTGGATCAGCCTGAAAATGACATATAGCAAAGTGGGTAAATAAGAGCTGGGGAAGAAACAAAGGAAGGCTAGATGTCCCTAGCCTGTCCTTGCCCTTTGGCTACATCCCTGGGTTAAGAGGCCCCAACCTCTCTTCACTATAGGGAATGAGAACGTTGGAGATAGGGGAGGTGCCCAGGCTGCACCAGGCCGGGCTGCTTCGAGATCAACCAAGAGACGGAGGTGGAAAGAGCTGCCTCCTTGCTACTCCTTCGCTTTGAAATCACCCCCTGTTAAGATTACCCTCCCAGACCAAACTGTTTCCTTTTCATCTGCCCTCACATTTAGAACTCCCATAAAGACAGCCATAAAAGGAGTGGTGCCCTCAGATTCCCATTTGCAGGTGTTCAAGACGCAGAGAGTCATTTGAATCTCCCCGTAGGCCAGTAGATTCACTCCATCTGCGCTTGCAATTCAGCCGGGACTGGCATTTTTCTAATGCGAAGCTTTCCCAAAAATGTCTGTTTCTCCTTTTTTTTCCCCCCACACCAAAAGAGAAAGCAGGAGAGAAGCATAGCAACCTGCTTTCTCCTTTCATTATACAAGATTTCCAGTTATTCAGTATTTCGTTCTCATTAGAACACTGCTTGTCACATGTTTTCACCAGGGACATTCATCACCAAGGTCAAAGGGTGAATATCGTGATCTATTATGCTTAGAGGAATCTAATGAAAAGCCACATAATTATCCAATTTAAAGAGAAGCATGTAAAAAAGGAGAGCACTTGCTATAATTTAAATTGTTTTGTTTCCCTGAAGCAAAATTCAGCACCTGATTGACAGGATCTAATGATAATTCTTATTGATATGGTGATGTTAATTGTGAGGAGATATTTAATAAGTCCCATATTCGGGAGGTAAATGCATGCTCTTAACCTGCACCTGAACCTGATTTTTGATGCAGCGTGGGGATGAGGTACAGATACAGATAAGTGAGCACAAGTGGATTTTCAGTCTTGTGTGGCAGAATGGAAATTGGAATCTTCAGAATCTATTAGGAGAACAATTCCACAGTTGCTCACACTTTTATAAATTATACTGTATATTATAGAAAGACACAAAGTCAGGGGAGTTGCAAGAAGAGAGTATTGTCATGACTTTGCTGAGAAGTTTTGCGTTCGCATTTGGTGATGGTGGTGTTTTCAACCACAGACACATACAAAAGAATGTGATATCTTTATTATCAAATAAAATGCACTAATGAAATCCAAGTCCTGGCTCTCTCCTCTCACGCGTCCTCTCTCACCCCATTTTGAAAAAGCCAAGACCAACTTTGTAATGTGGGTTCAGATTACTTCTTACACAGGAGCAAAGACACTCTGGAAAGCCAGCATCAGTCTGCACTCCAGATGGAGGGATGGGTGGGTACTGAAAACATCAACTGGTTCTTCCCCCACCAGGGTTTCCTCCAACAAAAGCCAAGGCCAGTTCAAACTTTCTTAGAGGCTACATCCAGTTCATTGCAGGTAAGAGAAGATGGGTCACCAGAACTAGTTATGCGTCGTTGGACTCTGAAAGCGACAGCCTGTCTAGTTCATGTTTTTATTTTGCATTAACAAAGTTTTAGGTTTGGACCTTTAGAACTGTTTTGCTTTCTCCTGAGGCAGTCTCATCATTGGGAAACCAATATACTCTTCTTTGGGAAAATAATATAAAATTTTAAAAAATAAAAACGACTCTAAAAACAGGCTACAGACTTTTTAAATTGTGTATCATTTCCAATGTCTTGTCTATTATTTTTCTATTCTCTTTAAAATAAAAAATAACCAAAGTGGCTTAAATCTGAGAAAAATAAAGTTCTGAAATTGAGTTCAAGTTTTTTTTAAACTCCAAGTTACATGTTACTTATGAAAAAAGAATATGACATGGAGACAATTTTAACATGTCTGGATCAATATAATTACTCATATCAAAGCATATTTAATGTCTGAAAAAGTAAACCAAAGATAGTTAAAATCTGAGCCACAAGAAGCCCCTGGCACCTGAAAAGCAAGTAGTTAGCATTCTAGAAATGGAAACACAAGCACCAAGTTATGAGAAACATAGCACAGGAAACAAGAGTAGGATGTTTTTATTTTTGCTTTTGCTTGGCTTTAGTTCTTTGCAGTACCAGGGATTGAACCTGGCCTGGCTAGGGTGTGCCAGATAAGATTCAATTTGATTGAGTGAAATATTACTAATGTTCAAAACAACCCAAAGTAAGATTTTTCTCAATCCCAGCAACTGGGATCTGGCCCATCCTGGCTGACTGATAAAGGAGCAAAGATCAAGAAATTTTCTGTTTTACTTCCTGAGCTTACTTTATTATTTTTGTTTTTAATGCACACATACCTACACCTTGAAAATGTTCCAGATATAAATTGTACCGACTTTGAGCCAAGAACTTACCTTACCTGAAAATAAAAAGTCAACTTAATTGGAGATGATTGAATTGATTGCAGGTTATGATACCGATGGCAGCTGAAACTGCTGCTCTGATTTCCAACTTCCTCAGCCAAAGCATTACATCATGTGCAGGAGATTATAATTTCTCTGAAGAACACTTCTGGTATCTCGCCACTCAAAAAGCGATATGCCAGCAAATTGAAAAGAGTTCAGAGAAAAGCAATAAAAATAATTAAGGAGGCCCTTGGATTGACTGATGGAAAGAGATGAAAGAATTAAGTGCAGGCTTCCTGGCCCAGTGGTGACCTGGCGATTACAGGAATGAGGCTCAGGTACCTAGAGCGACGCAACTCCCATTTGAAGTGGGCGTTCACCCTCACAGAATAACAACGCAACCATAAACACTACAAGCCCGGTGCTGCTTCAGGCAAAAGCCAGAGCCACATCTGCCCTGGGCAGCTGCTGAGAACCCTTCTGCTTTTCTGTATGTCTCTCCATGAAGGGTCAGAGCTGACCTGGAGGCTGTGCTGGCCCCCTGTTTCCACTGTGTTGCTGTGTAACCCTACTCATCCTGTGCCACACACCTGGGTTCGTGAAATAGTCAACAACCCAAGAGGGAGAAAGTAAGGACTGGTTAACATTACAGTTCAAATCCCAACGCTGTGACTTCTCAGCTGAGTGATCTAGGGGAAGTTACTCAACTTCTCTGGGCTGCTGTTTCCTTACTTGTGTTATGGAAATTCCTTCCACCAGCACTATTGAATGATGTCACTCACACAAAAACGTATCTCAGAATACTCAGCCTGCACTGAGTGTTCAGTACACCGTACCTATTGTTCTTTCTTATATAATTACCACTAAGGGCTCAGGAAACCTGAGGCTCAACACAGATCTGGCTTTCCCTAATACACTCCCCCATGAGTAAGTGTCAGTCTGTCCCCTCACCTGAGGGACTGACCCAGTGCCAGAGCAAATCCTACAAAACTTATGCTGTTCCTGGGCCACTGATTCCTGGACACCCAAACATGCCAATTTTCTTCGTACCCCTCTACAGATTCGAGGACCAGATATTTGCCTTGGACACCCCTGGCTTATGCCTGCCAGCCCACAAGGATATTAACAGCGCCTTCTCTGTCCCGTAGGGTCACAGTTTTGATAATGGATAGGAGTCACACTAGTTACAGGCCTCCTGACACCCTGTCTTCTAAACTCTTCTGTCCTGCACCACCACTTGACAGCAAATTTTTTTAAGTACATGGAAGGTACTGAGAAAAAAAGTATCTTTCCTCAGCCCTGACCTTCCTAGGTCAAAGGTTGAGAGTTGCCCTCAACTTTACCACTCAGGTAAAGTTGGTGAATGGGTCCACACTCCCCTACTGCACATTGTCCACATTGCAGTGCACTCAGGCCTAGGGCTTTGTCTGTGGGTCTGCTCTGGACAGACAGCCTTCCCCATTCCCATTTTCACCATGCAGTAGTTGATTTTTTTTTTTCCCAGAAAATGGCCAATAACAAACTGCATGTTTTTTTTCCCCCTGGCTAAGGGCTTTAGTACAGTGTTCAATTAAAATGACCTACTTTCTGACTGAAATTTTACTTTGGATTCTTTTAAGCAAATGAAATGTAATAATAATGTGCCTTGGTTCACCAATGCTGATGTTTGGGAACAACTGGGCTCACAGACAGACGTGTTCAGAAGAGCTCACGAACTCCATTCACTAACTCCGCATCAGGTGATGAACTCATCCAATTCCATCTTCCCCATAGCTACACAAATGCGGCCATCTTCCTCACAATTGTGGAAGGAATTCAGCTCATGAACCAAAGTGACACTGTAGTCCCTCTTTTTATTCTAGTTGTGAAAATTCCTGCTACAGAATGAAGTCTTTCCTGTCATACCACATGGCATCCAAGACCTTGGAAAAGTAAGGGGAACACTCAGGCCTGTCCCACAAGCTCTGCTGCACAACCAATCCAACGAAACCACCTGCCTAAAAGGACTTTTTCTACTTGCCAGCTGACCAAAAGCCTCTCACCTGTGGCCTTAAGACTAGCTTGACCCAGGGCCTGCTGTCACTCTCCAATCCGAGCTAGCCAGCTCTCACCTACACCCAACCTTTCACCAGGCGGGTGAAATTTCTTTCAAAATAACTGGTCTAGATTTATCTATCCTAAAAAGACCCCTAACCTTTCCCTTGTTGTCTAGGCATAGCAGAGGCCAGCCTGTGCATGTACGCCTCGGATTGCAATTCTATTCTTCATTTCCAAATCTAATTTCCTTTATGGCAGACTTGTCTCTATTGTTTCTGTTTGACTTTGATGTAGTGTTTGGAATCGGGAAGGCTATGCTGGAACTTAGTTCCAAACTTTACTGCCAGTATGAACTCACACGAGTCACGGATTGTCCCCACGCCTCACTTTCCTCCACTCTAGTTATAGTCAGGTCACTTGCAAATTTTCACTTTATTTCTTCCTTCCAATCTGTGTGATTTTTTTTTCATGCTGTAATCCATTGGCTGAGACCTCCATTATGCTATGGAATTAAAGCAGAATGTACATCCTTGCCACATTTCTACTCATGGAAAAGGGTCAAACATTTTGCCACCACCTATGTTACTGATAGACTTTTTATAGATGTCTTCTTACCCAGTTGAGGAAGTTCTTTGCCAGTGCCATTTTACCCCGAGTGCTGAGTTAGACAAATGTGTTTACTCTACCGGAGATGATCATGTTTCTGACCCCAATCTTGTAATTTATTAAATTACAGAGATAAACATTCAAATGTTTATAAAGAATGCTGTATTCTTGTGATAAATTCCGCTAATTGATAGACTTAACTTGCTAATATTTTGTTAGTTGTTTTGTGTCATGTTATTGGTATAATGTTATAAGGAAAGTGTCTTTATATCCGCTTGCTGTATTTGAGAATCAAATGAGACTAAGTAAGGCTGCTCCACTCACTGCTTTTAGACCTGCGGGGAGGCAGAAACATCCCAGAGGAAGAATGTGGCAGAGGACAGTGGCTGCTTTGTGGCAGCCAGGAAGCAAAGAGCATGGACAAGAGAGCTTGTGTCCATGGATTGCCTCCTGCTTGCATTCCATTTGGGTCCCCAACCCTTCCGATATTGCTGTCCACATTCATTCAGGTCAGGTCTCCTCACTCAACATATGGAGTCTCCACACAACAGTCACCTCTGGAAAGACCTTCACAGACACATCCAGAATTATGCTTTGCTAATTTCCTAGGTGTTTCTCAACCCAACCAAGTTGACAGTCAAAGTTAACAATCACATTTGTTGAGTAACTAAAGGAAAAACATTCAGAATTATGCGAAGGATACATAAATTAAGATACTTTCAATAAACTGTGCCAGAGTTGTGTTCATCCTTGTCCCTCCCATGTCGAGTGTTGCTCAGACTCCAGCACTGATGTTGAAGGCCTGCATGGGTTACCAGGGAGCACTTCCTGGACCTGTGCCAGGACCATGGCACACCTTCCATGAGTTTCCTGGAGGTTTGACTTCTGATAGCTCACATCTGAGACCCTACCTCGGCCTCAGCCTTGGCCACCAACAGCTATTCACAAAGGGGCTATTGCCTTCCAGCAGAAGCCAAATCTAATGACTGGCAGGTGGGAGATTCATAGCAGCTCTGAAGAGCTATCCTAGCTCAGAGTCCCTGCTTTACCACATCCTGTCTCTTCCTTCTGCTCCATGTTGCTTCTCTCCTCCTCCTCACAGGTATTATTTCCAGAACACTGTTCAATAAACTTTCTGCACCCAAGTCCCCCTCTCAGCATGTTTACTCAGGTAAATGACTTAAAAATAAGCCCTAAACTCTGATATCTTCTTTTTAAATGCTACCTCTGGGAGCAGATGCAATTAACTGAATGACTTCATTATATGTCCTTCTTCAAATACAGAAAAACTGAAAATATATATAGGACCTAAGTTAAAAGTTCACTAAAAAGGAGAAAACATTTTTTATTAAATAATAAAGCCATAACTGACAATTTGTAGGGAAGTCACCACTCCCAGGTAATCTACTCCTGCAAAAGTTCAATACACAAACAAATACACCATCATGGAGCCCAAGTTTCAGGAGCATTCATCCAACATTGAAAGTTCAGGTATGAAATGTCATGGACATCCCTTTTGGAAACAAGTAAGTATAGCACTATTACAGGGATGAAACTCTCAGCTCTAATGTGGGTCAGAGGCTGCCACAGTCTGTGAAGTGTATTTCAGTCTCATGATCTCTTATAAAAGAGTGACCTGGAATCTTCTGGAGGGTGTGGCTTACATACTGCACATTTCATAACATTCTTTCAAATTTGGTTTCTTTGGGAAGGCAGAGCAAAATCTGTCAACAGTACAGTGAGATGTTACAAGCCACAAGGTTGGGGAACCCTGTGGTGTAATGACCACCCCTTCTCTTGTCCTAAGATAACCCTGGGGGAAACCAGAAGCCCATTTGCCACATGATTCTCTCACTTATGCAGCAATCATTCAGTAATTAGGTTGAAAGCTAAAGCTATGTAAGAGAGTGCTAAGGTTTATATTGAGATGTCCTCCCCAAGGTCCCCAGGTGCTCACAGGAGAGCTTTGGACCATGGCAGTGTATTAGTCACCAGTAGAGCAGTCCACTGAGAAGTTGTAGTTGACCTATTCTGAATAGGAGGGCTCTTGTCAGAAGAGGTGGATCACTGGCAGAATGTCCTGGAAGGGTTTCTCCCTGTCTGGCTCCTTCCTTACCCCTCTCTGCCTCCACCCACCATTCTCTAAGCCATTTCTCAGCCATGCTGTCCTGACTTGGAGCAAGCTGGCTATGAACTGAAACCTCTACAGATTTTGAGACAAAATAAACCTTTCTTAACTTAATTTGCAGAAGTTATGTCTCAGTAGATGACCAAGAAAGTAACTAAGATATAAAGAGACCATCAGGGGGCCTGGCCCTAGCTCAGTCCTTTAAGTGGCTACTTCCACAAAGCTCTCAGCCTCAGGTTGCTGGAGTTCGAACCTCACAACTCTCCCGCTGGCCAAAAGTGCCCTGAAGGCATTCGAGAAAAAAAAAAAAACATTATTATAAAAAACTGAATAAGAGAAGAGAAGTATGGGAACACTCCAGATTAAATGACCTAGGAGATATGACAATTAAATGCAGAGGTGATCCCAGATTAGATCTTGGGTGGAGGGGACAAAAATGCATAATGAAAGAAGCATCATGAAATAATTGGGGAAATATGAATGTGGACTTTATGTGAAATAAAAGTACCATATCAAAATTGAAAAAAAAAATTAAAAAAAATAAAGAGACCATCAAATGGAGTTGCTTAAAGAAGTAAAGGGGTTGTTTTAGAGAAATAAAAAATAATAATAAATTAGAAATAATACAGAATTTCACTAACCAAGATGATAGGAATTCAACAATAGTTGTTATATTACATATTGTTGTCTCCAAATTAGCTGTTTAGATTGCCAGATATAAGTATGAAAAAATTTTCCCAAATAATTAACCATTGACTATTCCCTTCACTGGACCAATAGAAACCAGCAGTACAATAACCCCAGCTGTCCTGTGCTTATAAACATGTTATTTCCTTTCCTCCTTTCTTTCATTTCTCCTTCCCTTATCCCCTGTGTTCCCTGTGAGCAGTTTCTTCCCCTTCACAGTATCTTTTGTACCTTTCAGGTTTTATTTACTCTTAAAGGTTCTTATAGTAGGGAGACAATATGATGTTTACACATGAGGGTCTGATTTAGTTAATAGTTGCATCCATTTACCTATAAAAGCCTCATGTTTATCTTTTTAATAGCTGAGTAATACTCTGTTTTTTAAAAACACCACATCATTTTTATCCATTCTTCAGTTGATGAGCATTTGGTTGTTTCCAAGATTTAGCTATTGAAAACTGTGCTGCTATAAACATGGGTGCACATGTATCACCATCATATGATTTTTTTTAATTCTTCTGGAAAAAATACCCACAAGGGGAATAGCTGGGTTGAATGGGACCTCTAGTCCTAGTTTTTTGAGGACTCTTCACACTAATTTCCATAGTGGTTGTACCAGTCTACATTCCCAATAAGAGTGGAGAAGGGTTCTTTTTTCCCCACAGTCCCTCCAGTATTTGTTATTGGTTGACATTTAGCTGATAGCCATTATTTCTGGGGTGAGATGACTCTCAGTGTTGTTTTAATTTGCATTTCCTGAATGACCGATGATGTTGAATTTTTTTATATATATTTATTTGCCATTTCTATTTCTGCATCTGAGGAGTATGTACTCATCTCAGATACCCACGTTTTGATTGGGCCTTTGAATTTGGGGGGGCCTAGATTTTTTTTTCTTTATATGTTCCAGATGGAAATCCTTTTTCTGAGAAACAGCTAAAATTGTTTCCTAATTCGTGGGTTTTCTGTTTACTTTGTTGGAGATTTTCTTTTGACGTGCAAAACCTTTTCAATAAGATGAGATCTCAGTTGTTGATTCTTTGAAATATTTCCCATGCAGTTTGATTTTTGTTGATAAAATCTCTGCCTACTCCTATGTTTTCAAGACTTCTACCTACTTTTTCCTCCAGCAGACTTAGTGTTTCTGTTTTAATATTTAGATCTTTGATCCATTTTTACTTCAGTGCATGGCGATAGACATAGGTCTTTGGTATGTAGAAAGCCAGTTTTTCCAGCACCATTTACTAAAGAGGCTATCTTTCTTCTAGTGAACATGTTTAAAACCTTTTTCAAAGATAAGTTGAAGAGTGTGTTTGTAGTTGTGACTGGATCTTCTAATCTGTTCTATTGATGCTCAGTTCTGCTTTTTTGCCAGTACTATGCTGGTTTTATCACAGTAGCTTTGTAGGATAATTTTAAGTCAGGGATTGTGATGCCTCCTGCCTTTGCTTTGTTCTCCAGGATTGCTTTTGCTATTCTAGGTCTCTTCTGGTTCCAGATGAATTTTAAGAATGTTTTCTCTATATCTGTGAGGTATACTGATGGCATTTTTATCAGGGTTGAATTTACTCTGTATAATAATTTTGGAAGTATGGCCATTTTAACAATGTTGGGTTTTCCTATTCAGGTGTAAGTAATCTCCATTTTCTTAAATCCTCTTCTCTTTTTCATAGTACTTTTATTTTCACTGTATAGATCTTTTGCTTCCTTTGTTAGATTGCTTGCTAAGTATTTCATTTTGGGGATGTTATTATTAAAAGTATGGTTTCCCTAATGTCTTTCTGGATGTGCTTTTTGTTTGTATACAACAATATTATTATCGACTTTTGAGTGTTGACTTTGTATCCAACTATGGTACTGAATTTGGTTATTAAATCTACAAGCCTTTTAGTGGAGTTTTGGGGGTCTTCTATGTAGAGTATCATGTCATCTCTGAATAATGATAATTTAACTTTTCCTTTCCTTTCTTTACTCCTTTTATTTTTCTATCTTATCTAATTGCTCTGGCTAATGTTTCTAGAACTATATTTAGTAAATGTGGTGACATTGGACATCCTTATATTGTTCCTGATGATATTTTGTATTAAATTTATTGATCTGTGTATCATGAACCAGCCCTGCATTCCTAGGATGAATCCTACTTGGTCATGTTATATAATCTTCTTGATGGTTTGCTGCATTCTGTTTGCTATTATTTTATTGAGGTAGCAAGTACAGGTTTATTTCACACTTGTGCAACACTTCAAGGAAACAGCCCAGATCAGGGGAGGCTCTGATATGTGTAGTCACTTAGGCTTCTTTCTGGCTGCTCTGCCACCTCTCCAGAGTGCCATCTTTGTCTGCACAATTAGGTTGATCACAGAACCTCCATTCTCTTGCCCTCAGGAAAGAGAACTGGGTTAGGGACTGCCTTCTGAGAAAATGAGACAGAAGGTAAACCTATCTCTTCCTCTCCCTCTCTGAAACTTTGTCACCTACCAACACAGCCTCCCTGGACATCTGGCAGGGTTAACCAGACTGACATAAAGCCTGATATCCTGTTAGGTCAGGATGACCTGTAGTCCTGCTCCCAAGAGTTTCCAGTGCCATGAGGAAGAAAGTGGATAAGTCAACAATCAATTCTAAACCTAACATCCCAGGAAAAGAATGACGATGTTACTGTGGCAGAGACTAAGATACAGAATGAGAAGACAGGAGAGCATTGATGTAAACCTGTACAGACAGGATGATCAAGTGGTATGTAAGCTTAGACTTGAAAGGAAGAAAGAATGGCTACAGAACATGGGCTGGAGGAGCATCCTAGGCAATGGAACCTAGTGTCCAAAGTCCCTAGGTAGAAAGCTGGATGTATCAGAGGTCAATCCAGAGTGGGGCCGGAACAGAACAAGTGGAGAGCTGTGTGTGAATTCAGGGATGCAGAGGGACCAGGGCAGGATCCTGAAAGACCTTACAGGTCCCAGTAAGGAATGTCAGTATTTAAAGTATAATAGGAAGGCAGGTTGTAGGCTATGATCTACCTCTTTAAAGATCCCTGTAGCTGCTGTAAGCAGAATATAGCTTATACAACCACTTATTATTCTGAGAAGAAAATTTGGGTGCCAAGAGAATAAATATTGTCTCTGAAGAAAAAAATTTTAAGATGAGAAATGACTCATAGCCAAAGCTCCTCTAGGTCTTCAGAGGGGCACAGATTAGACACACAGCACAACAGGCTGAAGCCATGGTCAAAACTAGAGCCTTGGAGACACTCCTTCCAGGAGGAAGATGAGACAGGAAGTGCATTGTGGGGTGTGTTAGTGATGGGATTTATGTCTAAGCCACACATCTCTGTGCAGGAACCTCACAAACTTTTAGGTCATAAATCTACTTACCTGACTTGAAAAATGCAGGCAGTTAAGAAACAAGAAGTGCTTTCTCCTGAGGGTGTAGAAGGATATGAAAGATAGTTTTTTCTGTGGTTGTGTTATCTTATGGAAGATAATAAGGATTTATTTATTTATAACAGAAATGATAAGCAGGTATATCTGGTTTAGCTATATTTTTTCCAAAATGCAGTTACCTTTACAATTACATATAGATAGCAAGAATACCTGAAAGTTGTACAGTTTTCATGAGTTCCCAAAATCTTCACCCACATTACCTTATGCAGATACTTGGTTGAATTGGAACTGAATTTTTTATAAATTGTCCCCACTAAATAAATGAAATCAACTGATTAAAAATTGAAATTTGTCATGAACCTGTATTAGTCAGCTTTCCATAATTATGAAATATCTAACATAGGCTACTTAAGAAGTAAACAGAGTGTTTACTTGGCTCACAATTTGGGAGAGTCAAAAGCCAAATGGAAATGTTTAAATATTATCTCTAAAGAATAATTTTGTTTTCCTTTGGCATGGGGAATTGAACTCAGGACCTTGTGCTTGCTGGGCAGGTGTTGTGCCATGGAGCTATAACTTCAACCCTCCAAAGAATAATTTTAAAATGAGAAATCTGGGGCCAGGGAGATGGCTCAGTGGAATAAGCGCTTCCCTGGCAAGTGCAAGGCCCTGAGTTCAATCCCCGGTTCTGAAAAAAAAAAAAAAAAATTAAATTAAGTTAAAAATTAAAAATAAAATAAAATGAGAAATCCTGTTTAAAATGAGAGGTCCTGTTGTTTTGGCCTCTGTGGAGGGTGGCAAAAGGCCACATCTTAAATTGAAGGGAAGAGATGGAAATGGGTCCTACAACCCCCTTCAGCTGTCCTAAGGCCTACCATGAGGCTCCACCCAACAAAGACTCATCCTTTACGGGTGGGGCGATCTGTGGACCAAGTCTTTGGTCACAGTGGGCCCCCTGGGAAACATAAGTACGTGATTAAAACACACCCAAACCACAGCAGCCTACATGACTTCTGTATGCATCAAAAGCATCTGGGAAGCCCTGATGATGCAAGGGGCCTTGATTTCTTTAGCCTTTGGTTTGTAAAATGGTGACAGCTTCGGATAAAATGCTGCACATTTGTAAATAATTCTGAAACCTTGGGTAAAAGGTTTTTCAAACCTTTGTTATACGAATATACATGCAAACTGTGTCTGCACTAACTCAGATTCTAAATTAGTTGCAGTGTGAACTAATCATTTCAAGCATTAGCGCTTGGCCTTGGGATGAAATTAAAGGAGAAACATTTAGGCGGAATCACTGGCGAATTACCCTGAAAGTAAGATCACTAAATCCATTAATATTTTCCTAAGGGAAAAAGTGAAAACATCATCAGTTTCTAATTCTAAATAAAAAAAAAAAAAAATTAGCCTGTGGACCGTAGCAAACAGCCTTGTGTGAGAACACTGAATTATAATATTTCTTACCTCTCGTTTTCATTGTAACTAATGTTTTCTAGAAATCTGCATGAGGGATATCAGCCTTATCATCCCAGACTAATCAAAGGAACTGCACAGGTAGAGGGTATTACCTGAGTATCTATGTCCCAAATATGCCAAGCCCAGCACAAAGGGCATTCTTAGAGGTAGAGACCATGAGAATGAAAGAAAAATAGAAGTAAAAATGCTAGCTGAGGATACCATTTCCTGGCCACGCTTGATTCCTCACTCTTCTGAGACAATGGTCACTTACAGTCTTTGCCAGAGAGCCAACATCCCTCACTTCCCTCCTCTCTCCTTCCTCCTTTCCAAGCATCCTGTCACCCATTCCTTCACAATTACTGAGCATCTGTTGTGGGACAGACATAGAGCAGGTCCCTGAGTCTGCAGAGATGAGGCAGGCAGGCATGGCCCCTCTCCTAAGGAAATCATATCTCACCAAGACAAACCACACACACACAAAAAAATGAGCATCCAACAAAAGCTCTATGAGAGAAAGTATCAAGGGTTGAGCAGGCCCAGGAGAGGAGGGAGCTGTGGAGAGGACTACACAGACAGAAACTGGGTTTGAGTCCCTGAGTGAGACTGCACTTTCCTGAGCTGCAAGGAGGAGGGCACAGGGGTGGGGGTGCAGCAGGAGCTGAGACTCAAGGGGAGGTGAGGGGCACATTGAGATGGCCTGGGCCAGGGGTGGCAAACCTATGGCACACGTGCTGCAGGCAGGATGTTTGTATCACTGAACACTCTACAAAGTTCACCATCACTGACCTAGGCAGAGGCTGAATAGCTAAGTAAGAGAAAGCAAACAGCATTTGCAGAGGCAGAGTGGCAGGTCCACGGCTGGATTTGAGGAAGGCTGGCAGTAGCAGAATGATGTAGGCTCCTCCTGTTTGACTGTGGGATGCCCCCTGGCCAGAGGACTCTCTTCTCCAGGGTATCGCATCACCTTGAGAGCCCTTCTGCATTCTGCACTGGTGCCTTCATCCTGAGTTGAAGAGGACTGCCTTCCCTATTGTCTCAGGTACTTTTGTCCCATTGCTGGGACAAAATACTGACACTCAAAATAAAGGAAGGAAATGTTTAGTTATCTCACAGTTAGCGGAGGTTTCAGTCCATGCTCTGCTGGGTCCAAGGCAGACGGCAGCAGTTCATGACATCAGAAAACAGTGAAGAGCAGAGAAAGAGCAGCAGCTGTGGCATTTATCAAGCCTCTTTTCTTCCTTCCATGCAGACTGCGAAGACTGGAGCTCCTCCAAGGAAGTGCTGGCAGCTGCTGTGAAGATCTGAGTTCCTCTGAAGCACTGAGGCTGTGCCCAAGCTCCTCCAAGGAAGTGGCACAGAATCCTTCCTCATACCCTTTATATACCATTTAAGTGCAGAGTCACTCTGGGATGGCCCTCCCCTCCCTATGGTGGGCCCCTCCACACCCTAGGGCTGACCCTCAGCGTCTGTGAGGTGAAGCAGGGGCATAGAACCTTGGAGCATTGAGCCAAGTTGACACAATGTATGAACAGCTACACCCATGGAAGCCTTTAACAAACAGCCATCAGGGATGGTCAGAGGATCCAAAGAAGTCACAGACACCAAACTGTTTCTCTGAATTTAAAACATAAAGGTCATGGGAAGTGCAAATCAAAACCACATTGAGATATCACTTTTCATCCACAAGGATAGCTGTGATGAAAAAAAAAAAAAAAGTGCTGAGGAGGACATGGAATAAGAACTCTTGTACCTGGCTGAGGGGAACATAATGTGGTGCATCTGATTTGGAAGCATTCAATTTCTCAAAATATTACACAAAATTATCACAGGACCCAGACATTCCATTTCTATGCATGTACCCAAAAATATAGAAGATTGCTACTCATGAAACAAACATTTCTACATGAATATTGATAGCAGCAGCATTTTTCACAATAACCAAAAGCCAAGAACAATCCAAACATCTATGGAAGGATGAGTAAACAAAATGTGATACATACCTAGATGAAATGTGACCCAGTCATAAAAGGAATGAAGCGCTGGTACATGATAAAACATGGAAGAACTCAAGAAATGTTACACTAAGTGAAAGAAGCCAGACATAAAAGGCTACCTGTCATATAATTGCTTCTACTTGAAATATTCAAAATAGGTAAATCTATTGAAATGAAATGAAAATTGATGGCTTCTAGGGCACAGGAGGAAAGGAAAATCAGAGTAACTGGACCCAGGATCTCCTGTTGGGATGATGAAAATGTTTTGGGGATAGATACAAGTGGCAGTTACACAACATTATGAATGTAAAATATGCCACTGATCTGTGCAAGCTGAAATGTTTAATCTATGTTATGTAAATTTTGCCTCAACAATGGGAAAAACTTAAGGTAGAAGTGTCTTTTTTTCCACTGTACTGATACTCTTAGTCATCAACTTTTTGTGATCTGATTCTTGGGACCCCTCCAAATCTGTTAGTGTGGAGAAAACAAGATCACTTCCCAGGGGCTCAGTGGGAAGGACACAAATATTAGCTAGTAGCACACCATGAGCCTGGGGCTTTCCCAGGTGTTCTTCATCAGAACCCTGCACGTCATGCTGTCCCTTTCGTAGAGGACGTGGTGTCCAAGAGGCTCACCTGGTGTCAGCTACACAGCAGCGAATGGTGACCCCAAAGCCAACTTCTCTTAAGTACCAGCCCACGTGTGTTACCACCTTGGGGAGAACTAGGGAGAGTAGGCCTGGCGACCCCAAGGAATACTCCTGACTGGGGATTCTGGCCAGGCTGCTACCAGGGAAGCTTCTGGCTTCTCTTCCAGGGACCTATTCCTACCTTGAGCTTGGCGCAGGCACTTCCCTGAAGCCCAGCTGGTCCCTGGCTTGGCCTCATACTTTATAAAACGTGAGTCAGTTCACGGCATCCCATAAATGTTACATGAATTAAACTGAGTTTAGTGGATTGGAGCAAGTGAAATTAAAAAATTAATAGCATATTGGCTGCAGCCTTACAAACTGAAATTCTAATATTTGAATAAAATGACGTTAACATAGAGAAGAACTTAAAATCTCAATCACAAGCCTGCAAAACTGTTTGAGTGAAAGTGAAGACAGAGTTTCAGATGGTGAAGACGCTAGGGCCACTAGTGAAAAAGTAGGAAAAGATCTCTTAAAAACAACTAGGATGCAACAAAAAATAATTCATCACTTGCAAGACAATGCAAAGATGAACAATATGAGACTAATAGGTATCAATGAGAAAAAACGAGTCAATACAAATGACATTTTAAAAAATATGGGCACAAGTAATAGCAGAAAACTTCCCAAATATGAGGAAACAATCTGACATTCAGGTAACCAAAGCATACAGAGTGCCAAGTAACCTCAA
>NW_004524591.1:16358729-16361255 GCF_000260255.1 Octodon degus | reverse complement strand
ATGGGACTACAAAATATAAGGAAAAATTACCAATACAATGTGAGAAGGTGACTGCCACACTTCATTCACAAACTCTTCATGAAGAGCATACTGTACCTGTGGCAGCCTGCTGAGTTTTTTAAATAGGTTTTTAATGAAATTAAGACTAATATAATTCCTGGGTTAAGAGGCTTTCATTCTAGTGAAAGAAACAGACATTAAACAACTAATTGCATTTGGGGCCCTCATTTGATTGGAGGGGGAACAGATATCTGGGATGACCTTGTGAGGGATTGACAAGGGAGCTCAGGTGGAAGCATAAGTAGGTGCTGACTGGGGCAAAGCACTGTTCCTGCAGAGGGAACAGTAGGTGCAAAGGCTGTGAACAGGAAATGGGCGTGGCAAGTTGGGGAACCTAAGAGGTGACCAGCACGGTGGTTCCCAGATTCAGGAGAGAGGGAGAGAAGCCATTCACCACCAAGCACAGAGTGAAACCCACACACCCAGGGCTGCCCATCTCCAGCCCCTTTGTACATCTTTCTGTTCACTCTTGTGAGCCCCTCCCCTTCATTCTCTGAACATCACCACAAGGTCCTTTAAGAGACACCACCAGGGGCAGGGCCACCTCCGCCCAACACCCTGCAGTGGTGGCCTGATGTTCTCAGGAGGCTGAACCTCATCAGCCCACCTGCGTCTGCACAGGGTAGTCTCTTCATCCCTTGGTCCCACGCAGGCTGCAGGCCACCTCCTCGCCTAAGGAGATACTCAGCTCTTGTTGCAAGGTAGCTGTGGGTTATACAATAGAGGACAACCCACTTCCAACTCAACCCCATACCCAGGAAAGGAAAGCCCAGTTAAGAGCAAACAGCCAGAGCTAGGGCATGGAACCTGAGCCAGGGCTGAGGACAAAGATGGAAACAGAGCTGAAGGTCTCTGTTGGGAACTTGAAATAAAGGATAAGGCATTCCACGGAAATGTCCAAAAGAGGGCTGGGGAGATGGCTCAGTGGAGTAAGTGCTTCCCTGGAAATGTCCAAAAGTAGAAAGGATGCCATGATGTTAAGCCAGGGCCATGGCAAAACAAAGCCATACGAAATCTGACACAGGGAGGGAACACACACACACACACACACACACACACACACACACACGTGAGGGCAGTAAGAATGGAAACCAAACAAAGCATGGAGAGGAAAAATGTGGTGAAAAAGTCCCTGGAGCCCAGGAGGGAGGCAGGGATTCCCTAGCCCAGCACACCCTTAGCTCCTGCCAGTTTCTGCCTCCTATCCTAGACTGGACAGCTCTGCCTCTTTTTGGCCCAAGTTGGCCACAAGACCCACTTTATCCCTTGTTGTCCAAGGGGAATTTCCAATCTAGAATTCTCTGTGCTTGAATAAAACTGAGATTCTCTGCTGCCTGCATTTGGGGTGCCCAAGCAGGCGGCTCCTGCCAGGGGCACCAGCCTCCTGCTCTTCACCATCTCCCTTGACTCCCAGGGTTTACCTACAGCTGATATTTGCTGGGCACCTGTGGGAGAAAAATAAGGGAATGGAATTGAATTCCACAACAATGCCTGGGTAAGATAGTAATCAGACACATTGGGGATTATTTTTCTCATCAAATATCAGTTTTAACTGCCATGTTCTCCACCCTGGATGCAGACTCAGGAGCAAAAAGGCTAGAGGAAAGATGTGGGAGACAGAAGGGGCAGGTAGGCAGGTGTGTAACACCTGCTAGCACAGAGTATTTACCTACAGGCCAGCAACACCAAGTACCTGCTCCTTCACTAAATTTGCATGATCACAATAGCATGCCACACACAAAGAAACACACACCTGGCTTCAAAGTCTGCGCTTCCCTCTGCACTTTTCTTAGCCACTTAAGCTACACATGAGGAAGAAGCTTCCCACCATGATGCAGAGCTGTGCCCTTCTTGCAGAGGTCTAGTGCTTGCTGCCATGCTTGTTATTACTGTGTTCGTGTTGTGGGCCCAGAACAAGGTATCTCTCACTCCATTCTGGAAATGGGGGACCCACAGCCTTGCAGCACCTATGGCCAGGTCTGGACAGACACATGATGATGCTCTGCGCCTTTGCTACAAACTACCATAGGTGCAAAGCCAAGCTATGTGAACTGTGGTCATCAACCTGCCAGGGTCTTGTCATTAACTGGAGAGAGGGCTCTAGTTATAACAGAAACAATCCAACGCTGTGGCAAAAACTAATAGGACATAGCCTGGTTGACCTTTTTGTATTCTCAGCAAATGACTGAAGGCATCCTTTCCAGGCATCCTCTATGTTGAAATTCGTAGGGCTGGCCAGATAGCTCAGTGGACTAAAGCACCTGCTTAGGCAGAGTACAGGGGCTGGGGTTTGATCCCTGGTGTGCCATGCTAGCCCCGCACCTGGGGCACACTGAGATGGCAAATGAGACTGGGCATGGTGGTGTGTGCCTGTAATCCCAGTGTTTGGGAGGATGAAAACAAGAGAATCACTACAAGTCCGATCTGTGTAGTGAAACCCTGTAGACTCTGTACTAAATACAAAAA
>NW_004524591.1:16347109-16358454 GCF_000260255.1 Octodon degus | reverse complement strand
AGAAAGAAAGAAAGAAAGAAAGAAAGAAAGAAAGAAAGAAAGAAAGAAAGAAATTTGTGAAACCATATGTACACGGGACAAGAAGCATGTCCAGCGAATAGTTTCTCTTCCACTTCCCAGACTGCCTTGCTACTAGGGGTCCACGTGACTAGTCCCTGCCCAGAGACTGACAGAAAAGTTCTGTGGGTCATTTGTAGTCAGACACAGACAGATCAACCTTCTGCATCCACCTCTGTCCTGGCCACCTGCTCCTGAAAGCACAGCTGTGGTTTGGGAAAGGGAGGCCCTATATGGATATGACTCAACATAAATAAGAAATGAAAATTTCTGGCGTCAGTCAGATTGAAAAGTTTATGTATTAATGCAGACTAGCTCAGCTCACTCCTTCCCTGGGTCTCACACTGCCAGATTTTAGGTGGAAACACTGGGAGGTAAGAAAGAGCCCTGCTGTCCTGGAGTTTGTATTCTTAATTGGGAAACCAGGCAGGCATTCCACAGTGGACTTGTGAGGCTCAGGCCACAAAGCTGACAACTAGGTATAGACACCACTCAGATAAAATGACCCCTTTAATACCAGCAGGGGCAGTGAATGTCTGTGGCATACAGCAGCAGCCAACCAGCCAACCGGCACACAAGCTAAGCCCAAGAAATAAAAATTTCCCTGAACAGAAGGCACAAAGGTGGTCACCAGGTAACCCTGAGCTGTTAACTTTCCTCTAAATTTGTGGCACAAAGTATTCTGTAACACAGAAAAGTAGAGAGAATAGCGTAAGGAGGTTTATTCTACTATTCAGGTAGATAATTGTTTTCATTTGGCAGAGTAGTTGTATCTATCCCATTTTTTTTTTCTTTCCCTACAGCACTTTTTAAAAATTTATCTACTAACTGGTCTGTAGCCATCATCCCAGAGATGCAAGCTAGCTAGTATCTATCTATCTACACCCATTTACAGTTCATTAACTTAAATCAGGGCCCAAATGAGTTCTAAATAGTGAATTTTGTTGATAGGTCCTTAAATACTGATTATAAGGACCAGGAATATAGCTCAGCAGCATTAGTGCCTGCCTGGCAAGTGTAATGTCCCAAGTTTGATCCCTGGTACCGCAAAAAAGAAAAAAAATATATATGGATTAGAGATATAACAGCCTACTTGTACATATTTTAACATTTCATTTAACCACATTAACTATAAACACAAGGGAATGCATGTTTAAGGCCGTCTACTCTCATCTCATATAAGGGCCAATGAAATCTTGTAAACATCAATTGAAATATCAAGATCCACCAAATCATGCCAGGTTCACAGAAACCACACAGTGAAACGTCCAGTCAGACTTTCTGTAGCAAACATATATAACGTGTGGTCCTTGAGGGAGGTCAGAGCTGAGACCCAGAGGGACCCCTCCGAAAATGCCTCACAACAAAGAGAGGCTACGCGGGATATGCATTCCTCTTGTTTGCTGCAAGATACCTGAAGGTGCCATTCTGAGACACGAGGACTGTAGGGATGGTTGTCTTCTATCAGATGAGTTAGAGAGTGGCCTGGGACTCTGGTTTTTATTTGTTTCTCATCTGGAATGAGTAAGAGGCTTTTGTGAGACAGTAGCTGGGAAAGGTATTTGGCTCATTCTTCTGGAAAGGAACACCTGCCTTCTCAGGTTGAAGCCTGTTCCCCTGGCTTAAAGAGCAACACTATCACCTGTGAGCAAGTGTGACCAAAGGTCTAAGCTTCTGTGGTTGGCTCACTGCCAGTGTCAGATGATTACCACCCTGAAAGAAAGAGACAGAAAAAGAAAAGGTGGAGAACAAATGGAGACAAAAAGAGAGGGTAAGAGTAAGGGTAAGGGCATATCCATCCATCCATCCGTCCACCCCTCATCACAAGAAAGAGCAAGAAGAAGCCAGAGGAAAGGCGAGGCAGAAATCAAGCAACCATGAGATAGAAAAGCACAGAACGGAGACAAACACCACCTTCTCAAGTCTGCTACTTTACTGGAGAATGTGGCTCCAAAAATAAGCCACTGCACAAGAAACTTACAGGTAAGCGGCACCCTAGGAAGGGTTTCACACAAAAGATACTTCCAGCCAGTTGACTGAGTCCCCCGTGCTGGCTCCCAGGGTCATCTGAACAACAAGCTTTTGTTCTGATTCCTGCTGTGGTGGAACTGGACAGGAGCAATCAACACACAGTGCATCTGATGTGGGTTAGAGGTTTCAAAGAGGATTCAAATCTCAGAAACCCCACCAAAGAGAAAGTAAAGAGGGCTGAGGAGAAAACAGAAGGCTGTGGCTGGCGAGGTGCCAATTAAGGAGGCTTGTTTGGAGTGACTTCACATGGCAGTGAGATCAGGGCATGTAAATGATCAAAAGCAGTTGGGACCCTAACCCATCAGTCATGAACGAAGCTTACGGCCAGTTCCTTTGAATGCTGTTTTAGTAGTGATCTCCTACAATACATCTTAAGGAACATTTATACTGTGTTCACTGTGCATTCAACTGTGGCCACTTCAAAGGTTTAGCCAAGTATTTTATGGCCATGGTAAAGGGTTCTTATTGATTTAAATTACAAGCTTGGCTCCCGTCAGCTCCACTTGAGGGCAAAAATGCAATAAAATATCCCACAGCACAAGAGACAGACATATCACATTGAAAATCTTCAGAGATCCTTTTCACTATAATCACTCTCAATGATATTTATTTATATGGGCAAGGTTATCAGAGAGATTTATCTACAATCTTTAAGCTATGGGTGTTTGTCTTGGTTTGGGTATTTGCTTTTTTAAAAATCTAGTTCTGACCATGGCCCCCCAAAAAGGTCACAAGTGCATGCTCTGTCCCTGGGCTTAGAGGTGGTGCCCACTCCCCCTGGCTGCTGACAGAGTAGCTCATTCCAAGCACAGTGACATTGATATACTGGTCATCACAGCTGAGGGATTATGGCTTTCAGTTTTCCAATTATTTGCATATCCAGCAGGCCAGACTCAGATGAATGAATGGTGTCAGGACATGAATGACAAGCCTGTCAAGGCAGGGGAAGGCTATCCCAGGATAAGCTGTCAGAGGGACAAACTTCACTCTGGAGACAGACAAGAACACGCTTTCTCTGGGAAGACCACAAAATGGAGAGGGCTTTGGAAGCTGTCAATATGCAACACTGCTTCTGCTAGTCACAAAACCCTGGGGGTGCTCAGCAGCGGAGCAGCTGCCTCGTGCTAAGAGGAAAGCAGAAAGCCAATGCAGGAGAGTCAGCGCACTGCATTCCTGGCTCCTTTCTAACAATTTGCCTGAAACATACTCAAGACAGAGCTAACCCCTGGACTTGTACAGAAAATAGCAAATGACTATTACATATCTGACATTTGAAATAACATGTTTCTGGAGGGTTGGCATTACAAGAGTCATTTCACTTCAAAATGTTATTCCTAATGTAATTTTTTAAAATTCATAAGAGGCACTTGCTAGAATTCAGTGTAGCACTAAAGTCACTCAAAAGACAGAGGTCAAATTCATTTCATTTCTTTTATGTTTTCTTCTCTCTGCTAGATGAAATAAATGATTAAGCCTAGAACACTTGGCAGTTCAGCGAATGTGCTCCGTAGCACCATTACAAGATCGATTTTCTCAATACAGGAGTGTTTCTAGGGTGCACATTGCTTAGCTGACATCTGTCGCCGTTGTCATGGCAGCGCTCTCTCCAGCATAGTGAGAGGTCAGGCCTGACAGGGAAGGCCTCGCCAGCTCTACCCCAGTCACTTCAAGGTTAACAGCCAATGGACCAAAGAAATAGGCAATTATAGTACAGTCAATTCCGGTTAAGGAAATATCTGAGAAGTAAATATGGCTGATAAGTGGATGGAAATGAAACAGCCAATGCTATTGATGCAATCCCATAATATCAATACCATTTTGTGGTGCAGTTTGGTTATTCCATGTAAAATTTCCATGCTCAAAGAAATCTAACAAGAGAGAATGAGCAAAATTCATTATGTTGCCATTAGCCTCTGTACTTGAGGGACAGTGTTCTCACAGATGGGTAGATAAGCAACAGAAGAGCAAACCTTCCCCAAGGAGAGAGTGCAGAGAGAAACCCCCCAGATCTTCACCCCTGTTGGTTTAGTCCCCTGATTTTGCCAGCTGCATATCTGACTGAAGATGATTCTAGGCTTTTTGAAGAAAAGCAACTTTAAAATCACAATTCTCATTGCTTTTATTAATTAGGTTTATTATTTGTTAGGAGCTAATTCCTTTCTATGAGTTACAACCACCCTGAATCACAACAAATCACCATATGTTAGAACTAATAATTCCCAAAGATATGTATTTCCACAAAGCACAACCTTTGATAGGGAAAATGTATGATTTTAATAAATATTCAATGGGTAGAATTAGAAAAATGGCAGGTGGAACTAAAATGTAAAAATTTTCAATTACAAGTTACATAGCCGAGGAATTCAGCTACTGACAATGTTTGCAGGTAGTGCTCCCTGAAATTCATTATGGTGGGCACATTTGTATTACACACTCCTGATTACATCTTGTAGTGGCATAAAGAGATCTTCATCTTTCATCAGGCACCTCAAAGAATGGCAATGACTTTCTTCAACTTTTAGATTTTGGGGTTTGTTTGTGTTGTATTTTAGGGAAGGGTCTAAAGGGTGTTCAGGGAGGGTCTCACTACTAGATTGGGTTCGTAGTGATCCGCCTCTTTACCGTCTCCCAAGAGCTGGGATTACAGGTGCATGCCACCATGCCCAGTCTCAATTGCTGTCTCAGTGAACCCCGGAGGTGGGGCTGGCAAAGCAGGGAGCAAACCCCCAGTCCCTGCGCCTTCTTGGAGGCGCTTTAATCCGCTGAGCTATTTGGCCGGCGCTAACTTTGAAATTTTGTTACAACTAAAGAACAAAATAGACCCAGAGCCAGGTCCGGCATATGAGTGAGACCGCCCGGGCCCAGGGATCCTGAATAGACCCAGAGCGCAGGCCCAGCATGTGAGTGAGAAGACCTGAGGCCGCCAGATCCTGAATAGACCCAGAGTGCAGGCCTGGTGTGGCACTCTTCAGCAGAACTCCCTGAAAAGAGGCTAGAGGCAAGACCCACCCAGCTGATTCAGGAGCAGAACATCTTGCCAGAGTGACACAAAGGGTTCAACTCCAATGGCTGCAGCAGGAAGAAGTGGAGCACAGCAGCCAGATCCAAACAACACCCACCTGGAGGAATCTGAACTTCGTAGATCTGGACCTGGTGCTAAGGTAATAACTCTAAGCTCTACACCAAAGGTCAGAAGACAGTGGTATACAAAATGACAAAGAGAAGGAACAAAATGCAGTCTCAGGCCCCGAGTACACCCAGTACAAATGCACAAGACACTAGCACTGAGGAAACTGGAAATCACACACCAGATATCTCTGAAATAATAGTGTTGGAAATAAAGAAACAACTGCACAAAGGTATAGAAGAAATCAGATCAGAAGTAATTTCTGAACTAAAAATGTAGTAATAACTATAATCAAAGAAGTACTAAGTGCTTCTAAAGAATACACTGATAAAAAAAAATAGAGCAGAATATAAAAACGATAGAACCCCTGAATAAGCAATATAGGAAAGAAATAGAATGTATGAAACAGGTTCAAAGTGATATACAGGAAATTAAAACCTCAATCGCAAGCTGGCAAAACTGTTTGAGTGAAAGTGAAAATAGACTTTCTGACCTTAAAGACACCATTTCAGCTAGTGAAAAAGTAAGAAAAGATCTCTTTAAAACAAGTAGGATGCAGGAAAAAATAATTCAATACCTGCAAGACGATGCAAAGATGAACAGTGTGAGACTAATAGGCATCAATGAGAAGGAAGGAGTCAATACAAATGATATAAAAAGAATATGGGCAGAAGTAATAGCAGGAAATTTTCCAAATATGGGGCAACAATCTGACGTTCCTGTAACCGAAGCATACAGAACTCCAAATAACATCAACCCAATTAAAACCACACCCAGACATATAATAATCAAGATCACAGAAATTCAGCACAGGAACAGTATACTAAAAGCCGCTTAAGAAAAGAAACAGATCACATTTAAAGGAAAACCCATCAGAATAACGGCAGATTTTTCTTCACAAACCATCAAGTCAAGAAGAGCATGGAGCAAAGTACTTCAAGTCTTGCAAGAAAACAAATTCCAACCCAGAGTGATATATCCTGCAAAACTCTCTTTCAAATATAATGGAGAAGTGAAATACTTCCATGACAAAGAACAACTAAAGAATTTCATGATGACAAAGCTAAGCCTACACAGACTACTAAATGAGGTTCTAGAGAGGGAGCAAATTGATCCCAGCCCCATGAATGAGAATGGAAAGAACCCGCCAAATAGGGCAAACAAACAGAGGAGAATAAGAGGTATACAGTAGTAGTCTTTCAGCTATTCTTTTGTGTTCAGCAGCAAAATATTTCCATCAGCACTCTCTACAAATAGACTTCTCTTCCACCCTGTAAGTCATGATTCCATCTGAATCTACAGGGTGGATTTCAAAGAAATAGCTGTGGCTCAGTTCCACAAGTGATGCCTAGCCACCAGTAACTGTCACGGTCATTATGAATGTCCACAACACACTAGAACTTTGTGAGATATCCTATCCTCAAACGGTCACAAGTGCTGGTCATTTTCTTGCCATTCCAGTATTTATCTTATGTTTTACTCTTAGTACTTCTTTGCTATCATGAAAATTTTTTCATAGTTCAATTGTTTTGAAACATTTAATTTTTAATTAATTAGTATTTAATTTTCTGAATATTGCTTAATCTCAATTTTTGTTCTAAGATTCATACTATATCTTTGACTTATAATTTATTTAAAAGACATATGTTATCTTCTCCTAGTAGAAACTTTAAAAAGTGTATTTCCATTTTCTGTTTACTTTATTTTACTTCTTCCCTGTCTTTTATACACACATGAACACATATTTATGAAAAAAAAATACGTGTATAACCCAACATAAGATTAGTACTGTTTCATAGAAATCTTCAATGACTTTTAAATAAGGGTTCATCTAATATATTTTATATAGTCCTGCATAACTATCATATTGAGAACTCTTTATTGTTCATCCAGGAGCATACTGTAACTTCTCTTGCCTTTTGAATTATGCTCTTTATTATTTCCTATATGCTACTTGTGCAGGTATTAAAATATTTCAAGTTTGTATAACTAGAAAATCTTACTTTTAGTTTTCAAAAGTGTGTTTGTTAAGTATAAAACCCAAAGAGGACAGATCTTTTCTTTCAGTCCTTTAATTAGTCTAGTTTCTTACATACTTGGTCCTTTTTCCCTTTCTAATGTGGAATAAGATGCTATTTAATTTTGCTCTTCCATAGCTAATATTTTTTATGTATATGCTTTAAGGATTTTTTCTTTAAAATAAGTTTTGGACAATTTCATTTTTGTGTATCTTGGTATGATTTATTTAAATTTATTGTGCAAAAAGGTTCATTTTTCTTGGAAATGTGGTATTATAAGTTGAACTAAACTCAGAAATTTTAAATCTTTAAATATTTATTGCCTACTCCTTTCTACTTTGAGAATTCTAATTATATGAATATAAGTTTCTTGGTTTTGACACAGTGAACTATTATGACTGATCTGTAAATCCTTTCCTCATTTTTATCTTGGACAATTTTTATTGTTATATTAATTTATGTTTGTAAATAATTTATTTTTGATTTGCAATCTATTAAAAAATTAAAATATAAAAACAAAGAATAATGGGAAATGAAGAGTATATATATAATAAAGTGTGTATTGTATATCATTTATGCAATATATGGAAAAGTAAGAGTACATATATAAATGTTTTACATAGGTAGTTTGTGCATGTATACATATGTATACATATATATGTGCATATATATATAAAATCACTGGTTATTGATCTCAAATTCTTCTGAGAATGAAGATTCACCATGTTCTCATGGTGGTCAGTGACTGTTGATATCTCTAGTCCACCCTCAGTCACAGAGAGTGGTGAAATCTCTCCAAGCAGCTCTCAAATTGCACTTAGCCAATTTGTTTCTCTGAATTCCACTGATAGGCCAAAGCCAGCAATGTCCCTTGTGCTTCATGGGCGGGAGCTGGTTGAGAATCTATGTGACTGGCTGACATGACTCCCTTTAGCTAGATGGTCTCTTACAAAGCAGAGGCTTCTCTGGAAGATTCAGCAATATTTTTGAAAGATTTTCTGTGCATTCAAGAAAGAGTGATCCACTCAAATGAGTTTCAGTGCAAAGAATTTTGTATTGAGGATATAACAGGGAATCCTGCAGAAAACTAGAAACACAGAGAGGAAGCAAAGTATATGTAGGCCAAGTACAAGGTAGAACTAGAACTGGAATATCAGAAAGCAGGGTCATCCTCTACAGATACTTCATCTCTGCCCTACTTTTTTTTTTTTTTTTTACAACAGGTTCTACAGGGTCTCACTGCGTAGATCAACTCATAGTGATCCTCCTGTTTACAGCCTCCCAAGTGCTGCGATTACAGGCACAGCCACCACGCCCAGTCTCAATTGCTATCTCAGCATGCCCCAGGGGTGGGGCCTGCACAGCAGTCCCAGGGATGAAAATCCCAGCCCCTGTGCCCCCTGGGGCCCCTGCCTCTGCCTAAGCAGGTGCTTTAATCTGCTGAGCTATTTGACCTGCCCTTGCCTTCCTTTTCTTACTCTGTCTTTCCCTTTCTGTTCCAACTAGTTCCCTCCACTACCAACGTGGCTTAATGTAGCATGGCCTTTTAGGTAGAGCACATCCTCTTTTTACCCACTCAGCATCCCCATTCCAAATTCCTACAATGGTCTGATCAGCTCTGCCAAGATAATGGGCAGGCGCTCTCCAACCAGGTACGTACTTGTGTTTAATTAGTCGGGGTGGGAGTAAGGACAGGGAAGGGTTTATGAGCAAAGTCACACAGTTTAACTGTGACTGCCCACAGCTGGGAAGATAGCTTGGCCATCTAAATGCATGCCTGACAAGTGCAAGGACCTGGGTCCAATCCTTGGCACCACATGCTGCACCAGCCCTGAACCCTGGGCATGCCATGCCAGTCACCGAAACTGGGCATGGTGGTGAGACATTGTACCAAATAAATAAATAATTAAATAAATACATTAATAAATGATTTTGAAAAAGAAAAATCAATGTAATTGCTCAGGCTCACCCTTCACAAGAACAAGAACCATACTAAAATCATGAGTCTTCTATAGGAAATAGACATGACACATGAATTAAAAATTCTCCACACGTCTGAAGGCTTTACAGATAAGCAAGAATGATGCTGAGATGGTTGTTCAACAACATAATCATGAATTTGTGTTACTTCCAATAATTTCAGTCATCTTTATTGATATAAAATGACCATGTCTACCAAAAAAAAAAAAAAAATGAACTCCTCCTTCTTAATTGCAGGGGAGAAATGCACTTGGAAAAGCAAAAGACCTGGCTCTCTGTCCTGGGTCCTCGCCGGGTTTGCGTCCTCCGTGCCTGCACCCTGCATTTGCCCTGCAGGGAAGGGAAACTGAGCTGCTGCCTGTTCCCTGCACAAGTCCCTCCCTGTCCCCTTCCCTGGGCCACCTCCACACAGAGCTGCCACTCTCCCCTCTCTCTGGGCCAAGCAATCATGAATTGTAACAAACACGTGGAGGCTTTGAAAGACTAAGCAGGAGGGAATGGATGGCCTCTGGAAGTGGGGTTTTTCTCAAGCAGATAGCTTTAAAGGACATGGGATGTCGTTTGTTAAGAGAAAGCATACAACGTCTATCCTTGAGGGCCAGCTCAGATGCATAAAGCCTTCCCTTGCCTACACGGATGAAAAAAATCAATAATCCCTTCTCAGAGGAAGCATTTATTGTCTCCATCACTGTTTCCCAAATGTGAGAACTCGTGGCTCCTGAAATGACAAGCCCATAGGCCCTGTCTGACAATCAGTGCATTAGAAGTTAGGTCCTGTCACGTGAGGGGACATCTGAGCCACCTTAAGTCATAAAATCGCATGGCTGTTCTGAGGTATTAGCCTGGTGTCCCCATGATCCAGCATATTCCTCCCCTAGTATTTAGATGATCATCAAAATAAAGGCACAAATCATCACCGTCATTAAAACGCAATTGTAATGCATCATTCGGGACCCGGGACGCCTGCCGTGCCCCAAGGGCTCTCACGCCACATGGGCCTGCGTGGAATTAACCAGATGCCACCTCCACTGTTCTGAATTGACTGTGAAGCTCTCATTTCTGAAATGCTGAAAACCCTATACAGCTTGGTAAATTATATATCTTCTGTGTACACTTGATCAAAGCCATAAATCCCAAGCTTGTTTGGAATAGTGATAGATTTCTAACTTGTTCACCTGTATACCTTGTCAGAGCACCCCGCCTGGCCTGGCACAGACCCTTCTAGGCAGGAATGCCTATCACTGCTGAAACAAGAGTGCAAACAACTACTTTCTAAGCTCTGGTATGATGGGGAAAGAAACACAGTGCTGGCTCCATTTGAGGATTTTCTGTTATATGTCTTCCCTTGCCAAAACTGAGGATTACTACACCAGAGATAGAGATGAATTTTTTATGCTTTGTCTTAATTATTCTTCTCTGAATGATTTTTCCAGACTTGTGCAGTAGTTATTTTTATCATCCTTTATTCAATATGTAAGATGCCAAGAACCATGCCAGGCATCTGAAAATACAGATATCTCACAGTCTAATGAAAGAGACAGATATATAAATAGACAATGCAATGGAATAAATTCTCCAAACAGGGTGCCTACCAAAGGCAATGAGAAAAAAATATATCATTAACACTTACTCAGGCATTTCAGGAAAGCGTTACAGAAATTAATTCTTTAAGTTTATTGTATTAGTTGTATGTTGCTGCATAACAAGTTACCCCAAAACACAGCTGCTTAGAACAACATACATTTGCTCAATAATTTCTATGGGCCAAGAAGTTAGGGGCTAGCTTGACATCTTTCATGACATTGCAAGTGGCTCTTGGAAAGACGCCTCCATTCCTCCCTTGTGGCCTCCTCCACTGGGCTGCCTAAGCACTTCAGCTCAGCTGGCTGACTGTGGAATAAAATAAAAAATTTGGGAGGAAAATGGAGAAAGATAGGCAGAAGGCAATGCCTTTTATGTCCTAATCTTGGACATCCTGTTCCTTCATCTTCTGTGTATTTCAGAACTAAAAGTTACTAAGTACAGCCTATACTTAAGAAGATGACGGGGCCGGGGAGATGGCTCAGTAGAATAAGCGCTTCCCTGGCAAGCCCAAGGTCCTGAGTTCAATCTCCCGTTACGCAAAAAAAAAA
>NW_004524591.1:16304345-16346959 GCF_000260255.1 Octodon degus | reverse complement strand
GATGATGATGATGATGATGATGATGAAAATTCGGTCCCGTCTTTTGAAGGGAAAAGTATCAATGAACTTGTGGACACCTGTTATGGCTTGTGTCTAAATGTCTTCCCAAAGCCTCACACAGTCAGGGGTGGCAGGCTTTTCAGAGGTGGCTCAATATAGAGTGTGTGGTGCTAGGGTTAGGGGTGTGTGATTAGTAAATCAGTCCACCGATTGGTTTGGCATAGTTCTGGCTAGGATTAAGGGTGTGAGTGCTACACCCACCCTTGGGTGCGTGGCCTGCACACAGTATAGGGACAGAAAGAGTCTTGACTCCCTCCTTGTTGCTTTGGTCCCTTGAGGGCACCATGAACTATTCTCTGTGGTGGCCCTCTGCCACACCACCTTGCCTTGGAGCCAGGCAACTGTGGTCTGAGACCTCCACAACCTCCACACACTGTGACCTGAATAAACACTGAACATAAACATTTAACATTTCCCCCATTTAACTTTGGATATCCGGGTATTTGGTCTCAGTAACGAGAGAAAAGTAACTAAGATCACCACAAATGTGGAAGAATGACAGGTACTCTTTGCAGAGAAGCAGAAGGAAGGCCACAAGAGACCCCAGAAGAGGTGGAAAAACAGGAGCTCCAATAACAGCCAGGAGCTCCCTGCTGAGTTTTCCACTCATTTCATATTTCAGTTACGCAAAATCTTACCAGGAAAAACAGGATGGAAAAACACCACTAACAGTTCTGCCATTGTGGAAGTTGGGTGAAGGAAGGAGAGAAGGGGGCTCCACCCAGGGCAGTCTTCACAAGAACCCCCTAGAGCCCCAGGACTTTACAAGGTTGTCTGAAAACACTGAATGTCGTATGCTATGTCAGCTACCACAGTTCTCATCTATAACACAAAGCACATTCTCTGTTAATCTTTGTTTTATCAGGTAATATATGTGCTCCCTTTCCTATCGCTGGACTATATCCAAACAAAAAATAGACGAAAATTTTATTAAATTTGTATAATTTAGACTATTTATCCTAAAGAGTGACTTTATATGTGGTTCCTCATTTCTGCTGATGCCCCATAGCCAAAATGAAACCGTCTACATACCTATGACAATATTATTGTCATTGTCATCATCATTCCATGCAGCCTTTTTTCCCTCTCAACTCAGATATTTGGGAGTCATTGGCTCAGCCTCACCACTGAGTCAGATTCTTGAATTCTTTGTGACCATTGCTGTTGGTACGGTAGCTTGGAGCAAGAGCTTGGCAGCATCCGTAGAGTTGGAAACACTCCTTGCCTACTTGCTAGCAATACTACTGGCAAATACAATAGAGAAAGTTTTCAGTCTGTCCATAACAGACATTTGATGAGAATATTCACAGCAGTGTGGTTTGTAGTAATAACAGCCAGCAAATAAACAAAAAATGGAGACAGCCAGATGGTCAGCAAAAAGAAAATGTGAGTTTTAAAGTATTCATACAACATAATAACGAATAGTAGTGGAAATGAGTGGTTACTACAGATACCAGCTTGAACAAATTTTTTTTTTTAACAAATCTTACAAAGAATATTGCATAGAAAAAAAAAAAAAACAGGTTGTGGAGGAATATATAAATGTCATTCCAGTTCATAATGGCTCGAATACATGCAAATTTTGTTTTCAAAAGGCAATAGAATGATAGACACAAAATCATGATGGTGGTTACCTTTGGGAGTAAGAAGAGTATAAGTAGAATCTCAGGAGTAGTTATTATACATTTCTTAATTGGGGTGAGTAAATATATAAACATTTTATTGCAAAGTTTTACAACTCACATACACTATGAATTGGCATTGTAAGATTTTATTCAAAAGTTCTTCAGTAAAAAGGGCTGGCCAGATATCTCAGCAGACTAAAGTGCCTGCTTAGGCAGAACTCAATGGCTCGGGTTCTAACCCCCACCCTCACCCCCCAATGTTGTGCCAGGCCCCGCCCCAGGGCGTGCTCAGACAGCGATTGAGACTGGGCGTGGTGCTGCACGCCTGTAATCCCAGCTCTTGGGAGGCTGAAAACAGGAGAATCACTACAAGTCTGATCTATGTAGTGAGACCCTGTACTAAACACATTTAAAAAAAAAAAAATTCTTCAGTAAAGACAAAAGAACTAATCGGATCACTACCTTCCTTAGAGTCCCCGCTCCATTTCTCTGCAGGGTGCTAGTTGCCCACCTTTCTCATTTTAGGGTGTCAGGGCACCATCTGTGGGTATTTCTTACTAGGGGTGCAGTAGCAGTAGGTCATGAGGTATCCTGCCTATATTGGTATTTTTCTTTGTTTTCTAAATTCAAATGTACAACATCACATCAAATGATGTGGACACCTCTTCTTATAGATATTATCCTGCCTACCACCTCATATGCAGGAGAAGGGTTTGGATCCCTGCTTGGCACTGAAGTTGCCAATTGTACTGTGTGGTGTCCCTGGTGCCTGACAGCACCCGACAGCCTGCTCCCTTCAGGATGTTCCTCCACTGTTTTACCTCCAGGGTTCTTTGGTCACTACGTCTCCCTCTGTAAACCATCCACAAGTTCTTCTGGAAGAGGAAAGCTATAAATCTTAAATCTAGAAAGCAGTGAGGAAATGGCACCTCTGGGATTGAGACCCAACTCTCCTGATTACAGGTTCCGTAGCAGAACATCCTCTAAATGGCACTGAAATCCATATACGGTGTTCATTACACACCATCATGCAACATGAGGCCGCAGGGAGAGGCCTGGGCAGCTGAAAGCCCCAGCCCAGCACTCACGGTCATCTGGAAGGCTGGTCCTCCGCGAAGGCCATGAATGCTGCCCGCTGCCCCCTCCCTGCAGACGCCGAAGGTTTTCTGGGTTGGTTTTTTTTTTTTTTTTTTTTTTTTTCATTACTTATATTTTTCCAAGACGGGGTCGAGAGAGGAAAGAAAGGAAGAAAAGGAAGTGATTTTTCTTCCTAATAGGTTTGCTCTTCTTACTCGGAGTGGAATCGATGCGAGTGGGATTGAACTCACTCCTTAATACCACCTTCCCTCCAAACTGCTTCCGCCTAGTGTAAATAATTCAGGCAAAATAAAATAATCATGTGCTGGTAATTACCACCACACCCCTTCCCCTCAAAACACCAAGTCCTCCGTCCTTACCGGAGGTTGTGGCCGCATCGGGCCCGTGCTGGTCGCCAGAGGAGGCCCGGACAGCGCATGGCACAGGCAGCGATGGCAGGAGGGCAGTTCTGTCGCCGTCACTGCTCATGAGCAGAAGGACGATGCAAGGAGCAGCTGAACTCCTGTGGAAAGGGCTGGCCCTCTGTTTCAGGAGACTGGAAGCAGTTCACATTTTTTTAAATCTTTTAGGGTCTCGCTACGCAGCTCAGACTCATAGTGATCTACCAGTCTCAGCCTTCCCAACGCTGAGATTATAGGCAAGCACCACCACACCAGGTTTGGGTGGCACGCACAGTGCACCCAGGGTTCTAGGGACAGCGCAGCATGCAGTACCAGGGATCAAACCCAGGTCCTTGCACTTGCCAGGCAGGTGCTTAGACCACCAAGCTATCTTCCCCAGCCATAGTACACATTTTAAATGATTGCCTAAACCAAATTCCTCTTTTTCATTCTAATTTCCATACTGCTATCTTTGCACGTGGGAATAAAGCTTTTATGACCAGATCTAAAGCATGCACATGTGCCTTTCCTCCCACCCGCTCCTCTTTGTAAAAATTTTTAGTGGATTTATTTCTTCACCTGAGACACCTTGCTCACCTGCTCATGTGACAGCATTAGCAGGAATCTTTAGGAAAGGGGTAAATAGCTGGTTTGCATCAACACATCAATAAAGGACAAGGACAGACATACAACACAAGTACAGTGTGAGAATGAACATTCTCAATTCTGCCGGAGAAGTGAAGCCAACACACCAAGGTGGGTGGGTTAGGGGGCCTCTCCCAACAAAACCATGTCTGTAAGTAAGGAGGGGAGGTGGGCTACATGGTAGAAAGCATCTCATATGGACCCTGGTAATTTATAGGTAGATCTCTGCTTAGTAATGCTGTTGCTCTTTGCAAAAAGATTCTCTGCAGACTCATCAACTTCATGGAGAATTGAAGAGGCTATAAACAATAGTTTTGAGAACAGCATGGACAGGCCCGTTACGATCTCAGCTTGTTATTGGTATCTGGCATGTGGCCTGTTAAAAAGGTGCGAGTCATAGACACCTAAAAAATCCTGCTCCTTCTTGCTTTCACTGAAATGGATGAAGCAGGTGGTTGAGGTCATGAGAACACAGGGGAAAGGCCCTGGAGCCCAAGGTCTCACCACACTGCCCCAGTGGAGTGAAGATGCTGGTCCTCATTCAGATTGCTTCTATGCCTCAGTGGTGACAGAGGAAAAAAGTCTAAAGTCTGGCTTCTCTGGTACCATAGCCACTAGTTACATGTGGCTACTTATACATAAATTTAAAATTAAACAAAATTCAAAATTTACTTCCTTCGTCATACTGGCCACATTTCAAGTGCTCAATAGTCACATATGGCTAGTGGATGCCACACTGGACGGACATAGAACATGTCACCACCTAAGAAAGTTCTAGTGTACAAAGTTGCTCTAATGCTGACACTGTGGAAGCTGAGCAGGTGTGCTCACCACCTTGGGGACAGTCTGAGGGAAGGGCAAGAAAGGGACCCAACCCAAAGTCACTTACTTCCAGGTGAGGAATTGTTCATATAAGTAATTGTTCATGGGAAGTACTTCAAGAACCAGGATTCTAAAAATCCTGCTTCTACCTTATTGAGCCTTAAGATACAGTGATAGGGCATTTTTTGAAAGTTTAGTAAGTATATTTTCAGTTTGGTGAATGTATCTCTGTTGAGCGAATTTTATCCTTCTGTATGTTGGACTTAATTGCTAACAGGCAAGTTTTTGGATCAAGGAAAAAGATAACATTCTGGGAGACTAAAAAATATTCTAAAATAAGAGTGGTAATCACAATGATAATATGAAAAAATTGCATTAGAATATTGCAAAGTGAATTATGTGGAATATATTCCAAAACAATACCACCTTATGAGATATGTGCTGTGGATGCCAGGCTGTCCTGTTCTATATGAGAAAGGACCAGGGCCCTCTTGGTATCCTCTGATTCTAAGATGATTCCAGAAGAGCCCAGGAAATGTGGCTGGCTCTGAGAGTGTGACTCCCCCAACAAAATGCCAACCTTATTATTAACTAAGGAAATGGGAAGCAGAACCACAAGCCATCCTGAAAGGGCTCTTAGCAAGGCAGGGCGTGGGCCTGGATGAATTCTTACTTCCTAGAACTCACTGGGATATCTGAGGGTAAAAAAGATTCCAACTTTATGTTTCCTTAAATTCCACAGTTAAATAATGCAAACAATAAGATAGTGGAAAAAAAATCAGTCATTACTTTAAAAATTGTATGGAATATGAACAATTGGCTTATTAAATTCAGCATTAGCTTCACTAACAGAAAAGAGGCATGCACATTTCTTACTCTTATGTTTTGAGTGAGAACAAAAATTTTGGAAGAGTTCTTTAGACATCCAGAAGGTTTCAGATGTTATTAATTCTTTTAAAAGGACTCTGGTATCTATCATGACTGTGTTCACACTGACTTTCCACCTCAGAATCCCAGACATTTTTTGATCATTTATTTGTTTATTCATTGCTCCTTTGTTCATCTTTTTTTTCAACAAACTTTTTCAACAAAAATAGACAGTGTACTTGATACATGTAAAGCAGAGTTAGATACAGAGGCACATCAAAATGTCCCCAACCACAAGGCTGGATAAGATGCTTGTTCCATTGCTCATTCAGTCACTTTTCCAGCCAGTATTTATGAGGACACCATGTGCCAAGTGCTCTCCAAGAGTTTGGTAAGTTTTCTTTGAAGGGTTTCAGTTTTGAAGGACAGAGAACCCTATAATCTATAATGAAGGTTATGCATGATGGTAGCCTAAGAGGACAAAGAAAGTGCTTGTAGGTGTAGAAGCCTGGGAACACATACCCAGCAGAGGGGAGGACAAGGTGGCCCTTGAGCTAGAGTTCAGTGGGGAAAATCAGTGGAGATGTATCAAGTCAGGGACACAAGAAAAAGTTGGACTGTGTTTGGAAAACCCTGGATTGCCCCCCACCCCGTACCTGATGCATAAACTGATTAAAAAGCAATGGGAGAGGGGAAGCCCAGAAAGGCACATTACAGATCATGTCAGGGGACCCTCAAGGATAGGCGGGACCAGAAATGTCCACAGTAAGCCCACTGGAGTGAACAGTGGGATGGAGATGCCAACACCTGCCTGTGCTAATGAAGGTGGCCACTTTATCCATCCTTGTAAATACTTAAGAGCCTCTGTTCATTACACCCACCCTGTGATTGGTGCTCCCTGATATGGGAAGTAATTATGTCATCAGTTATAATGCCAGACTGCCTGACACCCAGATCTACTTGCATTCCAACTTACTTCCTTTCCTTTCTTTAAATGTTTGCCTGATAGTTCAATTCATCTTCAGAGTGATAGATCTTTCACAAAAGCTGCACAATTACCCCAGGAAAGTGAGGGAAAGGATTCATCCTCAGTGGGCAGAGGTTTGGCAGACATTCCCAATGTGGGTGGTAGGAAGAAGCCTGGACTTGAAGCCACAAGACAGTGTCACACTGGCTCGGTCATTTAGCAGCTGGGGACACTGGGAAAAACATATGCTTGCCATGAACCATGATTTTTCTTCTTTCTGTAAAATGAAAGGAGATCATGTTGCCTGTTCAAACTAAGCTGCAATATACTGGAAAAATAAAGACTATGGCTATGTTTAGACACAAGTTTGGAATAGTACTGATTTGTCATCTGACAAATTGTAGTCCAGGATAACTTTTTCTTTGTGAAATATATCCTTTTTCTCTTCAAATTACCAATTTTCTTTCAAACATAAAGTTACTATTTCTTTAAAAACATTTTTATAACAGTTGGGAAGACCATTGCATTCATGTTTGCAGAGAAGTGTCAAGCTGCTTGGCAGGAGGAAGAGAGGGCAAGAGACAGCTCACTGTGTCGGGTGGGGTCCGGCAGGACAAGCCAGTCTGGGAACCAGGCGTGAGTGGTGATCTTCAGTAACCTCAAGCACCTGACCAGCTAACACGATGGGGTCACCTTACCTCTGCAGCACCTGAGGGGCCCTAATACACCCCACTACCACCTCAGTTAAGGACCTCACCTTTGCTGCAACACAACGGAGGGGACGTTCGAACATCTAAGGCACCACCAAGCAGTTACAGTGCCAACAAAAATGGATCGCATCAGCAGGGTACGCCAATCTTTCCATATCTGCATTGACATAAGGGAAAGGGGCCCAGAAATCAGGCCAAAAAGATACCACAAAGTAAACAAATATTATGGTATGTTAGATATATTATCAAAAACAGATACTTTGTAAGTCAGGTTGGTGATGCATGTTTGTACTCCCAGCATTCAGAAGGCTGAAGCAGAAAAGACTGAGTCTGAGACCAGCCAGGTAATGAAATCTGTCCCCCAAAACCAAAGCACAACAACAAAATGTTCTTTATCCCCACAACCTGCGTAGAAAGAGTGTACTTCCCCACCCCTTGACTTTGGGCTTGGTCTAGTGAATCACTTTGATTAACAGGGTATTAACAGACGCAGTTCTTGCTAAGACAGACTGTGTTATATGACAGAGTTTGCCCTCTCACGTGTCTGCTGTTACCTGGAGAAGAATGTGTCCCTTTAGCCCCTTGGCTGGACACAGGACAGACCTATATCTGCAAAATGGAATTGAACCAACACCAGCCAATATGCAGACACATGAGAATAAACAGCATGATACAATCCACGCAGACGGAGAAGACAAGTCACACAAATTATGAAATCCAACATTCCTCAATATGGGGCTGTCCCGGCCTGTCTTAGTGAACATGCTTACCAACGTTCTTGGGCTGAGGTCCCAAGAAGTGGTGAGGAAGGGCCTCAAGAACATCTTGTTTCTTTCAAAAGCCATAGCTTACTGTAGCTTTGGCAAATTAAATTAGAACTGTGGACAAAACTAAAACTAGTCCAGTAGTTCATAATAGTAGTGGGTTATCTGCAGAACTGGCAATGGTAGAAGTTGTTGACTTGAGCCTTTTACAGCTCAGCATATTAATAGGGCTTTACTTTTATATCTCATTTTTATATTTTTCTGCTGGATGGTTAAGACCAAGATAAAGCAAGACCTATTGGCTTAGTTACTTTTTACTCATTGCTGGGACAAATACCCGACACTCAAAATGAAGGAAGGAAAGGTTTATTTAGCTCACAGTTACTGGAGGGTTCAGTCCATATTCTGCTAGCTCCAAGGCAAACATCAGCAGTTCATGCAGCAGAAAACAATGAAGGGCAGAGGAGCAGCAGCAGCTGCGGCATCCATCAAGCCTCTGTCTCACACTCAAAATGAAGGAAGGGAAGGTTTAGTTAGCTCACAGTTACTGGAGGGTTCAGTCCACACTCTCCTGGCTCCAAGGCAAAGACAGCAGTTCATGCAGCAGAAAACAATGAAGAGCAAAAGAGGATCAGCAGCTGTGGCATCCATCAAGCCTCTCTCTCCCTTCTGCGCAGACCAGCCCTCCACAGTGAAGATAGGCGCTCCTCAAAGTGGCAGGGCTGTGAAGATTAAGCTCTTCCCAAGGACTGGGACTTCTCCATGGAAACCCGGCAGGGCAGCTTCCTGCCTTTCTCAGTTCCTGGGCCCTGCCCACCTGCAGGGCTAGGCCCCCTCGCTGAGAACTGCCGGAGCTGATTCAGCTAAGTTGACACAATGTATCAACTAACACAATCCACCCCTTGTCAACTTGGCAACTAGACATATACTTTTTTAAGCCAATTTCCAAGTACATAGACATGCTTAAACATTTTACAACTTGAACACTGTGTAACATTAAAACCATAACATGTTACCCCTGGCCCTCCAAATATTCCTGCACATCCATTTATGCAAAAAAACATGAGTCCATCTCTAAAAGTTGCCAAAGTCTTAATAGTTTCAGCAATCCTGAAAAGTCCAAGTTCCAAGCTTCCAAGATCTAAGGCAAACTCTTAGCTGTGAGCCCCTCTACAAATGTATAGTTAAACATTTCCAACATTCAAAGGCACAAGATAAGCATTGCCATTCCAAAAGGTATACACAGCTGGATACAAACACTTGGGACCAAAACAAGGCCAAATTCCAGAAGGGCAAATGTTAAGTCCTATAGTTCCCTGTGGACCATTCAAAGCATCCTGTAATGAGTTGTGAGCTCCAAAAGCTCTACGTGGCTCCACCCCTATGGCACCTCTGCTGGTAACTCTTACTGCTTTTCTCTCAGGCCTGCTTTGCTCCCTTTTTGCAGCTTTTCTTAGACCATCCACTTTCCTGGCTTTTTCAAACTTCTGAGGTTTCCACTGAATAGGCTTCTCACTCACAGCTTCACACACTGCCCCCTCAGGGGCCCACTGCCTGGCCTCCCAGGCCTTCTTCTGAAATCTGGGTGGAAGCCTTCTGAACCTCAGAATGTCTGCATTCTGCATGCGCCTACAACCAAAGCTTCCTTCTCTCTTGACTGTAGGAGCTGAGTGCCTGGATTGCTGAGCACTCTGACCCTGATTCTGAGAAACAAATTCTCTAGGCTATTCTGGAACCTGGTGTGGCTCTCGCCTCCATTCTGGAACGTGGTGTGGCCGCTGCCTCCATTTTGGAACATGGGGCTTTGTGGCTTTTTCCTCAAAGCAAAGTCCTTCACCCTTGCAATTCTGAGGCTGCAGAGGGCAAGAACCTGCCACCTCCTGTGATGCCCTCAGGCCATCTTTTCCACTCTCCCGTTTCTTCTCAGCAATGGAGATCATCTCAGCTTTGTATTCACAGTCTACAGCCTTTCTGGCCAAACTCACATTTTAAACCATTCCTTTGGGCTCTTTGTTCTTTATTCTTAACATAAATCTGGCTAAAAGCTCCCAACAACAACCACACCGCTGCCCCAATATTTGGCTGCTTTGAGATTTCTTTTTCAAGACTAACTAGTACCCTGTGCTTAATCTTAGTCTCAGGCAAAGTCTCTGGACAGGAACAAAATGCAGACAAACTTTTTGCCAATTCCATAAAACAAATCATCCGTAGTCCAACAGCCAATGTTGTCCGTCTTCCCAGCAGAAACCTCCCCAGGCTGGTGTTTAAACTTAGGCTTCCTATCAGCATTCTGGTCTATACCAGAATCTCCCAAACGAAACAGCCGAAACTGTTTCAGGGCTTCACTTATAGGCGACATCTCTGAACCTTTCCTATCTCTTCCCATAAGCCATTCCCAAAAGCTTGTAATCCACATTGTCAGGTATGGCCTCAGCAACGACCCCACTCCTCCGCTACCAAATTCTGTCTTAGTTACTTTTTACCCATTGCTGGGACAAATACCCAACACACTCAAAATGAAGGAAGGAAGGGTTTATTTAGCTCACACTTACTGGAGGGTTCAGTCCATACTCTGCTAGCTCCAAGGCAAACATCAGCAGTTCATGCAGCAGAAAACAATGAAGGGCAGAGGAGCAGCAGCAGCTGCGGCATCCATCAAGCCTCTGTCTCCCTTCTGTGCTGACTGTGAAGATCGGCGCTTCTCCAAGTGGCAGGGCTGCAAAGACTAAGCTCTTCCAATGACTGGAACTTCACAGAAGCCTGGCAGAGCGGCAGAAAGTCAAGCAGGGCAGCAGGAAGTCCGGAAGGGCTGCACCCGAGCTAATTCAGCCAAGTTGACACAATGTATCAGCTAACAAACCTATATAACAAGAAATGTAACTTACATCTGGCAAGGTCAGTCTAATCCCCTCAGGATTTACCCTGAAGCCCTGTACTGCAGTTTGTAGATCCCTTGTCAGTGTCAGCCATGTGGATGAGTCACGGCCAATGCTTGGCCAATGTGCTCTCTGTGAAACCTTAGAGAATGTTTTCTCTCCATGTGACTCTCCTTAGGCACACTCTACATCATCAATCACTTTCCTCTGTGGCTCCATAATCTCCTTGATCAGAAAGTTTGGGACACCACTGAGTTACAGGATGTTACAATACAGGTTCTCTTATGTCCTGAGTCCTCACTGAACTTGAAGGGCTATGGCCAACATGTTGGCTATCCTTGTAGCCCTTCTTTTTCTCTAATTTTTTGGTCTGCAAACAAGTTGCTAACCTTCCAGAAGACAAGCTTCATGTACCTACAATATTTGAATGGCAATGGAATACCCATCTCTGACAAAACTAAACAAAAAGGGGAATATAAATGAAGGACCATGTTGTAGAGAAAAAAAAAGAAAAAAATATATATATATACAAAATAGGATAGATATACAGCTGCTTTCTCTTAGTTCAATGAAAAGAAAGATTTGTACTAATACTGTTTAGACAAGATATCATGTCTGTTTCTTGTACTCTGAATAACTACTATGAGAACGACAATATGCAATGTATTAATTATTGTAACTGCCCTACTAATCTGTTTTGAAACTGTCTCATTGCTATTTCTTTCTCAATAAAATTAATTTAAAAAAAAAAAAAAAAAAGCTAAACTAAAACTGGTCCAGACACAGGCTGGGTTCTACTGGTGCTAACACAACTTCTGTATTCATCTTTCAATTCATTCTGCCATTTTTTTCAGACTTCACAGAAAAGTTGCAAAATGAAAAAAATAGAAAGTTCCTGCATTTTCTTCAACCAGTTTCCCTTAATGTGAATTTCCTATATAATCATATTATGAAAATCAGGAAGTCAGTTAGTACCATGTAGCTATCTACACTTCAGATGTTATTTGCATTTTACTGATTTTTCAATGTGCATCCTTTATCTATTCTAGGGTCCAACCCAGAATCCCCTATTATTTTCTCTTTATTCCCTTCCCATCTGTGATAGTCTTCCTTGACATTTCTGACCTTGACTCTTTTTCAAGAGGACTGGTGAGTTTACAAGAACACATTTGTCTGAACTTTTTTCACTATTAGAAGAAGATTATGCATTTTTAGTAATACCACAAAAATAATGATGTTTCTTTTCAAGAGACTGTGAGACACTGTCTTGCTACTACTAGTGATGTTAACCTTTCTTGCCTGGTTAAGAGGGTATCTACTGGGTTTTACGATTGTACAGTTAGTGTTTTCCCTTTGCAATGAGTGACTATCTCAGGAAGTGTTATGGTTCACACCTACGTGGCTCCCCAAAGCCTCGTACACTCAGAGGTGGAGCTTTTGAAGGGTGAGTGAATCATGAGGACACGATAGCTGTTGCTCTGTTGCTGGGCAGCGCAGTCTGGTAGGAACCACTTGGCCCCTGGACGTGACCTGGTAGGGTGTCTCTCCTTCCCTGGTTCTTTCCCTCCCCCCACCCCCACCCCCGCTTCTTGGCTGCCATGAGGTGAGCAGTTTCTACCATGGGCCCTTCCCAGCCTGACCTTTCTGGTCCGGAGCCAACTGGTGATGGACTGAACCTTCTATCAACCGCGAACTAAACTAAAACTTTCCTTTAAGCTTCAGGAGCCAGGTATTGCATCTCCAAAATGAGAAAGAGACTGAGACAAGAAGGGACTTAGGAACTAAAGTGTTATGTCTCTCCTCCAGCCTTCACCTGATGATTTTCACCTGCATTGACAGAGCTTGCCTACAACAATCACAGCTATGGCATTTGTGTAATAGTGGCGCACACACCTGAAAGTAGAGGGGGGCTGCTAATGAACCGTCCCTTCACTTCCCCAACCTAGCCAATAATTAGATTTGAACTAAGTGTGTAAAGGGGTAAGAAAGGTCTAGTTCCTGAAACTGAGGTGTCTCAGTTGCAATTTCTGGGCAGCTTTGCAGGCTCCATCGAACAGCAGTTGACAGATCTTGCTTACCAGGCAAAGAGCAAAACAGCCAGGAGCACAACTAACTTTCATGCTAATCAAGGTGAGCAAAGCCACGACAGGAGACAGAAAGCCACAGGACTCTAACACAACCAGGGACTCAACTTAAGCCACCCGCTACCTTGTTTTCCATTTGCAATTAGAGTCACAAAGAAGCTGCCTCCTCGTGTGCAATCCAAGAGACGCCCTAGACAACATCCTCATTTTCAATAACTCTTCCCCTTTATCTCACTCTGCCTGATGCCTAATAAGCTGATTGCTATTTACTTTGGACCAACAGCTAATCTGTTAATGATTGATTTTAAATTTTTACAGTCATTTGTCTCTGGCAGAGCCTGAGCCCGCAAAAGGCGATCCTTTCCTACCTGATGAATTGGCTTTTTTGTCTAGGAGGGAGAAAAAAAGAAAAAATATATATATTTAAATCAGAAGTTCTCATGGTTGCATTCTGCTGACAAACAATTGACATTCGATGAGAGATTTCAGTGGGAAAAAAATGAAATGGTAACACTTCTTGTGAAATCTGTCTGCCTTTGAAATTGTCAGCAAATAATGGAAGTGGACATTTTGCTAATGGTGCCATGGGGTAAAGACCCTCTGCAATATGAAGTAAATCGTAATTGTACTATAAATTTAAAGAGCCTAAAATTCTTAATTAACAAAATTGATGCTCATTGCCTGGTGAGAATGGGATATCTAAACTAAAGCCATTACGACCCTTTAAAACAATCTAAATTGCACACCATATGATATATGTATTTTTTGTAGGATAAATGCAGAAAAGTTAATTTTGCTTCCATCTGAAAAAGAAAGAAGACTTTTGAATAGACAATGGTTGTTTTAATTGGCATCACACAGCAGTGCTTTGCAATTTAATCACTGCTTCTAAAAATGGAACCATGGACAACTACCGTGTTCTACAAGAATGCTGCGCTCATTTACAAACAGCACTTCTTCCCCAAGTTAAACTTTCCTCTGAGACGCCATCTCTAATTTCGTAAAAATGAATGACCCTCAAGGCTAGTATTCCCATCAAATATTTATTAAAACGCACCCCAAGACCACTCATCTCAAAATGGAATTAAGCACATGAAAGTGTCTCCACAAGGCGTGAGTGACTGAGGATGCAAGCCAGCCCTTCAGTAGACTGACAAGGAAGACACTGGGAAAAGTGAGGTTTTGCCACCGGAAATGGTGTCCAGTCTTCCTGGAGAGCCACTGTCATAAATTAGCAGATGAGACGTTTTACAGAACCTCTAAAAGGAACGCTTGAGCTGTTTGAAAGATAAAAGCCCTAATCTTATTAATATTTCAGATCCTACAAGACACTGAGGCTCCATCTGCCATCAGCAATACCTGAGAAAGAATCAAGGCAGAGGGGGAAAAGAAACAGTGGCCTCCCCATGGCCCGCTGACCTTCTCGAGAGGCAGGTGCCATGTGACAGCGATTGCCTATCTCAACAGGCACCCAGGGAATGGGAGAAAGTGTTAAATATAACCAGGTAGACAGTGATGAATTGACATACTGAAAAATCGAACGCTTCAGTAATCAGCCTAAGGACCTGATATCAACAACATTTTTCAGTTTTGTCCAAATTCATTGAAAGGTGTGCTTTAGCAAGTTCACTTCTCATTGGTGAGACCTTTCATCTTTATGCTGCTTTTCTGATTGCGTTCGGTGTCATGATGGGTCTGGGCAGCTCTTTGCACAGGAAACAGGCAGGCTGCCTTCCTGGGAGAAAAGCAAGAGTAGGATGGGCACAAATATAAATGGATTTTACTCAGCCATTAATTAAAAAGCGATTAAATATCTATCAAAATGGTTATTTAGAAAGAATTATTAAAGCTACGCTATAGGAAAATGCATCAGGTTCTATATTCTAACAGCACAGTAAACCTGAAATGTTGACATATTGCCCACTATTCTGCACTAAGAAGCTTCTATAGCTATAATTCTAATTACAAAACTCTAATTAATGTCTACATGGCTTCAGATAACTTCATTAAATCTTTAGAATATTTATATTATCCCAAGACAACCTCTATCCATTAGAATAAAAAAAAATCCTGTACAATAACTTTTTATAAAAAAATGCTGCTGATATGCTTTTCTTTTTATGAGACATGTAAGTAATAAAATTTACTTTAAGGTTTCATTCATCTCCATCACTGCATTCTAAAAAATCGTTAGCTCAAAAACACTTCTTTTTTCTTGCTACAGATGCAACACGGCTGTCAAATTGAGATCACTCTCTCCTTTGAGACTTAAATAAAAACTGACTGGAGCCTTCAAGCCACATCCTGTGGGAAAGCCAGCGTCCTGCCCCTGCTATCTGAGAATTCCTGAGGGCTGGCTTTCTCAGGGTGACTCTTGCCGGCTCCCGTGGCTGGGTTCTTGATCTGACTCATCCTGCTCTCCTTTCATCCCTCCCCACTTCTCTCTCCTCCGCTCTCCCTATCCCCAAATTCCTATAAACTTCTTCCACAGAGCAATATGCTATCTCTTGGGTTAGGTCCAGACTAACCACACCGTCTCCTGAGGGCCTTATCTTCATAGCCAAATGCTGCCATTAAGGTGGCAGACAGTCTCCTCCCTGAAAGGAATTCCTGGCTAGTTCTTAAAATAACAGCATTTTCCTCCTGGCTTCCCATATATTATAAGAAAATCTGACTCATTTCTACAAATATTCAAGGGGGGGGGACACAAAGAACAACTAATTTTGTGATGAATGCAATAAGAAAGTATGGAAGATCTGAACCAGAAATATAAAATCAGAATTTGGGGAGGCTGTAACTTCAAGACAGGGCCTCTGCCTTCGAGTTCACCCTAGACAGTATCAATAAAACGGCTGAGTCATAGAACAGCCAGAGAGCCTGTTGAGCTAGTACTGAGCCTCCATCTCTGTATCTTCCTAAGGCTCTAAGCTCTGGGCTTTTCCCAGAAATTTTAGTGTGAGAGCTCCATAAATGTTGTATGTGCGACTTACTGATTTTCCCCTCAAGACTAAGCCAGAAGCCAAGATGAGGCAGTGCCCTGCCGCCTGGAAGGGTAGAAGGAACACAGGAACTGTCAAGGAGCCAGTCATTTTTCCCTCACTCTGTTTGCACACAGGCGATAAAGCATCTCTCCAAAATCCATGAGGCTCAGATGACAATGTATGTGCAGCCCACACGCCCATGTTCAATCACCACCCTCAGCACAGTGGGAGAGCCCCAGATCCACGAACACGAGTGGAAGGTGAATCGGCTCACTGGCGACATGAGCCAGGCCCAGCGGTGCATGCCTGCAATCCCAGCATGCTGGGCGACTGAGACGGGAGGGTTCCAAGTTTTAGTTGTAGGTCAGCCCAGGCAAGTTAACAACCTATGGAGACCCTATCTCAAAATAAAATATAAGAAAGGACTAGAGAATAGCTGAATGCAACAGCCTTGAGTTCAATTCTCAGTACCACAAAAAATACATTTTCTTCACTGTTAACCTGAGATACATCCTAATCTGTACTGGAATAATTCATATAAAAGAAATGTGTTTTACAATAGCTAAACAGATTGCATACAATGCACTATTTTCTTGCAAAGTAACTACAATGTCTTAACAAATGGTGAAATTTAAGTAAAATAGGTTCAAGCCTAAACAAAACTTTTCACCCTGACTCAAGATTCTGAAAGTGTGATTTAATACTACGAAGTTTAACCCAATAAGAGGCAAACTGCTCACTAGGAGGCAAAAGTAAGACTGTCCATCAGGATGCATTGGAATAACATCATTGCAAAGTGCTTTAAGGGGGACTGACTAGTTAATAACAGATTTAATTAAAGTGTTGTGGCCCATCAAACACCTACCTCTACATGGTGTGGCGGATCTATCAGAGGCCAGCTGGATAAAGTTGCCCATGAACTGAGGAAAATGCTGGCTTTCAAGGGACTTAGGAAAAAAAAAATGACTTATTACACACCCAATCATAATTGGTCAAAAAAAATTGTCCTTTGAATTAAAATACATCTGATTCAATCTAGTTACATTACTTCATATATAGGAAATAAGATGATAAATAGTAAATCGTTTACAATATTACTGTAACCCAGTGTCTCAGCGTCTTCTCTCATTGCTAGGACAAATACCTGACACTCAAAATGAAGGAAGGAAAGGTTTACTTAGCTCACAGTTACTGGAGGTTTCAGGCCATACTCAGCTGGCTCCAGGGCAGAGCGGCACAGGAGAGACAGTGACCTTTCATCATGGTGGTGGTAAAGAGCAAGAGAGAAATGGAGGAGTAGCAGCAACAAATGGCAACAGAGAGGAAGTCTGTCTCTCTTAAATTGCATTCAGGCTATCTGCCCCAGGCTGGGGGAAGCAATCACACCCATAATCTCAGCAGCACTAAAATCCATAATCCCAGTGGATCATGAGTTAATCTCAAACTCTAGAAGTCCCCACCCCATGACTGCATGAGGCTTTGGGGGGACAACTAGACACAAACCCTAATATCCAGGCACTGTTACACTGTTACAAGAATCATGTATTCAGGTCACAACACTATAAGGCAGTTACTATTCTTATTCCCATTTTACAGATGGGAAACTGAGGCATGGTGAAAGAATATAATGTACACAAGGTCTGACCAGCAAGAAATGGCCAACCAAGCCTGGGCTGAACACAGGCAGGCTGCCTGTGCAAGTCTCGCACTCCGTTTCTGCTCCCCACAGGGCCTCCACTAACCCTAGACCCTCAACTCAGCCTCAGCAGCCTCCCAGCAGCAGCAGCATGGGAAGCAAAGGCATGCCTCCTGTGGTCTGACTTCCACCCTAAGTACGCTTATGGAGGCCTCAAGGGAACCACACAAATTCAAACTAACTACAGGTAATTGGCTGGATGAAGAGAACTTGTATCATGAAGTGCTTTTGGATACATTAACTTGGATGATTCCAAATGTGTATGGCACCTCCAACCACAGGCCATAAAGTATGTCCAGTATAGGTTTCAAAAGCCTGCTTAAATAAATAGATAAATGTTATTTGCATATACTACATCATATGTCAGAATATTAAAGTTAATTTAACACACTCTCTACATTTCTACTTGGGGTATTCATTTCCTATGCAAACCATTTCTCCCTTGAAAAATACCACAGTGAACACTAGCTCAGAGTTAGTAGAAGATGCGTTAGTGCTGTATTAATGAGATGATACAGCAAAAACTATGGGCAGTCTGAATCTCTCACCTAATCTATGAGACACTGCTACTCTGCAAAACACAGGTCACCTGTGTTACCTCACATTTAAATATCCCAGTTGGCATAGCCAGTTGACAAGACTAGTCACATTACGCTTGAATCAGGAGGCTAGGTAGGGTACCTTCTGTCTACTGCCCCAAGTGCAATTCACTCTTCACTGGTTAACACTGCCTGTTACCTGCAAATAGCATAGATGTTCTACTGCTTATACATTCGTTTGATTAATTTCTGCTTGATCATTGTTTTCCATCTAATACTCCAAAGAGTGGGTGTACCTGACACTCTTAGAATATCCTCTCTTCTTCCTTTTGACAAGGGCCAGAGTCTGTGAGGACCTATTCTTCCCACACAGGACACAGGGTAATTCTAACTAGGGTCAGCTTGTGATTGACTACATGGGACAGTGAACAAAATTCAACTGGAAGTTTTCTGGCAAACGTCTCCACTCTTGAAATGATGTAAGACAAGTGAGAGAGGCTCTGCTTCCACGGGATACTGTTGTGTCTAGGTGTGATTCCTGGAAGTGCAGCAGCTACTCAGAGCTCTGAGGGTAGCTAGTGCAGGCAGAAAGAAGAACTTGGACCGAGGATGATGTCAGTGAGGCATCAACCTAACCAACTACGGGAAATCTCTACTTAGAAATATCTAGTTGTATGAAATAACAGCTTTCCTCCTTGGTCTAGTTAGTCACACAGTGAGGACATTATTAGGGCTCCCCTTGTGCCAAAGAGCATGGTGGAACTCAGAAACCATAACAGGCACAGCCAGGATGAGAAGCCAGATCAGACAACCCTGAAACTCTTTCAGCCCTCCTGGCCCAGTAAGCCCGCAGAGTAGGGAGCAGGTCACAGTGGTGGGGCAAGAGAACACAGAGCAGATGCAGTGCATGTCCTGCAAGAACTGTAAACAGGGCAAGGCAGTAAAATTAAATGAATAAACACCCGGAAGCTCTGAAACAAGGACTCAGAGCTTCTGATGAGCGGGTGGCAGGGCTGAGGAGGAGTGAAGCTGGTGTCTGTAAGGGTCTGTGATCTCTTGGCCTGTCTGCTCTGTTGCAGCCTTTCCTGCAAAGTGTGGGGTACATGAAACATAGAAGACAAACCAAGGCACCCCCAGGCTGACAAAGAGGAGGTGGCTCATCACCGAAGCACTGTGTGTCGTGCAGTGATAACAGGTACAGGAATCCTTCCAACAGCTTCTACTTGGGTGCTACTTAGTGAAACGGTAACAGTGGCTTCCATTTATTGGGGCTTGATACATGCCAGGCAGCATGTTAGTCTTTCTCATAAGATCATATTATTAAGTAAATTCAATTGACATTCCTATTTTTACAGATAAGAAAGCCAAGACACAAAGAGTTTGAGAAATTTGGCCCAAGCACTCAGAACAAATAAAAGGTGGAGCTAGGGTTTCCACCAAGTCTTTCTCTTAACTTTGTTTCCTGCTATGATGGTTTTAGGAGCTTCAAGTCCCCTGTGGTTGCATTCTCGCTCTGATCTAGGGCATGCTTTTCAGCTGCCCAAAGCGGAGGACCATGTGCTTGGTTATGCTTGCTTTGCCCACTTTACATGGACTGATACTGATTCCTAATACAGGAGAGTTCCCCAGTCAGACTCACACCTCACCTGCTCAGTGTCCTACAACAGCACCCCCTGACCCCTATGGTACAGCAACGTTCAGTCAGTACAGAGATGTCTAACCTCTTCCAGTTTCTGTGTTTGCCTCCTGGTGGACCAGCAGCAGACGGTACACAGAGGCCACGGTGCTCTCGGCCCTGAGCTGGGACACTTAGCCCACCCTGGAGAGGGAGGAAGGACCATTTAGTGAGGACAGCTTGTATGTTCAGCTATACCCCCAAGAAAGAACTCAAAACATCCAAATGAAATAGAGATAAAAGAAAGAAAAAGGGTGGTTTACAAAGCTAAAATTCTCTTTTTGTCCCCCCCCCCCCCGCAAGTACTGGGGATTAAATCCGACAGTATACTATCAGCCTTTTTTCCCTTTTCTTTTTTTTTTTTCTTGCTTCCTTTTAAAACAAAAAATTTGTTTGGGGCCAGGGAGATGGCTCAGTGGAATAAGTGCTTCCCTGGCAAGCGCAAGGGCCTGAGTTCAATCCCAGCTTCCACAAAAAAAAAAAAAAAAAAAAAAAATTGACAGAATTTGGCTAAGTCCCTGAGTTGCCCAGACTGGGCTCAAAACTGTGCCCAGCTTTTCTGAGTGCTAGGACTTCAGGTATGGGCCACCACACCCAGTTCCATATTATAAATCAGAAGTGCAGTTGTCAAAGAGTAAAACAAATTAATAGTAATAATTTTAGTAAAAGCATTCATGGAAGAGTGGATGGAGAGCCATTGCAGGACACAGGAGTCAGGTCAGGCTCCATAACCAATAGTACAGATTGGGTGGCTTAAAAACATTTACTTTAACTGGCGCCTGGGATCCCAGATCAAGGGCCTACAGAGGTAGTTTCTAACAAGGTCTTGCTTCCTGGCTTCCTGATGCAGCTCTATTGTCTTCACAGCAGTGAGGGAGTATGCTCTCACCAACAGGTTTTGCTAAGGACACTAATTTGTCACTCATTTGACCTAATTCCATCCATAAAGCCTCTGTCTTCCAAATATAATGGCACTGAGGACTTAGGGTTCAATATATGAATTTTGGGAGGACATATTTCACTCCATGGTGGAGTGGTAGTTATTAAGAAGTTGTAATGGGAAAACTATATTATTTAATAGAAAATATGAAGGGCCAGGGAGCTAGCTCAGTAGAATAAGCGCTTGCCTGGCAAGCGCAGGGTCCTGAGTTTAATCCCTGATACCGCAAAAAAGAAAAAAAGAAAGAAAGAAAGAAAGAAAGAAAGAAAGAAAGAAAGAAAGAAAGAAAGAAAGAAAGAAAGGAAGAAAGAAAGAAAGAAAGGAAGGAAAAGAAAAAATATGAGAAACATAAGAAATTACATATTAAGAACATACATACTATACACAAGATAGGCTAGATATACAGCTACTTTCTCTTAGTTCATTGAGAAGAAAGGCTTGTGCTAATATTGTTTACACAACATATCATGTCTGCATCTTGTCTTCTGAATAGCTACTATGAAAACAACAATATACAATGTATTAATTATTGTAATTGTCCTATTAATCTAGTTTGAAATTGTTTCTTTGCTATTTTATCTTTTTCTCATTAAAATGAATTTAAAATAAAATAAAATAGAACACATACTGTATGTTCTTATCTCTAACACATCAAAATCTACAGTTAAGAAAAGGCTTTGGGGACCTGGCTCTAGCTCAGTTCTTTAAGTGGCTGCTTCCACAAAGCTGTCAGCCTCAGCTTATTCTAGTTGATCCCCACAACCCTCCAGCCAGCCAAAAGTGCCCTGAAGGCATTCGAGGAAAAAAAAAAATCCTTAAGAAAAGGCTTTACATAAAACTTTGTCCTTACTTGCGAATTGGCACATCATTTCAGTTAGCAGCTTTCACAAATCTTTTTTCATAGTGTACTTGCCTCCTTTACTTATCTAAGAAAGTTGTTATAAATTCATTCTTACTACAATGTAAATGGACCTGTGTGATGCACTCCTGTAGTCCCAGAACACCGGAGGCTGTGAGTTTAAGGCCAGCTTTGGCTGCATAGTGAGATGCTGTCAAAAAAAAAAAAAAAAAAAAGGAGGAGGGGGAGGGGATGTAGGAGAGAGACAGGGTGACAGGAAGAGAGAGGGGAACATTTATAAAATCACAGGAAATATTTGCCTTTTAATGGGAGACATCTTAGCTATTTGGAGTTCATTATTAGGCTGCAGTTGTTAACTACACAATAGTACTTTGCAATCAGATACTAAAAGAGCCTTTTTGGAATCTGAGACATTATTTGGTAGAAGTCTCCTATGCCTGGCCTTTCCACATGAGAAAACTAGTGTCTGCCTGGACCTTCAGTCCATGAGGCCAAACAGATACGGCTGCCTCCTTCACCCCCTTAGGAGCTGCACAGGAGGGATCTCTTAGTTACAGTATTTAGGATGTAAAACTTCAAGAATTTTGCAAATGTTTAAGAAAGCTAAAATAAACTGGTTAAAAACAGAATAGGATCCATTTATAGTGGCCAAAAGATACATATACGTATGTTACTACAGTGGAGTGATGAATTTAGTTTCCCTCCCAGGACAGAGTATTATTTTTTAGCAATAAAAACAAGTGAATTGATTGCATCCCCCTAGCGCTCCCTGCAGTAGGTGTTCAAAATGAACAAATTTAATCAAAGTGCACCAACTTTAAGGTTTAGCTATCTCTCCCTCAGGAAATTTGAGGAAATCAATACCCAAATTACGAAGTATTTTGTAAATTTCAAAGCAATAGTTTATTCTGATCATCACTTTATTTTTCCACTAAGCCATTTAAAGCCCAAAGTACATTATGTGTTATCGCTTTATAATGTATTTAGAACTCAACAGACTTCCCTTCCTCTCGCCACCCTATTGGAGGCTCCACATAGGTCAAATTTGGTGTCAAGCAAATTAAAGTGTTATTTTATTATACAAAGTAATTGTTTCTGTATTAAAAGGCCATTATGCTGAATCGGTTATGCTGGTGATTATGCCATTAAGAATGTGGGGCTAACTATCAGTTAAACTGAATGCCCACGTTTGTGAAAACCTCCTTTAAGCTCTCCTATCTGTGGCAAATCATTCTTAACTGGGTGCACCAAATGGTCTGGGTACCTCAGATATATTTTTCTAAGCCATTAACACGTTGAAGCCCTTCCCCAATCTCTTGGTAGATCATTAATTAACAGGGTACAAAGAAAGAACCATGCTTCCCATTGTGATGTGGCTGGGACTAACCTTTCAGCCTGATGGTGCTCAGGAGCAGCGAGCCCTCCGCTAGACCTCTTCTTCGCATCAAATGTGCTAAGATAAGCCACACGGAGCAGGGCTAGGGTATGCAGCTCAGTGGCACAGTGCCTGCCTGGTAAGAGCGAGGCCCTGAGTTCAATTCCCAGGACCAAAAAACAAACAAAAAGAAATGGGGAGAAAAGGGCTTGTTTGAATAGTGCCTTAGTAAGAGCCTTTTAAAAAAAATCTGCTGGATATGAACACTTTTTTAAAAGCTTCAAGGAGTCTCAACATCATTAAGGAATTTTGAGGCAAATTCATTCACTTGGTCTTTATGAAATTCCCCTATTTGATACACTTACTCATTTAGTGCTTACAAATCCTACTGTATTTCCTCTTTTACAGATGTGGAAAAGACACTTAGAGAAAACAATCTACCCAAGCCCTCGTGGCTTTCTGAAGCTATGCCAAAGACTCCCAATTGAGTTCATGTCTAAAACGCAGGCTCCTATCAGACCAACACCCCAAAACACAACCCAGCTTCAAGCTTACAGTTTTCTCCAGGGGTAACTGTTCTTAGAACAAATCTAAGAACTAAATGGTTAATTATAAAGTGATGAAATGCCATAAAATTTGCAGAAATAAATAGGCAAAATCTATTTGTTATACACACATATATACACACTCCCACATACACACAAAATACTCAAAGAAATCCTATCTTCATTTCACATAAAGCTCAGAATCTTGGAGAATCCTTCCCAAATTAACCTAAAAAAAATTTAAATATAAATTATACAATTCTAATGCCAATGCCAACAGGAATTGAAACTCTGAAACTTTAAAAAATTTTTCTAAAGTTCAGCTAGAAAAAATTTCTTAAAACAAATACAAATGAGATTTAAAATGCACACCGCTACCTCAGAAATAGATCAGATGGCCAAGGTAGGACCCAGAAAGTATATGTACACACTCAGTACACAGTCAGAGGAGCATTTTCTATCAGTGGGAGGAAGATAAATTATTCAAGAAATGGTCTTGAAAAAGCTAGCTAGCCATTTGGAAAAAAATAAATAGAGCTAGAGCCCAGCCTCATTCTTTATACTGCGTTAAATTCCAATGCGATCAACAATTTAAATGTAAAAACTGGAACAGTAAAAGTAATAGGGAAAAACAGATGAAGATTTTTATTACCCAGGGAAAAACGACAGCCTTCCTTATCATGAATCAAAGGCCAGAAATGAAAAGAGGGAAAGCTTGATAAATTTTATTTCATAAAATATGTAAAGCCTCTATAAGTTTAAAAAAAAAAAGACAAATGATAATCTGGTGAAAATATTTACAACAAATGCGATTTTTTTTAAAGGGTAACTATCACAAATCTTTAAAAGAGGATATAAAATCTTTATATTCTAACATTATTTAAATTTTTTCAATGAACGTAGAATATTTTTCTATTGAGAATAATAATAAAGCTATTTTTACTTTTAAAAGAAATATTTAACTATACTTACTTCCTCTAACATCTACTTCTTAACACTTAAAGGAATCCCACAATAAGTTTAGTCACACAGGATTAACCCCTAAACTCAGGGATTCTTAAAATTGGATGTGTTTAAGAGTTGCTCAGGGGGGCCAGTGAGATAGCTCAGTAGAATAAGTGTTTGCCTGGCAAGTGCCGGGTCCTGAGTTCAATCCCCAGTGGGGGGGGGGGGGTCCGCTCAAGGGTTGTTGATTTGAAAATTTGCCTTTCACCTGTAATGTTCCAAATGTCTTGGGGTCGAGTCTGCAAATTTCACTCTGAAAGCTATTGCAGTAGCTTGCAGAAGCACTTTGGGAGACTACCTTTAAATTTACCAGGACACATACACAGGGCTTCTCAAAACAGCTACAAAAACCACTGAAGAATTGCCATCACTGGCTTATTTAGCTTTGCCGGCCCCTTTCGAGCTGATGCTCAAATGTTGCCAAATGAACTTATTATCTAGATTTTTATCATCAGTCTCTTACACTTTGTGCCAGGAAAATAATTCCAGGAAATGACCCTGAATTTTCTGCAGCTCCGAGGTATGAAGCACGGCAACTGCGTCTTCCTCAGTTGAGTGGCTCTTCTGTGTGCATTTTCAATTTCATTTACTAAAAATGCCCACATGCTTTCTCACATGGGGAAAAAAAAATCTGATTCTTTCTTGGAATTTTCCTACTTCGCATTACAATTTGATCTTTCCATGAACTGGAAAACTTTGCAAGTTTTTATTGGCCTCTTCTTCCTCTGTTTCACCCAATGTTAAGAGCTTATTAGACTTTTAAGTGTTCAGACACTAGTACAGTTCACTAGGTACATGTTACTCAAAACTATCTTATTGGATGAGAAAGTTAAAATTCCAAGTTAACTGATGACAAGTCTGCATTAAGAGAGATCTCCCAAAAACTGGGTTTTGAAAGGACATAAAGCTTTAAAGTTTATCATTGTTTCTTTTTCTTTCTTTCTTTTTCTTTTTTTTTTTTTTTTTTTTTTTTTTTTTTGTGTGTGTGTGTGTGTGTGTGTGGTGCAGGGTCTCACTATGCAGCTCAGACTCCTAATGATCCTCCTGTTTTCGGCCTCCCCAGTGCTGGGATTACACGTGTGCTCCACCATGCCTGGACTCCATCACTAGCTCAGCGTGACAAGGGGCAGGGCCGATGCAGCATGCACAGCCAGACAGTGAACCCTGGCCCCTGAGCTTACCTAAGCAAGCGCTTAGTCTGCTGAGCTATCTCACCGGCCCTTTTTTTAGGCAGTTTTTTCTTAATTGTTTCCTTTTCTTTTAGTGTCAAGAACTAGATCCTACAACCTACATGTTTAGGCTTACATCCTTTCTCTTTTCATACATAGGCATTAATATACTAAATTTTAAAAATCCTTTAGTGCTTTTAAGGTTTATTTAACAATAGGTCCTTCTTTCTTCTCATTAGATTAATTCTTATTGAGCCCCTGGATATGGTTCTCTTACTTTGCTAGAGCATGAGCGCATAAATACTTTTTGAACATTGAATCCTGAGTGACATGACTTTCTTCTTTTTCAAGTGTCTCTTAGAAGGAGTCAAATTCCACAACTGTAACACAGCTGCAGAGATATCAACTGCTCAGCAATCAATAATTTGGTAAAGGCCTTGGATAAAACTTCAGAATGAAGTCTTACCTGTTATGGACAAAAAAGCATTGATTTTTTTGTTTTTTAGAATTTGTTTTTGTATGGCCAGCCAAGTAGCTCAACAGATTAAAGCGCCTGCTTAGGCAGACGCAGCAGCTGGGGTTCAATCCCCCGGGGCACGCTGAGATGGTGATTGAGACTGGACATGAGGGTGTGAGCCTGTAATTCCAGAGCTTGGGAGGCTAAAAACAAGAGGATCACTACGAGTCCAATCTACATAGTGAGGTCCTGTAGACCCTGCCGATCTTATACTAAATACATTTTTTTAAAAAAGAAAAAGGAAAAAGAAACAAGGGCTCACTAGGTAGTTCAGATTGGCCTTGAACTCACTATGTATCCGAGGCTGGCCTTGAACTCAGCTGCCTGAATGCTGAGCCTGTGAAAGCGAATATGCATCGCCACACTCAGCTGAGCAGCACTACTTCCATCTGGGCTATGGCTTCACGTGGATAGTCTTGGCTCTCCAGGTCTTCACTGGTATAGAAATACATAGTTTCTGGCACCAGTGATATGTATGCTATATTCTGCAGCTTCGCTACTTCATGCTGGTTGAGGGACTGTCTGCTTCGCAATAACCAAAGAACAATCTTTAGGAGTAGATGACTGATGAAAGTCTAAGCTGAATTCAAAACACATTTTATATAATTCTCCCAGTTTTTGGACTCGGAGTTTTCTAAGTTATCTAGAAGAAAATAAAATAGACACAAGCAGAAGGATTGGGCTATAGCCCAATGCCACGACCCCTTCCTGGCAACCACAAGGTCCTGAGTTTGATTCCAGTTCCAAAACAGCAACAAAAAAAAGGGCACAAGCAGACTACCCATTGGACAAAACATGTGCCATAATATCTCACATCATCAGGGATTCACATGAGAAATGAGTTTGTGAAATTCTTTCATTAGTGAAGAGGACTGGCTGGCCAGCCCAAGAGTTACCGTTTGCAGTCTTAAATTTCACAAAGGAAACCAAGAAGTTAGAGACCTGGTGAAAGTTCAGAGTACACCATCTGCCTCATACACTGGTACTGGGCATTTCCAAACGCACCTCCTAGGAGACCATCCTGTCCGTAGAATCCACAGCAAAGCCCTCCTACAAGGACTCTTGCTTGAGCTAAATATGATACTTTGTACCGAGCAAGGTCTGCTCAGTGAGAATAAAATCCGAACTTTCTCAGAACTCAAAGGGCAGCAAACTATTGTTGACAATATGAAGAGAAAGAATCACACCTGCTCAACAAATACTTGCTGAATAATGAATTAATGTGATCTAATTCCAGTTCTCCTGTGTTGATAGGCTATTATCAAAATTCAACTGATCTCAGTGTGATTTGTGGCTCAGTCATTTTTTATCTTGACTAACGGAACTTCCTACTTTGTAGCCTCTCTCCTACACTTCAATGCATTTATCAAAGCCTCAGTGCTGGAATCTCCCCATAAAGCTGAGCAGAGAACTTTACCAGGAAAATTGACTCTCACACCCCAGAAGTGTCCTCTGTGATCAATTAGGCACCAGCTGAGAGCTGCCAGGTATGATGGTTAACTTGGCAATGTGTGTCAATATTTAAATGTCTGTCTTTTTGTCCCAGTGTTTGAACTGCTAAGCACTTATGGGATAAGCATACTTGTACAAATTTATAAATGAAAAAGTATAAGGATAGTCATTGTAGGGATGGTCAAAACAGTATGCATTTAAAAATGGTTACATCCATAGGCCAGCATTCCAAGCTGTTGTTACAAAGTATGCATCAGATGCAGGTGTCCCTGAGGAGAGAGATTGAGAATACCATTAAAAGAAAGTACAAGACATTATGCTGCCATCAAGCTACTTGTGTAAATGAAGAGTAGAGACAATTGTGTATGTGTATAAAAGTTACCGGGCATGGTGGCACACTCCTGCAATTCCAGAACTCTGGGAGGCTGAGACAGAAGGATCAAAAATTCAAGCCCACCCTAAGCAATTCAGCAACTTAAGGAAACTCTGAAAAGAATAAAATATCTATAGATGTGCAAATATAACTCAGTGTGAAAGCCCTGGGTTTAATTACTAGTTGTACAAAAAAATGTTTTCCAGGAGAATAAGCAAAAATATTAATAGTGGTTGTAACAATGAACAGTGTAGAAGTGAGATATGAAAGACAGATACAATTTTATTGTTTATTTCATACAGTTCTGCAACGTTTGAATTCTATTACTATTAAATATATTACTTTTATGACTTTTAGAAGCACTGTTCATCCTCTTACTACCTTTGTACATTATCTGTTCTTGTTTCAGCCACAAGGTTTTCTCAGAATAAAGTTACTTATTTTATATTTGTTCTCCCTCAAATGCATATTTCCCAAGCTTATCTTTCCCAAACCACTGTTTGCTCTTTAAATATGACCTCTTCCTGGTACCACCAATAAATAAACAAATAAGACCTCTCCTATGTCTTGAGCTTATAATTAACTGGATGAAACTATCAGTATGCAGACCCCTCCAATCCAGGCAGCGTTTTACAAAAGCTCATATGGGGAGGGAAAAAAAAAAAAAAAAACCAAAAAACACCATCCGTCACAACATCAACAAATCTTGGCAACACCAGAGTGTAACGATGCAGGAGGACAAAGACCACTGCGCCCAGCACCGAGAGTCACAGGGCAACTTATCTGGGGCAGTTCTGGTTATGCCATTAGGACCAGGAGTGCTCCGATCACAAGATAACGACATTATCCTCGGATCATTGCCATGATAGACCCGAACAACTCCAGTCTATCGTGTCAATGTGTACTCGGGGAGCCTTTACCACATGGATCATTGGCAGCCGCACCGTAACAACCCTGTAGGAGCCATGGCCAGGAGTGCGATCACCGCACACTCGGGGACCCCCGCGTGCCTGGATCATTTGCAGCGCATCGTGTCAATGCGTACTCCGGGAGCCCGAATACTCAGCCTGCGAGTCCGAGGCCCAGTGTACACCAGAAATACTTATGAGATAGTTGTTACAGTGCATACACAGTATTCACTTTTCTAAATGGCATGTCAGCAAGTTTAGTGTGCAACTAATACCTCCTAAAAGACACACAACACTCCTAGAGGCCCAAATTCCTCTGTGGAGGGTTGGCCCGGGCCATTGCACGGCTGGCTGTGGGGAAGTGCGAACAAAGGGGAAAGGAATCCGCAGTGTTACCATGTAAACCACTGCCCTTGCCCAGGATGTTTCATATAAAGCCAACTACTTACCAGGTAATTTCCTGGGCACTTGAAGCCTAAGATCCAAAGGCCTTGCCTGGCTTTCTCTGTGCCAAACCACCTAGACAGCTAAGCGAGAAGCAGGGTTAGAACAAGGAAGCTCCCCAGGTCTGCGTTCTCCTCACCAGCGTCGTCCAACACAGAACACAACCATATGTGTCATTTCACATGTTATATGTAGTCAAGCTTTCTGAAAAAGTAAAAAGAAACTTTTGATTCTACTACTATATTTTGTTTCACTCAGTATATTCAAAATACTGAAATAACCAGTTAGTACTTTTAAACCATTAACGAGAGGGTTACTCTCGCCTTTCCATGCCCTCCGGAGTCAGCTTTGTAACCCAGTTCCATCTTCCTCGAGGCCCGCAGACGGCTCACTTCCGGTGGCCAGAGGTCAGGTCTGTCCTGGGGGCTGCACAGCTGGGAGGCCCCGGGAAAATGAGTCCTGGAGCTTCCTGCCCATTGTCTCCCTCCAACCACCTGTGTCAAGGCAAGTGTGTGTGTCTGTCTTTCCACCTCATTTCCTTCCCAGCGCTGTGACAGCCTTTTCTTAGCAACCTGAGTGGATGGGCACGTTTGGGTTTTTATAATCATAAAAATGACCACAAATATGCATACAGAAAGAGGGAAGAAAACGACTTCAGGCCCATGTGATCACGCAGTATTGGGTCATCTTTCTTAGAAATGGAGCTGAAGAGGCTCGGAGGGGCTGGCTGAGGGGAGAGGGACGCGAGGGCGGCGGGTAGGGGGCGAGAGCCGGCCTGCGGGCCAGGCAGGGGCCGCCATCCGCCCCGGGGATCACCAGCGTCACCAGGCCGCGAGGGTCCTCGCATCCGGGGCTGAGGTTTGCCAGGCACACAAAGGGGAGGAAGGAGAGGAGAGGAAGACGGAGACAAAGGCCGCGCGAGCCGGGGAGCGGCGCGGGAGCGGGCGCCCGCGGCTGGGGGGAAACGGGCGCGGCGGCGCGGGGCTCGCGGGAGCGGGCGGGGCGGCGGGAGCAAGAGGCGGGCGGAGCGGGCGGGTGGATTTGAATATCGGGCTCTGCCACACTCGGGGCGCCGCTGACAACTTCATTACCTCCGAGTATAAAAATGACTGCTGCGAATGCAAATGGCCCGCGCAGCGCAGCGCCACCTCGGTCCCCGCGGGCGGAGGGGAGCCGGGCGCCCCGGGCGCGGACGCGCTGAGCGGGAGCAAGGGGGCGGCGGGGGGTGGGAGGTTTAGGGGGGCGGAGTTGCCCGTCTCACCCTACAAATGCTGGAAGGGCTGGAATACAGAGGTGGTACCCGGCGGGTACCCCGTGTCGCCTTCAATCCTGAGGGGAGAGGTCACACCGAGCCGCCTGGGAGTATGGTTATCAGCTTGGACGGGTTAAGCACCCGTCGTGCCCCGGTTCCCTCCACCGAGCAAGCAGGGGAAGGGAACATGCTGTTTGCTCCATGTCCCCCAGGCCATCGTGTCCTGCTGCCACCAGGAGCATGCCCAGGCAGGACCCGTCTCTCCAATCCCGGGTTTGACTGGGTTCCTCGTAAGGAAACTGAGGCATGTCGCGTGCAGATGGACACGCAATCTTTACAAGAGCTGTTCTTTGGCACTGAGAGAGGCGGCGAGCACTCCTCGGCAGGAAGTCACCTTCACTTTGTGAAGTGAGAGGAAAGAGCCAGGTCGTTTTTTGTATTAATAACCATAGCAACAGCACAATAATAATCAGGGCCGGCCAAACAGCTCAACGGATGAAAGCGCCTGCTTAGGCAGACACAGGGACTGGGAGACCTAGGGACTGGGAATCCGGGGATCGATCTCCCGCATGACAGCCCCCATGGCCTGCTGAGAGGGATATTGAAACTGGGCATGGTGGCAGTGCCTGTAATCCCAGCGTTTGGGAGGCTGAAAACCAGAAGATCACTACGAGTCTGATCTGTGTAGTGAGACCCTGTAGACCCTGTACTAAATACATAAAATAATAATAATAATAATAATCAGACTCACCTTTTGAAGGTGTATATTAATTGCAAGACACGGCCAGCTGCTTTACCTATATTACTTTTAACACAAGAGCCCTCTTGCTGTCCTGGAAACTGAGGGCTAGCTAAGCCTTGCGAGGAATCCAGGGTAACCTAACTAGGAGGGGTCTGTGCTTTTCACCAATCTGCGGATCTGCTATGGTTCTGCACTCCGCCCCTACCATCCCTCCCTCGCCCATCATGGCCAGGGATGAACCCTAGGTGGTCTGCATCTGCTGCAACCCACTCTTTCTCCTGCCCGGGGATTGGCTTGAAAAAAAGTGAGACCAGTCCTGGCCAAGACCATGGGAGGGGACATTTGCAGGGGAGTCTAAGAAAGACTTCTGATCTTTAAACTAGAGACCCTGAAGTAATTCTCCTCCTTCCCTCTCCCACCTGCTAACTCGGAGCCAGGCAACAAAGCTTCCCTTTGTGGAGACTGCACAGATGTGGGCAATGGGAAGTTAACCTTTCTAAGGTTAAAGCTTAGAAAATCCAAATACCTCCTTTTTCTTTACCTGCAATAAATGCTGGTTTAGTTAATTCACAAATATATTTAAGGCTGATTCCTTTTAGGAATAGCAGAACATATAAAGAAGTAAGCAAACAAAACTCCAGAAATGCAGTCCTGTCTCTAATGCTGCTGTTTCCATCTCTTCATCAAAAGGTGGCATTGCTGGGCACTGACAGGGAACCTCGAAACGTACTGCCAGCCTCTCCTCCTGGCACTGGCCTCCAGCCTCATGCAGGTTCAAGGCTTCAGACACATTTCCCTCTCTCTGATCAGAACACCATCTCTTTGCTACACAACTGTACATCTCTTCCTTCCAGAAACCTCAGACCCTGCCTCCAGCCATCCTGCACCCACACCCCAGGCGTCTAACCTTGTCTGCTGTGAAATGCTGCTTACTGGGCTTGAGTCCTCTCTTTGGAGAACTCCGCATCTAGTTTTGCACCATTTGGGAAACAGTGGCTATTTCACCAGTCATGTATTAGGGTTTTTGTTTTGTTTTGTTTTGTTTTGTTTGCCAAGAGCTCTAAAACCAAGCCCAAAATAGAATGGAAAATTGATCTTTATTGTTTAACTAAGTCACAAACAATTTCCATTAAAATATACAAAAACTATACAAAGTAAGTATTACATGTTTTATTCATTCATCTGGAATCAATAAATGGTGAGCGGCTCCAATGGTTGTGTTTCCCACTGCATGGAAAGGAGGCTCCAGGACCTTAAAGACCCTCCCTGGTTTGCAGCTAACCCAGAGCCATCCTTATGTGGCTACCATCCTACATCCTCAAATCATACTGCTGCATTTTCCTCCTATGACCTACTCTGATGTTAGACCACATTTTCTAAGATGTTCTTGAGCTCTACCTCCAACTGTTCAAATACCACCATCCTCTCAAGTTCAGACAAAATATCTGCTCTTTCAAGAAACTTTCCTGCTCCTCACATACAATGACAAAAATATTGAGCTATTAGTTTTTGTTCTCAGCCATATTTGTCATGTGTTGTTTACTGACACCTGTATTCCTACGATAATGCACATGTTCAACAACTAGGGGATCATTACTGTGCAAACAAGTGAATTGGATGTTAAATATGATCAGAAGAATTATTTAACGTCATATTCAACTCAAGAAGCTGTTCTCTTAGATATAACAAAGCTGCTTATACCTTGTTTTTGTTACCATCATCTTAAGTATTAGAAAATCTCTCTCTCCTGACTTCATCAACATGTAATATCTCATGTAGGAAGCACAAAAGTGGCAGCTATCAAGGTTCAGAGAGGCTTAAATGCTTAATGTTATCAAGGATCCAAGTTCTCATCTTCCCACTCTGTGATCATCAGCCTATTGGCTTCATCCTTAGATAGTTTTCCTCAAGGTCTGAAATGGCTGTTGTATTTTCTGGCTCACTTTAAGACATTACAAATCCAGGCAGAAAAGATAAGCTGTTCTTACCTTAAGTTTCTTAAGAGTGATGAAAATGTACCAGAGTCCTTAGCAGATCTTTTTCTCATAACCCAAGTCAGCCAGAACAAGTCATTTGACTGTCTCTAAGGTGTCTCTACAAAAGAAGGTGAGATTATCATAAATGATCACTAATCAAGTTTTATTCCTCCTTTATATTAGGAAGAGAGAAGGAGGGCGGGAAAGCAGAGTATAGGACAAGCAGTGCCAAAGCAAAAGCTGAATTTTGCCTAGTCTCCCAGTCATATTAACCATCCCCAAGTTTAGTGACCTTAATGCACTAATCCTTAACACACTTGTATCCACATCCCATGCATTATCTATAATTTTTCCAAGATTCTGGGCCAGGCTCCTAAGAAATAAGGACTTCTGTAGGGTCAAAATATTTTTAAATGACATATACTGATTTAGTTTATTTATTTTTTTTTTAAAGAAACAGATCACTTTTATTTATTTATTTTGTGTGTGTGTGGCCAGCTCAGCCCACCAGGGGGCGGGCTGGCTGGCATATGGTGCTGGGGGATTGAACCGCTGTCCCTGTGCTTTGCTAAGCTTGTTCTAAGTAGCTGCTTTAGACCACTGAGCCATCTCACCAGCCCCCCTGATTTAGTTTATAACAAGCTGGTTGTTTGAATCCAACTGATAATTTTCTTAGCAAATGGTAAAAATCACATTTGCTCTCTTGCTTTGTTTTTCATCCTGAATAACCAGCCAGTTTGTGGGTTCCACATAGAATTTTTCCTTTAATAATGTTAGTGCCTGGCTGAATTAAGCCATTTTTGTTCCAAGTTGGGTTTTTTTTTGTGTGTTTTGTTTTGTTTTTCAGGCATCTGAGAATTAAGCCAGGATGATATCAAAATAATTTATTTGACTTAACAAGTAATTTGGTAACTGGACTATTCACCATTAGATTGTTATCTTAATGGAAGTCTGTAAATTACAGAAGCATTTGAAAATAAAGGTGTTAACCATAGCCATTCCCCTACTTTTATCAAGGCAGGTAGGATAATTGTAGCATATATTTATATTCTTCATTTTGGAATATCACTTCCTTTTCCTAAATAGGCCTTCTAGACTTCATTAATTTTTATTCATGTAAGGTAAGAGTTCTTAAGTGGTGGCTCCAGTTAGACTCATGTCATTTACTTAAATAATATGTGGGCTCTCTTTTGCGGTTATCTTCCATCTTCTAATAAATGTGTAACTGCCTCCACAGCGATAACTCATTAGATGATAATTGTTCATGCAGCAGTACTAACTCTCTCCTGCTCTTTCTCAAGATGCCCATGGAACTGCTTGAACATAATCCCATTGTACTCCAATACCATCTGCCTAAATCAGAGACCACCAAGGTCAGAATTGCAGCCTTCTCCTTTCAATAGGTGAAAAAATTGAGGTCCTGGAGTTTAGAGAACTTTGTTGTAACTCTAGTTAGTAGTGCAATAGGATCTCATTGTCTTATTTTCTAGTTGGTTGCCCCTTGTGTAACTCAGTGCTAATCATGATTAACATTAAGGACTGCAGTAACTCTAACCAAGTGATCCAATCAGATCCTTTCATGTGGAGTTGGTGCCCATCCAAGTCCCTGGGAGAATAGGATTTGCACTATGTTCTTGGGGCCTGAAAACTCACTCAGCAGCTCATCTTACCCAGAGATTCGATCTCTTGCTCCAACTCCACTCACCGATATCCATGGTCTCTTCAGATCCTTGTTTTATTGTATGTTCTGGCATCCCACGCAAACCCTGAAGGACGTTCTTAATGAGATGTTTCTCTTCCAGTCCCCCTTGGCTGGTGAAGGAAGGAAAATGGAAGAGCGCAGCTGAGGATGCATTGCTGGCCATCTTTTCCCCTTCGCAGCACATTTAAGGCCAAATCTAGTTCAATCCTAAGAGAGGGTTTTCAGTTCCCAGACTCTGGTGAATGTTCCCCCCTTTAATTGTTAGGGTTTATAATCTCTGAGGCCTCTGTGGTTCTGTTTTGTTGTTGCAGTGAGGAATTATGCTATTTGCAGCACTTGTCTCAACCCATTTGCTCACATCAGGCACATCTAAACATTAGAAAACAAAATGTGCTCCAATTCACTGTTTTTAAACCATTAAAGCACACTTTAGACAAAGAAGCCCCTCTACCACGTTGCTTTCTCTTCTTCCTCTCTTCTCTTTCTTCATCTTGGACCGACAATTGCTATAATCCACCCTAATGAGGTAGACTGTGTTAAGAATTTTCTTCACTTAACATTTCTCATTATTAATAAATTTTGCCCTGACAACTATAAAGTGAACACTTTGGATTTATGCACCTAAACTAATTACATATGCCGCATGTACGCATTTCATTATTTACTTGACAGATTCATTCCTTGATATCATAAATAATTAAACAAGAATCAAATATTAACAATCAGATACATGTTAATTCTCCTCAAATCTGTGGAAACAAACTACATTTTTGTCTTCAGTTCAACAAGCACTGATTAAAATTTCTTCATTAGGCAAATTTCATAAACAAAGTTCTTGATCTACTTTTACTTCATTGAAAATTAAGCCTGAAATAAATTATTCCAGGATTACTTCATGGAAAATAAATGAACATAACAGCATTTCTAACAAACCATTGGATTCATAATCTTTCACAAGTACTGCTATGTCTTATATATGAAACATTAATCTATGTGTTTGTTAGGAATTCTCAAAAACAATTTTTATTATGAGCTGGAAGCCAGCACCATATTGGTTGCTAGTAGTATGTTTCCAGGGATGTTTTCTTTTGTAGAATGATATCTTTAATCAAACAATTATTTTTAACTTGTTTAAAGAATGATTTCTAGGCATCATGGGTAATGATAAAACTCAACTTATTTGAGCTAAAAATTTACTCTGGGGTCAAATTATAGCTGTTGCTTTTTCTACTTTAATAAGCTAGATTTTTTTTTTCATGTATATCAGTATCTTCATTGATCAAACTATTCTCACATTTTATCAAATTTGCTTTGGTAGAGCATACCATACAATTTCGTCATTTAAAAAATATTAAAGATTCATAGATAGCCACATTATTCATAATACAAGATTAATGCCAGGCTGACAGGTTTTTGTAAAGATCTGACTTTTTTCCCTCAGTGCACATACCATATCTGTGTGAACTGTTCCTCTGGTGTTGCATATTGATTACTCTCTTCTCTTCTCTTTTAATGCTAAAGAGAGAATATTATAGAATGATTGTCAGGGTTAGTGTGTCTCTGACCTACACATGTACTATTAATAATTTATGAGCTGATTTGAAATACAGCATCAGTAAACCAACTGAGAACACTGCCTCTGCTTGCAGTGACATAGGCTGGGGATTCACAGCATGTGCGCCCACACTTTTAGGCTCAGTTTGTTTTATTAAAAAACTCTAGAGAAAAAGAAATACCTCAAATAAATTTCTTTCTTTCTTTCTTTTTTTTTTTTTTTTTGGTGGAACTGGGGATTGAACTCAGGCCTTTGCACTTGCCAAGGAAGCCCTTATTCTGAGCCATCTCCCTGGTCTAGAAATTTCAAGTACATTCATCTCTTTTTTTTTCCCTGTCCTTTCTATCACATGCCTTCTCCCTCCAAAACTATTTAGTCAGGTTTTAAGCACTAGAAAAATCTAAATCAAATAATATGGAGTTACACATAACAAAGATCAGATCTTTCTTCTTATATTCCCCATGCCTTCACAGCCAGAGGTTGTCTAGTGAGTCTCTTTCGGACTTTGCCATGCTTAAAGACAGAAGAAGTGGGGAGAGAGCTCCTCACACTTAGATATCATGCAGCACCTTGCTTTTCTTCAAAATAATTCATAGAAGGCAGGCTCCCATACAAGCATATCCATCTACAGCTCACTTTGTAAACAATAGGGTGTTCCATTTTAGAGATGGACAATGGCTCATTTTCCTATGACCTTACTAAGGCACTGTAATGCTCTCTCAAATTTTTTACAATTAAAAAAATAATGCTGGACCACCAAGATAGTTCAGCAAACTAAGCGCCTGCTTAGGCAAGCACAGAGACCGGGTTCAATTCCTGGCACCATATGCCATGCCAGCACTGCCTCACTGAGCTGGCCACTGAGACGGGACATGGTGGTGCACATCTGTAACCCCAGCATTGGGGAAGCTGACAACAGGAGAATCACTATGAGTCCAAACTGCATAGTGAGAACCTGTATCAAATACATTTTAAGAATTAATAATAATAATAATAATAATAATAATAATAATGCCATATGCACTGAACATTCACATTTTATGAACTGACTGACCTATTTTCTTTCTTTTTCTTTAAATTTTATTTATTTGTGTGTGTGTGTGTGTGTGTGTGTGTGTGGCCAGTTCAGCCCACCAGGGGGCGGGGGCGGACTGGCATGTGGTGCTGGGGGATTGAACCGTGGTCCCTGTGCTTTGCCAAGCTTGTTCTGAGTAGGTGCTTTAGACCACTGAGCCGTCTCACCAGCCCTGACTGACCTATTTTCCTAAGATAGATTCTTGCAAGTGGAATTGCTGCAAATCAATAACTGATTTTTAAAATCTCCTTAGCTCATTAATCAGGCAAGAATAAATAAATATTTCTATTTAGAACTTAAATAACATACTACTTCAATAATAAACATGCTTGTAACATTTAAGTGCATTTAAGTACATAAAAGTATACAGAAGTATACTTCTGAAACCTTAATAGTGATTTAGAAAAAAAGATTTAAGTTATAGTTACATTAATTTTAAGTGTAAGTAGCTTTATGCAAAAGTAAACTAAAGCCTACCTTTAAAAAATATTTTAGCAAAATGTCTTTAGGTTACATATCTGTACATGTTATTTTTAATATCAACATCCAAAACAGACAATCTTCATTCAAGCAGTGCTACATGTAACTAACACTTTAAAATGCGCTTCTGGAGACTGACACCTGTTCACCTAGTCCATGGTTTCCAAAACATATCCAAAGAATTTTATGCCTGGAGACTTTCCACTAAGAAATCTAATTTTTAAAAATGTGCTTTGTTTATTTGAAACCATCACAAATAAGTGTATTTATAAAACTCTCTGCTTTACACTAAATTGTTCAAAGACTTCTACAAACAGCATAACAGTTACCTTGAGCATCTGTCAAGTTCTATTAGCTGAACTAGAATATGCTTTCAGAAAAGATTCCTTGGCGCAATGACAAGCACCTCCTATCTGCTAGGGCAGATAAAAATTGGAGCATTGATCATTTCTTGCGGAGATTTTCCTTAGCAAGGAGATAAAAGGGAAATCTTGTTATGGCAAACGACTTACTAGTCAAAACTGGCCAGGACATTGAAACCTGGAAACTAGTTAATGGCTTGTAACAACTCAGAAATAAAGATGTTCAACCAAGAAAATGACATTATGCAGCACTAGCTACAAGAGGAAAGAACAGCCTGTCAGAATCATGCGAAGGCTGTGGTGACAAGTAGACAATAAAATGGGATGACACCAGCTCTTCTCAGTGGGGGTGGATTGAACAGCTTCCTCTTGGGAGCTTCTGCGCACTTCCTTTGTAGAGAATCTTTGCTCTAAAAATGGCAGCAGATCCCTTGGAGGTCTTATTAAAATTCCCCTTCTGTGTTATAGAGTGTGTTGAAGTAGGCAGGTGACAGCACCCGAACAGTTAATTCTTCATTGTATAAAGGAAAACGGGAACAACAGTCCCACCACTCAGGTGCTGGACTGCTGACATTTCCAGCACTGTCGCACAGTAGACCTCCAGAAACAGGAAATGAATCAGAGGGGACCAGCAGGCCACAGCCCCACCCAAAGCGGCAGACAGCAGGAATCCACAAAGAAGCAGTAGGGCACATAATGAATATTTCATATGCAGATTGCTATCCATTATATCTACAAATGAGTTGCAGGTATTACTTTAAACCTCCATGGCGCAGAGTCTGATGGCAGCATTGGGATGAACATTATTTACACTTTTATGAGAAATTTTCTTTCATTCACTGTTTGCCACAAAACTACAACTATAATACGTGCACTACCTCCCTCATGATAGACTGTGAAGGGCAGGCTGCTGTGGAATTAAAAGAAAGCAAGAATCCAGTGATCATCTAATGAGTTCCTTCATATCAGTTATTTTGAGAACTGAATTTCTGTGTTAGCCAGAATAATGTTGTTGCTATTTTTACTAACCCTGTTTTAGTCTAAAATGACATCGTTTCATAAGTCTGCTTAAAGTGTTACACTACAACTAAACTAATTTCTAGTAGTGTGATGGCTTTAGAAGAGTCTTCTAAATCATTTCTCTCTTTTTTATTCTATTCCTGACATAGGTTAGGCTGTATGACAGAATAAACATTTCATAGCCTTTTTCCGCTATTTTTTTCCACTATTGTCATTTCAACCAGTAGGAAGTCTATATTTTCCACGTGGCAGTTCTGCATTTAAAATTATTTTTGGTATAGATTAGCTGTCCCTCAGTGAGCTATAAAGACAAAAGCTTAGCCTCTTTAAGCCTGTCTTGTTTGACAGCATGCAGTATTTACATGAAATAAAAAGCAAATATTTGTTCTTTTCATACAAGCTGTCAGCACAAACTTAAGTTGTTCAGAAACCTATTCAACAGCCAGAATTTGCATTACCACATGGCATAGGCTAAAAGGTCAACAATAGGTAATATAAAAAATTATGAGAAAGGATAAAGTTGACACACATCTTTAGAATCAAAGGTGATTATATTATTCTATCAATTATTCAGAGTGCTAGCAATCAAATTTTTTTGTTCAATCACTTATTTAAGAAAGCATGGGGGCCCAGGGAGATAGCTCAGTAGAATAAGTGCTTGCCTGGCAAGTGCAGGATCCTAAGTTCAATCCCCAGTGCTGCAAAAAAATTAAAAATTAAAAATTAAAAAAGAAAGCATGGGCTTGGCCCAGCTGGATAGCTCAGCAAACTAAAGCACCTGCTTAGGCAGGCTCAGTGACCAAGGTTCAACCTCAGCATGCTGAGCCAGCCCCAGACCCGGGGCACACTGTGACAGCAAATGAGACTGGGCATGGTGGCACACGCCAGAGTTTAGGAAGCTGACAACAGGAGGATCCTACGAGTCCATTCTATGTAGTGAGACCCTGTAGATCCTGTATTAAATACATAAAATAAATAAAATACATTTTAAAAAAAGAAAGCATGAGCTTAATTTTAGTTTCTTGCTTGCCAGAGTATTAACTTTAAGTCTATTGCAAGGACATAGGCAAAAGAAAATGTTTGGGGATACAAATGAATGTCCATTTTGTATCTGTGTATTCAGAGTGGTTAGGATAAATATATAGTTGCATTCTCTTAATGAATAGAGGGATTTGTTCTAATGGTGTTTGTAAATAGGATATCATGTCCGCATCTTGTACAGCAATTAACCACTAGGAAGAATGCATGCAATGTGTTAATGATTGAAACTGTCCTACCAATTTGATTTGGAACTGTCTCATTGCTATTTGTTTCTCAATAAAATTATGGGAAAAAAAAGAAAAAAGAAAATGTTTGTTACCCTAAAAAGTTTTCAATTAAAGTTGTTTTTCAACTCTTCTCTCCGGGGCACTTTCTCATAGCTAACAAGAACATCCATCTTCTGGAGCCAGGCAAGCTGAGCATTCCTGGACACAGCTGCCTATCAGGGCCACACGGTCCCCACATCCAGGGGCCCAAGCAACTCACGCTTCTGCTCAAGCAACCAAGAAACTGGTCATTTCTCAACATACAGGAGCAATGATTTGCCCAAACTAGGGGAAGGTGTCACTTGCCAGCAGGATTTGTTCTAATATGGCTATCAGGCTCGGGACAAACATCACCCTTCTCACAACTAGTCTGTTCTGAAACCACAAAAGCAGAATTTATTCTGCTTTCTGTAGACAGTGTCCCATCTGCTGAACACACAGTTAATACACAAACTCTATCTCCAAGAATAATACCGATTGGTATTAGCAAGAAATAGCATCTCTCCAAGATTCCTTGAAAAGAAACCCTGTCAGTGCCACTCAGTCCGCCTTCAAAGACAAGTCCTTATAATTACTTTCTCCTCTTCATTGCCCTGTCTGGATAAAACAAGGAGATCAGAAGAACCTATCCGTTTTCCCCGAATACCTTCCAAAATGCACATCTGCTTTGCAGGCTGGGATCAGAAATTTCATTATCTGTATTTGTATTAGTAATTCACTGCACAAAGAGAACAGGGGGCAGAGGAGGGGAGCAAGCATGGAAGCAAACATCAGACAGACAATTGTATATATGCAAATGCTTGCAAATTTCTGCCAGCATGGCCCTATCTATAACCAAGCAACATGGAAGCCTATTCATCCCTCCAGCTTCTCTGCTGCCAAATGCCGTTCTGAAGGAGAATATTCAGAAAATATTAAATTTTCAGCCACTACGATGCAATCTGACTCAAAATCTATGACATCAAAGACTAAAGGCAAATAAAATCAGAGATTTTCTAGAAAGACGGCAGATAATGCAACCTCATGGCTATACAGGGTGGAAAACAAGATGTTTTGTGAGTGGTGGGGTGGGGGGAAGATTGCAAGTAGCTCTTGAGCTCAACTGACAGAACTGAAATGTTGTCTCCTGTCTTTGAGGCTGTGTATTTGCATAAATAGCCTGGGCAAGAAGGCATATGAAAAACTACATGCAAGCATGGTAAAGAAAATGCCCCAATTGAATTTATAAATACAAAGTGTTCATTTTCGAATGAATATGCATGGTGATTGAAAACATCAAGAATCATCGTGTATTTTCTTTTGTCTTGAAATCAATTCTTCTTCAACAATAATGGCGATAAAAAGTTTCATGACATCTTTCAGTCATATGTATTCTAGTCACTGAAAATCATAATTGCAACTCACACATTATATTTTTTTTGGTACAGTAATTCAGTGAGTTTCGGTGAGTTGTCAAAATTATGCTTAGAGGTAAAGATAGTTATTACTATTTTACAAATAAAAACCTGAGGCTCGGAGCTGCCGTCGCTGTCTAACTCCAGCGCCGCCTCTCACTCGCCGAGCTCCAGCCAAAGGAGAAGGGGGTAAGGAGGTCCCAGTACCATGGCTCGTACCAAGCAGACTGCCCGTAAATCCACCGGTGGTAAAGCGCCCAGGAAACAACTGGCTACAAAAGCCGCTCGTAAGAGTGCGCCCTCTACTGGAGGGGTGAAGAAACCTCATCGTTACAGGCCTGGGACTGTGGCACTCCGTGAAATTAGACGTTAT
>NW_004524591.1:16301857-16302890 GCF_000260255.1 Octodon degus | reverse complement strand
AGTATTGGGTCTTCCGCTTGACTAGCAGTGTCGGAAATTGTTGACCTGAGTCCCCGACAACTCAACATAACAACATGGCTTTACTTCTTATACTTTGTTTTAATGGACATGAAAAATCTAATATCCAGTACCACAATCTTAACAGGAGACCTTAACACCCGCTTATCCCAAAAAGATAGGTCAACCAGACAAAAAATTAGCAAAGAAGTAAAAGAACTGAACCAGAGTTTGGAACAAATGGACTTGGTGGACATATACAAAGTGTTCCACCCAAACACAGCTGAATACACATTTTTCTCAGCTGCACATGGGTTGTTTTCTAAAATAGACCACATACTGGTCCATAGGTCATGCTTAAGTATATGCAAGAAAACAAATTATCCCATGCACATTATCTGACCACAGTACAATGAAACTGGAAATAAGTGACAAAAGAAACCAGAAAAAAACCCTAAATTCATTGAAATTAAATGACACCCTACTCAGGAACCAATGGGTCACAGATGAAATTAAATAAGAAATTCAACAATATGTACAATTCAATGAAAATTCAAGCACAATTTATTGGAATGTATGGGATGCGATGAAAGCAGTTCGCAGAGCAAATCAACTCTGATTGTTCACACCTTACCCAGGAGCAGACAACAGATGTGGACACACGCTGCCATACTGCACTACATTCTCAAAGAGACTTCACTGAAGAGGTAATCGTCCCACCATCCATATCTCTCCGAAAAATCCCATTCTACGTCTGTTCACAGGCTTCGCTTTTGCTGAACGCACAGGCATAAGCCTCACCATGGTTGCTCCGATCTCTACTCAGAGTCAACGTTTGGATTTTACTACAGCATAGACATGCCCTTGAGCTTTCCTTGGCTAATCTAATTTCAATCTCTGTGACCTTTTTCAAGCCTCTCCCCTTCAAATTCTGCAACCTGAAAGGTGGCATTCTTTCCTTCCTGGGCGCATGGCTGCCCAGCCTTGCTTAAGGCTAGATGTGGTTGTGTGACAGTTCTCACCAAGAGATGTGGTG
>NW_004524591.1:16299268-16301072 GCF_000260255.1 Octodon degus | reverse complement strand
TCACTATTCATCTTACTGTCAAAGTCATATCTGAGTTTGGAGACCAATTATTTATGGATGAACTTTTAATTTAGAAAAGTATCATAAATTATTGTAGCAAAACTTAAGATGACATAATAAGGTTGCAAACATTTCAACTACAAAATAAAACATTAAGAAAAAAATTTTACATGTATCTGTAATACACCTGCAGTGTAAGCCAACTTGTGATTCTGACCTGCAGATTTATTTTTGGACTCCTCTCGCCAACTCTTATAGTTCAATAGCATATTCCAAGGGCCAGCCAAATAGCTCAGTGGATTAAAGGGCCTGCAAGCAGATCCAGGGACCAGAAGTTTGATCCCTGGGAATGCCGTGCTGGCCCGCCCCGGAGGCATGCTGAGACGGCAATTGAGACGGGGTATGGTGGCGTGTGCCTGTAATCCCAGCTCTTGGGAGGCTGTAAACAGTCAGATCACTTCGAGTCCGATCTAGTAGTGAGACCCCGAACACCCTGTAGACCCTTCCCTAAAAATAGCATATTCCAGAGTTTGTGCCTTTTGCTGAGCTGATGGGGACCACATCCCTGCTTCCCTGGTGGCTTCACCCCAAGCCATTTTCCCTGAGGCTGAAGGAATCCTGCCGTAACCCAGCACGTAACCCAGCACAGGGCATGTAGATGTGAGAAAATTTTCTGAAAGGACTCGCTGTATCCTTGCCATAATTGCTAAACAAGGCTAGGGTCTGTCCAGTGGTATTGAGAAATAAGTCTGATTTCCACAAAGAATCTTTTAGGTAAGATCTCTTGAAGGGGAAAAGATGAACTCGGAAGGAAAACCTACATAGAAAGAAAAAAACAATTTGGGTGCAAGATAATGTGCACTATTACAAAACCCTCGACAACATCAGGAGCTCCCAGAAGCTGTACCTACAGCGACAGGCTCCACTCCTCGCCCTCTCTGGTCCTTCCCATCCTCCATCCTGGCCTTCCTCCCCCTGCCTCCCAGCACCTACTGCTCAGAGTCTCTCTTCGCCAAACCAGTTCCCAGGCTGGCTACATGAGTTGGAATCAGCAAGAGGAGGAACCAGGGGGAGGGGAGGCCACCATGTCACACAAATACTGAATGCTGTGAGAGAAAAGGAGGAAATAGACCTAGAGGGCTCTGGATGCTGAAGCAGGAGAATCATGTGTTTGAGGCCAGTCTGCGATATATAGCAAGACCTTGTCTAAAAAAAGAGACAAAAAGGAGGGAGTAGAGGGAAGAGGGAAGAGAAAAAGTGTTAACAAAGGTAGGAAAAATAAAAGCCAGCGTGGTCTAGGTTTTGAGGTTTGGAAAGGGGCTAAAGCTATCAGGAGTTTGAAAAGAAGGTAGTGTGTGTGTGTGTGTGTGTGTGTGTGTGTGTGTGTGTGTGTGTGTGTAGAGGGGAGGACAGAAGCTTTTAAGAAGTTTAGAGGGGTAGCCTGGCATGGTGGTGCATGCCTGTAATCCCAGCTCTCCTAAAGCTGAGGCACGAGGATCTTTGTAAGGTTGAAACCACCCTGGGCTACAAAGTGAACTCAAGGCCAGCCTGAACTGCACAGTGACATCCTGTCTCAAAAAGACAGAAGAAGAAGGAGAAGGAGGAAGAGGAGGAGGAGGAGGAGGAGGAGGAAGAGGAAGAGGAGGAGGAAGAGGAGGAGAAGGAGAAGGAGGAGAAGGAAGAGAACGAGGAGAAGGAGGAAAAGGGGAAGGGGAAGGGGAAGGGGAAGAGAGAAGAAGAAGAAGAAGGAGAAGGAGAAGGAGAAGGAGAAGGAGAAGGAGAAGGAGAAGGAGAAGGAGAAGGA
>NW_004524591.1:16293584-16299168 GCF_000260255.1 Octodon degus | reverse complement strand
AGAAGAAGAAGAAGAAGAAGAAGAAGAAGAAGAAGTATTAGTTCGGAGGGTTAAAATTGGACTTGTTGATATTTTTAGCAGACCTTAGTAAAGCTTTAAATTACTTGCCAAAGGTGAGCCTGGCTCCAGCCCTGCTTGAGGTTCTCTGGTACAGCAGCCAACAGTGGGACAAAGTGCTAACTTGGCTGTTGGATTAAAGGATGGCAAGCATCCGGATACTTTTATTCATTGACCATTCACTGAATTCCACCCCACACATACACACCATGCAAGGCCCAGCATCTAATTAGAAACAAGTTGACGAAAAGAAACATTTTACTAAAATATCTCACTGAGGGCTGGGAAGAAAGTCCAGTGGTCTAAGTACCTGCCTGGAAAGTAGAAGGACCAAGGTTTGATCCCAGGCACCACATGCTGTGCTGGCCCTGTGGTGGTGCACACCTGGAAGGCCAGCGCTGGGGAGGCTGAGACAGAAGAATCAGTACAAGTCCAAGTTGTGTAGTGAGAGCCTGTACCAAATTAATTAACTACTTAAAAGTAAAATAAAATATCTGAGTAGTTTCTCTGGTTCAGGAGAAGTTCCAAGTGAAACTTCTTGTTTGTTCATTTGTTTATTTTAATGGTACTGAGAAGTGAAGCCAGGGCCTTCACACTGAGCTACATCCCCAGTTGCAGCCTCCCCTTTTTATTTTTATTTTTTATTTTTTAGGCAGAACCAGAGATTGAACTCAGGCCCTTGTGCTTGCCAGGCAAGCGCTTATTCTACTGAGTTGTCTCCCCCCCCCCTCCCTTTTTATCCTGAGACAAGTTCTCACTAAATCACTGAATCGCCCAGACTAGCTTTGAACTCGCAGTTCTCCCGCTTCAGCCCCACCCTCCCAGGCTTGTGGCACTAGGCGACACATTTTTCACTGTCACATGGACCTCCTGGACAGACAAGGACATCACCATTTCAGTGCTGAGCAGAAACTGGAAAGGAGGCACTGTCACCTAGAAAGAGGCACAGCAGAGGGACTGAGCGGCTGAAGTTTACTAAGGGCAAGGAGGCCCTCATCTCTGAAGCAGCCTCTGCCAAGCTCTGAATCCTTCTCACCAGCTGCCTGTGTTGGTCCTGCCACAGAATGGGGCTTCATGGGGCCAAGGAGATGGCTCAGGGGAATAAGCGCTTCCCTGGCAAGTGCAAGGGCCTGAGTTCAGTCCCTGGTTCCACCAAAAAAGAAAGAAAAAAGAAAGGGGCTTTCAGAAGCGCCTGTGGGCCTTTTGCTGACTGCAGGCAGGTAAACTTCTGACAGACTCCAGACTGCACTCTGAAATAAGCTAGGAGGAGAGCCAGGGAGGAAGGGAGGGCCCACGGTGAAGGCAGAGCTCACCCCCCAGGGGCTGCTGCCTGACAGAGGGACAGGGACCGAGTGTGCAGGTACAGAGCTAGGAGTGCTGTCACCAAGCCACAGGGGACTGCAGTTGGGCTCGCTATGGACATACAGAGAAGGGGCGCCTGACTGGCGCAGCCAGAGCAGGCATCAGAACACAGAGTCCTGAAGAGGAGCAGGAATGTGCCAAGCAAGGGGCCCTGGGAAGGATATGGAAAATGCCTTTCCAGGCAGAGGGTGTGCACAGGGTTCCATCTGCAGGGTTACCCTCAGGCTGCACATGAAGACGCCGTATCGCCATATCCACGAGGTTGTGTGACTCCCCTCAGGTCATCTTCCTCATTTAGTAACATCTACTTGTTTCTCAAACCCTGGCCTCAAGAACAACGAAGGGATAGAAATGCCCCTTCAGCCATCTTAGAAGGAGTCAGAAGGAAGCTCAAGTATGTTAAGTTTCTCTTCTTCAAATCAGTTTAGGAAAATTGCATGTAGTCCCCACCCCACGTGTGCCCAACACCCACACACACACATACAGAGAACAGTGACATACAAAAGGCACTGAAAAGTCCTGCAAAACACTCATGTTAAACATTGCTTAATCCCATGTATCTGAAATGCAACTGACCAGGGAAACTTCCATCCATTTTTAAACTTTCCATCATGTTAGCACATCCACATCCTTCAGAACTAGTGCTCCAGGGGACCCCTTTAGAATGTTCTGTATTCAGTCTCCTTAATGCAGTGATGAGGAAACTTGGGTGCCAAGAGCTTGGGAGCTGCCTTTGTGTCCAAGCCAGCTGCAGAGCCAGATCTCATCCACCAAACTTCCTTCCACATCAACGCTTCCTCAGGCAAATAAATCGTGGTCCAATGTATGCACTCCATTCCTCTGATATATAAACAGTACACCCAGCACAGGAATTGATAACTTTGCAATTGCCAACACACAAATAACTCTTTTTTAAAATACAAAGAAATCCCTAGGTGAAAGCCAAGATTGTGTATACAAACCTTGAGTGTGTTTATACACACTATTAATCGCCCTTGTCATGGTTTATACTAGTTACTCCAGCCTTCCTGATATCAGTTGTTTATCTTCATCGCCATCCCACGGAAATAATAATACCAGTAACAACTAACTCTCTTTTGCTCTCAACGTGAAGGATAACATTAATATATTGATGCAAATTCTAGTGTTTATCGCTACACATTCATTTAAATGGAAACAAAGCTGAAGAAATCACTCCTTAACAAGACAATCGCAAGCAAATCTCTGTACCAAGTCCTTCATTGATAGATCAAATCCCATTAGCACTGACTAAAATGAAAATTCTTTACACTGGAATTTGGTTGGAACCAAGATAACCACAGAAGAAGGGAAGGAGATCTTTTTGTTTTTGCCAAGATTTATAGCAATGTTATGATAAAATATGTTATGTTTGACTGGAAAAATTTTAAAGGTAATAAAGAAATTAAAAACATATTTCAAGAGCACTTAGCACCCAACTTGGAAGAGTATTTAGGCCTAATAACATACTTAGGAAAAGGCAATTGAGTCTGAAAAGTTAAACATTCGGTGCCTGTGCTCTGTATTTGTCACCAAAGTCTTCTTTATCAGCAGAAGGAGGCAAATGATACTCTGCAAATGTTTTAAACATGCAAGTGTGCTTATCTTCCGATATTAATGATCCTATGGCAGCTGTTGCATTAACCTTATCACACGGCGTAGCAATAAGGGAGACCTATTGTAAACAAAGGAAAAAACTTTCATTTCATTTCTGGGAACTTTTTTAACCTAGTAATTTTCTAATTGTTAAGAGGAAAAACATGAAAGTTAGGTTTTTACTGGGTTTTCTTAAGAAACCTGACATTTGCAAATGGGAGAATCACTAAACATTACTCATGTGAAGAGGGCACAGATTAGATTATCAGCTAAATGCTCATTGAGTATGGTCTGGGTTTCATGAGGTTCACTAAGGATCTCCGACCAAGAGGCAGGAAGTGGCTCCGGAGGAAGCCAACCTTACCTGCAGGCTCATGTGTGCTTAGGCCCCTACAAGGAATCCCATTTGCCTATTATTAGACTTCTATTTCTTTCCTCCCACAGTCTCTCTGCGCACACAGAAGGAATTCAAAGCCTCCATCTTTGACAATAAGAAGGCAACGCTGAGACCCTACCGTCTCTTCCCTTGAATGCTTGAGAAAGCATCTAACTTTATGACTGAAATTAAAACTTTCATTCAACTGCAAATTTGTGCACTCAACACACATAACAGTAGGATACAGAGCCCTTTCCATTTCCTATACCAGGTGTGATGTTGTTCCTTTTTTTCTTCTTCCTTTTTTTTATTATTATTCCTTCAATGCAGAGCAGGGCTACTGATTACAAAGAGGCAGTTTGACTCCAGCAATAGGTCTTCTTCACTAATCCTTGCTGTCATGGAAATTCCAGCTGCTACAAGAATAAGAGGCTCAATCCATATTTGCCAGCTCTAATATGAAATCTGTCAGAGCCCAAATTAATGAGTTCCAAATTCCTTACATCACGATAACAGGTTAAGACTGGTCAATTAATTACATAAATCCTTCCCGATTCATTGTGCGTTTGCAGCTCAGATTGTGTCTTACATTACTCCATGACACAAGGCCTTTTGGCTCCTGTTGTTCCGCAGAAAGGCCCCATTTAAGTGGAGGCTGCCTGCCACAGCAAAATGTTAAATGTCACACGTTAAATTTGCACTTTTCTGTAATTGCTTTTGTTAAAAAAAAAAATTTTAAATGAAAGCACACGCTCCCAGTACACCACTGTACAGAGCTGGGACTACACTAAATGAATCCCAGGGCTGGCAGGTACTTGTGTTTTACCCCTAACCGTGTACAAATGCCTTATGTCTGACGCTATATGGGCAGCGAAAGGACCCGAAAGATGTTTATTTATGAAAATAAACCAACTTTCCCTAAGATCTATGTGGCAGCAGAAATATACATCCAGATACTGCTTGTCTTTATGAAAGAATTAAATACATAACCAGATACTCTTGTCTGGGGGTAAAAACGTTAGCTATATAGACCGCTGTTTAGCTAACCACATTTAGAGAAAGGAACACTGTACAAGTGTATGCGTTACAGTATATCTGGGTAGGTCTTGGGCCTACGGATTAAACATGTGACTGATACACACCCACAAAGGGTAGAATAATCTAGGTTTCTGAAGATTACTCCTGGCCAAACCTTTTCTTAAAAAAATAAAAATGCTCTTGGAATCAAAGCCAGGTGTCACTCGACGTCTGGGATGCAAACACATTGTCTTCACCCCACTGGATTTGCTTGGAGACGTTTGGATCGTAGGCGTCTGTATCTAAAGGGACCATTTTCGCTGTCATTCCTAACTCCTCTTGGAACACCCGGACCGGAGGTTCCGGGACCCACTAGCGAGCAGATGTTGCTCCGAGCAGCCGGAAACCCTCGTGGGCAGCAGGTTCTTCCCACCGGGACCGAGCCCCCTCCTGCCGCGGGCGGCGCGCTCGGCCCGGCAGCGCCCCCCTCTGGCTGCCGGCCTCGGCCCAGGGCGGTGCCCCGCTCGGCTCCGCCACTCACCCCGCCCTCGCGCCGGCCGATTCGGGACCCGAAGGCGCGACTGTCCCGTCTCGGGTCGGGCAGATCAGGCCAGCGCGAGGCTCCAGGGGACACCGGGCCGGAGGACACGCAGGCCTGGGCCGCACCCGGTCCCTAGCATAGCCGCGGGCTTCAACACAACAAAGGCCGGGGTCGCGCCGCCCGACCCGCCTGGGCCCCCGCGCGAGCGCTGGCCAGCGCGAGAGCCTGTGCGGCGAGGAACCGGGGTGCGGGCGCTCGGGCCAGGCCCCGCAGCCCCCAGGCCCCCCGCAGTATCATTTCACTTCTCTGTTTCCCCGGCAGCCCGCGGTGTCACGCTAACGCCGGAGGGGCCCCGCGGCGCCCACGCTCGGAGCAGGTGGGCGGGAGCCGCCGGTCGGGGCTGTAAATCGCTGTCTGCTTGCGGTTGTTGTTCCCACTCACCACCCGCCGCCCCCCTCTCTCTCGCTCCCTGAGGCTGAGCGCAGTTGCTATGGGTTACCAGGGCGGTTGCTATGGGTTACCGGACGGAGGCCGGCTGGCTCGCTACCTGCCGCCCAGTGGCCGCCCGCGGCGGGAGGCGACGGGAGCGCGCGTGTGCGGGCCGCGGCGCGGGGGCG
>NW_004524591.1:16275845-16293484 GCF_000260255.1 Octodon degus | reverse complement strand
GCGCGGGCCGCGGGGCGCCGCAGCCAACAGGCGGCCGAGGGTGCAGCGGCGGGAGCGCCACCGCGGGCGGGTGGGGGGCAAAGCTATAAAGAAGGCCCCGAGGTAAGAAACTAGAAAAACACAACCACAAGTTATGCCCGTGCTGTGCCTCTCGCAGCAAAGACAAGCGGCCTGGGGTTTTGGATGAATCTACTCTGCTCGCCGGGGGAGAAAGGGTATTTTCCTCTTTAGCATAAACTATTTGCATCGCGTCTTTGACCAGAGTTTAAATTCAGCAGAAAATTGTAGCTGATTTTATTTTTTCTTTTTAATTTCTTTTTTTTTTTTTTTTTTTTTTTTTCTTCATCTTTTGCAAAAAAAGTCTCTGGAATTTTAAAGAGAAAAGGTCATTAACTACCACAGTTCGCGCTGCTAAAATAAATGAGTGTTCAATGCACTGTTCCTAACAAGGATCTAGAAGTTTCCAGCAAGAGTGAAGAGCAGTTGTGTCCGATTTAAAGGGACAATGGTGACTCGTTTGTAAGATGCATTTTGCAAAGAATAGAGCCAGAGTCCTTTGTAAATATATCAAATTGTAAAGAAATGGTTTCTTATTTACATCCTAAATTTTTTGAACTCAACTCCACTCTTAAAATGTGTTAATGTCTTATGAGCTTTATTTACAAAAAAATTATATCTGTTTTGAATGTGAACTTGCAATAACTAATTTCAGCATTTTGTATTTGAAAATGTGTTCATATTTTACAAAGTAAGATCTGTATTCCAAAGCAAAACTGCATTGAAATAAATTGTTTCCTCTGTTGAAAAGATGCTGTATTGTATTATTCATCGGATACCAATCTGATTTAAATATTAAGAAGGAGACTTTGGAAACAATAAGCTATTGTTATTTTTGTCTTAAGATTTTAGAATCCTTTCATGAAAAAGGGGCATCCTTCACAGCTCAAATACTGAAAACCTTATTGGTACCACAGTAACTCGATAGTGACAAATCCTTAAGGTATCAAACATCCAAACTGAATTCAAAACAATATCCAGTTGTTGAATATAATGTTAACTGTGGTCAGGTGAACGAGTTTGTTGAAATTCTTAATTGTGATATAAAAGAATTTTCATTCTTTTGCTTTTCTATGCATACCACTTGTTGTATAGAATGATTCACTAAAATTTGAAGGAGGCTTGGAAGGATCTGGCAGATATTTCGTAGCTAAAGGAACAATAACTGCTTAAGGACATAAACATTTGTAGCTTTCCCTCATAATTTTTAAAACATGCAGTTTTAACTAGAATTAAATCGCTCTCTTCCAAGTGAGACTTTAAAACAAGGCTTAAGTAACAGGTTATTGGCTTTCATTGTAGATCCCTTGGGTTATATATAAAGCCAGTTCTAAAACAAAACATGTAAGCCTGCTTTATGGGTAAAGCCTGCCCTTTCAGAACTAGTCAGGGTAATACAATTTCAATGTATATAAAAAGGCATCCACGATTGAAATTCTATAAATTTAAGTCACATTAAAAATAGTGTTAAACATCTCTTCATACATAATTATTTTCTTTTCCTAAAGACAGCTTTGAAAAATATGCTAGAGAAAAATAAGAAAACAAAGCAACCACTGAAAGCTAAAGTTCATCTAAATATCTCAGCTGCAAGAAATCAGTTTTATACCAGTGGGTAAATATGTATGACTAAAGAGAATATTAAAAAGTTCCTCCGAAGTTCTCATTTAAAAACTTAACAATAATTTTAAAACACACTGAATTTACATCTAAGTTAAAAAAAATGTTAAGTAAAATAAGTACACAACAAGGATGATATTTTACTTGTTTAATGGGAACACAATGAGCGCGTGAAGTCTGCATCCCGCACATGAGTCCATACTTCATTTGATGGCTGTGTTACATCGTTTAAAAATAATATGACAACTGGTAGCACAATATATGCTTTTCAAAATGCTGTGAAAGAGCAGTAGTGTCAATTCAAATGCGTACTGGTGAGAAGCTGGACTGCCCTGGAGCTTCGTGGCATATGTGGTGTGGCAGCAAAGTTCCTAATTGGTTTTTACCCCCCTGCATTAAAACAATGATAAAAGTCTTAGATGATAAAATCATAGAATGTAAAGTATGTTAAACCAACATTCTACAACATTTTAATGAGGTTTTAGATCAGAAAAGGAGAAGTTAAATCATTCTTAATCTAAATTACTTCTGCTGGATCTTAGTTTTCTGTTTTTTTGTTGTTCTTCGAAACAGGCACTTAGAATACTTTCAATACTATCATAATTTTTAAACTCTCAGTTAAAATAAAAAGGTGACTTCTGTAGCAGCCTTTGTTCCCATTTAATAGGTAACATTAAAGCAACAAGTTATCCCAGCTGCTTGAAAATATCTGCCCATTAGATTCATAGAGATACTTTGTACTATTCAATCAGGAGGAAACTTGGAAAAATGCTGCCTCATCTGAAATTTGAAGTTCAAAGTAGTTTATCTAAGGCATTTTATCTCTGGGCCACACGTGCATATACAGACATTTTATTAAAATATCAACCTTCATTGGTGCCAAAAAAGAAAAGCCTTTTTAAAAATGAATGATGCACTCTGAAATTGGCAAGTTGACATCCTTTTCAAAATGATGGGAATGTTTATTCATAAAATTAAATTTAGTAATTTTCGTAAGATCCTCCTTCTGACGTGAGTAGTAAGAAGCCATCACTGATAATGAAAGTTACGTAGTGACTAGAAATTACATTGGTCAGAGAATAAATCATTAACCTGTAATTCTACTGACACGATAATAATAAAACCAAATGATTTGGTTTCAGAAACCATTTCTTTAAGCTGATTTTAGACAATGAAAATGCATTCTTGGTGTACATACTGCAAACATAAGTAAAATGGCTAGCACTATTTCTGTTTTCATTAAGATGTAAGCATTATCTTAATACATCTTTATTCATAAGATACATTTTCCATCACAGGGTAAAACACAATACTTGAAAGATTAATTACTCTTAAATATTTCAGTGTTTTGCCAGTGCAGAGAAGGTATCTACAGAATACCTGCCCCATGTCCGAGGCAGTCTGGTCCACGCTCTTCTCCTCACAGTGGCCAACATCACACATGCGGCGTTTACAGTAACTGCCCCCTTGATACAGAAGGACTGCTCTAGCTGGATTTTAAATGCTACCTATATACTATCTTTTAGAGCTCAATAAAACCAGCTAGGGATTTTTTTTTACACATATAAAGCATTCACTGGAAGGCAGGATCTTGTTTACCAATAATATTTGGTGATAAAAGAAAGTATGGCATTCACAGGCTTTTAGCTTTATACAGAAGCTTGGGTAAAGTCAGACAGCGTAAAAACATGTACCACTAATAAAAGAAGCCACCGTGTTTAACAATTTAAATACGTAATACTGTGATAGTGAGCTTTAGGTAAGAATATATTATTAGCAGGCTTTCTTCTCTATGTATGACTGGACACCATTTGGTATTCCTAATATAGTAGCATTAGAATTCTTTTTCAAGATTCCTGTGGAGCTGTACTTATTTTATTTCCATGTGAACTGCAGTCATCACTACTGTGTCCGAGCCCAGAGGATGAACTGGAAAAGAAGAGAGGGGGAAAATAATAAAAAGAGGAAATTGGTTTTCACAACACACTCAAAGCCTGAGTAACAGAGGAGAACTTTAATTATCTCCAGTCACAAAGAGAGACAGGAAATTTGGACTTTTAATTAGCCATTTGGAGTGCAGTTGGATATTTTTTTAGCTAGATAATTTAAACGCGAATAATTCAAGTCTGACTAAATGAAAGTCACATAATCAGAATGCAGATAATTGAATTTCTACTGCATTCATTAATTCAGCGTGGAGGTGTGTGTGAAGACTGCTATGATGAGCTGTCACAGCTCAATAAAATCTCAGTCAATTAATTTTTTCATTATCTTAGTATTACATCAACAAAAAGCAAAGTACGGGCATATTTCTGTACACATGCATATGGGCATGATGTGTTATATAAATACATACACATTACATCAAAATGCAAGGAAATACCTTTCTGAATCATAATCTACATCGTTTTCTTTCTTTCCTCCTTCGTCTTCTTCAGGGAAGCGTCTGTTCATTAAGGCAAACTTGTGAATGGCTTCTTCCACTGAGTATTTGGTCTGCCCAGAAACACAGGCCTCGATGTCCTCAGAGTTCAGGTGGCTCTGCAGGAAGAGGTGAAGGCTGCTGTCGGAAAGCAAGAGCGCATTCTGGAGGACTCTAGTGTGAGAAAGACGGGAAGAAGAATCAGTGAGCAGGACGGTCCGATAACCAGGAGACCTCAGAAATGTGCCGCAGAAGTCATTTTTCTACTAGGCTAAACTTTGCGTCAATTATGGGCTCTGCCCATTAAAGGGATGAAGCATATGTTAACTTTTACTCAATTATTTAGAAATTTAGGTGAGTAAAAACGTGGAGCTAATAGTTAAGAACATCTGTTAAAAGAATAACTTGAAGGACATTTCTTCCATTTAACCATCTGTTATGACCATGTGGATTAATTATGGGAATATTTTGCTTATACAGTCATAGAAATTTATTCTACTTTTAAAAATTTACTGCCAACAGCTTGTCAATTCAGTGATCTTTATTGGGCAGGCTGTCATGAAACATCAAAACTTTTAACTACTATTAAAAAGTATATCAAGACATGGTCAACATTTTTCAACATGTTTTACCTTTACAAATATTACAAGTATGCTTATGTATAGAAGTATTGTTTACTGGGAGCTCAGTTGAGAGGTGACTTTTTTATGTAAGGTTACTAGAAATTTCTCCAGAGTCTTCAGCAGTATGGCATCTCTGTTTTCAAATTGAGCAACCAAATAAAAATCACCACAGCAAATTTTGCCCTATGTCACTAAAATATAATAATTGGGTGACATACATTGGTCATCCCACATAAAAAGATTAAAGTTTGTGAAAGATTAAAGAATGGTATAAATTTTAACTTTATGCACCAGACCTAGATGGAGGATTAAAAAAAAATACCCTGTAGCAAAAACCTGCATATGCTTAAACTCAAATAACCAGTGAATGTGTTTTTTCTAAAATCCATGTCGTAGAGTAGAAAATCAAGTCAAAGTTATCCTTACATTTAAATAAAACTGGTTTTATCTTTTTAGCAAAATTTTTGATATGTAATCATTTATCCCATTAACTGGTCTGTAATGATATAACAGAAAACACTAAAACCAGATGTAGAAGATGAAACTAGAACAACTGAAGCCCATGTGTGATTTTGCCTCACATGGGATTTTTTGTATAGACATCTATGAAAAATAGATAACATTTCAAAGCAAATTAATTTTACCTTATATTTTGCATCTTTCAACAAGTAATTCAAAAGTAAGTCATTTCTGACTATTTATAAATTTAGTAAACCTCCAGAGTCATTAGGATACCTAGTCTTTCTCTTCAAAATAATTATTTTCTCAGGAAGACAAATGACTGTGATTGCACATCTCGAAACTAAACTCTTTCCGGCTCCTTTGTTTTGATAGGCTTATAATAGTTTGAGAAAATATTCTTTACTGGTCTGCTAAAAGGAAAAGGGAAACCTTTGTGCTTTGTAAAAGAGAAAAGTCTCAAGCAAAGCAACTAAATATTTGCTCTCTGCCCTGAGTTCTTCTGGCAGATGACCGTGTCACGTGATAAGATTAACTTACCCAGTGCAAGTCCCCAAGTAGTAAATCCATTTTACTACTCTTCAAGATTTATTTTCTGCACTTACAAATGTTTACCTTTCTTGTTTTAAATACTTCAAATTAAAGAAAGAGTTAGATAGCAAAGAGGGCAGCCACCTCCTAACATGAACCTGGAGGGCCAGCCAAGGAGTTGGAGCGGAGCATTTCCTGTGGCCTCCTGCCGGTAGTTTTATGCCAGCCCCGGGACAAGTGACTGCTCGTAGGATTATACTCACTGCTTTGTTTCTGTTGGAAATGTGTTTTATTTCCTTTATGAAATAATGGGTAATCTTTAAAATTGATTTTAGATGGTTTGAGGCATTACACCACAAAAATAATGAGCACTAATGCCAATGATATTGGACACAAATTCATTTTAGCTTTATTTCACGTCTAAAGCAATTCTACGAAGCCTTGAACTGCTCACGTGCTGTTATTAACCTGCTAGTAACCTAACACATGGGTACAGAAAACAAAAGTGATCGGTGCCCAGGTTGATCGGGACCTCAAGGCTACTGTCCTTTTTCTTGAGCTATAATTCAATTTCCAATTTTACTGTACATTAGACTCATTATTTCCCTGTTTTCTGTTTAATACTGCCACCTGGAGGACACACAAATAAAAAGAGAGGGAGACGGCCCACCCCATTCCCAGTGGTGAAGAGGAAAAAGGAGTAGGCTGGGAAGGGAATGTCCCCGTAGAACACGCACACAGGTCCAGAGGTCGGAAACACTGCGTCTGCCGGGCACGGCTTGGGGTTTTAGAATTTTTTTCTGTTTTACTGGCTGCACTATGCCACAAGCTTCATGGGTATGGGTTTTAAATTAAGAATTTCAAATGTATTTTAAAAAAACAACAGACATTTCATAGTGAAATTTAAAATGGAAAATTTGGAATATTTTCCAGCCTGGTTGTAATGCCATTTGACTCAAATCTGGTTTCCCATCTATCCGGGGGCTTGCCTGCTACCATCATCCCCAATCTTATTTTTCCTTGAGTCAGATTTGTGCTACCTTTTCCACAAACAAATCTAATAGCAGAAAATCAACTTCAAACTTAATATAAAGAGCACTTTGTAAAACGGTCAATAAAATGTCATTGTTAGAGGCCTCCATAAAAATAAATGTATATGATTTTCAAGCCTTATATAAAAGGAAACAAAAAACAGTCATTAGAAGTGTAAAGGAATTTCTGAAAAGATATTTATGACATGAGACAAGTTACTTCTTCACAATAACTTTAAACAAAGCAAAATCAACATTTTTCATGAATTGGTCCCAGCTGAAAATCTGGGTTTTTTTCAACGTGATATGAGTAAGCGAACTATACGGCGGCTCACATGTGGCTACACAAGATCATTTCCTCTTAACTAAGGATGTCCTAGGTCTACTGAACCCTACAGACAGTAACTAAATGCAGCCACCTAGTGTGGAAGGCTAGCAGCTTGCTTGACGTAAGGAAAAAAAAAAAAAAAACAGCCCTTTTACCTCTTACAATGAGAAAAAAACTATAACGTAAAAATGGACAAATCTTCATTGAAGATATTCATGGTCTGTGCTGTGGTGCCCTCTACTGAACACAGACACTTATTTTTTTAAAATGTGTGTGTGTGTGTGTGTGTGTGTGTGTGTCTGTGTGTGTGTCTGTGTGTGTCTGTGTGTCTGTGTAAAACTAGCTATAGTGCTTCCATGGTAGTCTTTTATGAAAAAAAAAAAATTTAAAGCCTACAAATATAAGAAATACAAAAACACAATGTGGAAGTCTAAATTGTAGTATGAACATAGTTACTTTTACAGGACGCATGCAGTGAAGAAACCAAGCCAGATATCAATTCAATCTAAAACATCAGTAGGAAGTACATTATCCATAGTTGAAAATTTACTTAGCAGGTAAATTCTTAGTCTGCAACTCTGTTGTTCTATAACTATTACAAGTGACTTTCAAGTTATAGTTAGAGAAAGGAATACAAAAGGAAGATTGTAGTCCAGATGGAAAAAATATGAACGTATTTGAAAAATCTGATTATCATATTAAATTTTACTTTAAGTAAAGAATTCTTCTAGTTATAAACTTGTCAGTTCAAGGAATTAATACAGTACCTCCTACTTTCCTATAATTTCCTTTTATATAAAACTAAGATAATACCTAACTCCTAAGGCTATTAAATACTAGGATATAATATGTGAAATAGCAAACATGTAGCAAGTGCTGAATAAATGGTATATTCACTTGGCCAAATAAACAATTTTTTTAACTTCTCAAAGATCATCCTAAATACGTACTTTGCTATTAATATGTATTAGTTTTTAATGACCTGAAAATGAAAAATATATATTTCACATTATATATAAATATGCAAAGACATTTTGATTTCATGGAGTCTGAACATATACATAGGGCTTCAGGTTCAAAAATTCAAAGCTTACATAAAAACTAGATTTCTAAAATACATGCTTGGGCCGACCAAATAACTCAGCGAATTAAAGCACCTGCAAGCAGGTCCAGGGACTGGGGGTTCGATCCCCAGGCCTGCTGTGCTGGCCCCGCCCCTCGGGGACACTGATGGCAATTGAGATTGGGCATGGTGGTGCGTGCCTGTAATCCCAGCTCTTGGGAGGCTGTAAACAGGAGAATCACTATGAATGTGATCTAGTAGTGAGACCCTGAACACCCTGTAGACTCTTCCATGAAATACAGAAAATAAAGTAAAATAAAATAAACTACATGCCCAAAGTCTGTAACACAAGTCTATCTCACATTCCAATGCTGTGATTCCTAAAGGTCCTCTATAAACAAGATACAAGCTATTGATGACCAATAGCACCAATGGCCCCTCAGAGAGCATCCAGTTGTGGTCAGGTACAGTGCTGAAGTGTACATCATGCCTGGCTTTCCTAAGTCAGCTCAGGAGCGGAAGAGGAATGGGGCCCCAGGGGCAAAGACACGAAAGGCTCCCACTATGTGTACGGAAACTGGACAAAGAACAGGAGAGCTGTGCGTTGGAATCTGAGGCACACAGAAAGGACAGGCCTCGGAGGTGAGGCCAGGTCTGAAGCCAACTGGGCAGTATTAGACTCCTACATCCTTTAGGTTCAAATCATGGAGAAGCACCAGCTTTCATTTTTAACATGAAACTAATTCATAGGCTGATGTTCTCATACTACTGAGGAGTAACACCCTAAGTTAGCTTCACCTCTGCTCCTTGATTTGATTTCTAGGTCATAGGGGCTGGGGCAATAGCTCAGTAGTTTAAGCACTTGCTCTGGTACTGAAAAAAAAAAAAAAAAAAAAAAAAAAAATTCCAGGTCATAATCCAGATCCAACTTCAATAAATCTAGCCATAGCCCTGATGTGTATGTAATGGTTCCCCATTAGAACAGAGGCTTTGAGGGGAGAAGGATTGGGCCCATTCTTGGTGGTCCTATGCCCTGATACACAGCCTGGCCTCGATTATCACTTGGCAAGTCTCCGTTGAATGCAGGACCACCACAGGATTTTCAGAGTGTGTAGCAGTCATCTGAACAACCACATCGGCAAGCCCAGCACTGTGTTATCCCACTCTACAGAAATACAGAGCAATTAAGGGATTCAAAAGAATTAAGTGATGTTTCCAAGATTGCATAACCAAAAAAAAAAAAAAAACAAGTAATCCAGAGCCAAGATTCCTGAGAGCTAGAACCCAGCTCCTCGTGAACTGAACTAGGATCCGTTATGACGTTAGCATCAAGGACAACTGCAAACAGCCAAACAACAAAATGAGCAAAAAACAACCTTCACACACATAATCCCACCATGCCCCAGGGGTCATCAGTTGTGGCAGAGCAACTGTGGATGGAAAGATTGTATTCCAAGCAATGAAGAGATTCCTAGTTAAAAACACATTCCCCGTTCTTAACTAGCGCTATAAATGCATTCTCATGCTGTCTTTTAACCTCAAACAAGGAAGACTCTTTATGAAGATGTACAGCTCCCCAGTGCTGGCTGGGACCAGGGGGCTTGCCACGCCTGCCCAGGCCTCTCTGGAAGTGGCCAGACCTAAGCTTCCCAGGGGCAGCATCTGGAGCGAGCACTGCTCTACAAACTTGGGCTGCAGGGCCACCTCCTAAGGGAGACGCCAGCCACCACCTGGGCCCCATAGAGACAGCAATTAAGACCGGAGCCGTCTCCACAGGGGAAGAGCAGAGAAAACTTGACTAGCTCTTTGTTCTGTGATGCTTACAACATCCAAAAGAAGCCCGCTGTAGTATTTTTGGAAGACCTAACTACTAATCAGTTTTTCAGGTCTCTTCTCGTATTTATTCCCCTGGCTTCTCTTCCTTTCCCTCTCCTCCCTCAATTTATATGCCTGGCTTTCTGTACGCCTCCATGACCCATTCAAAGGAAAGGCAGTATGTCAGTGTAATGGAAGTAAATATTAATATTCATAGGCATACTTAATATCCAGACCCTTTATGAGTGAGCCATATGGGGAGAGGGCAGTATATTATTTCAGGCTTGCTCTAGGGTCCTATTTAGTGAACTTGAAAGGAGATGATTTTAGATCTTGAAGCCACTAGAAAAAGAACAAATACTTAGAGGAGTCCAGGTCCTGCTACTAAGCAGCAGTCACATGGCTCAGCCTATTTCCTTATCTATAAAAATAAGAAGTTAGAAAAATAAACTCAAAGCTATTTCATGTCTGCATGTGTTCAGATAATGTTGGTGTAGGGCTAGGGGCATAGCTCTGTGGTGCTTGCCTAGCATGTATGAGGCCGTGGGTCTGATCCCCAGCACTCCAAAACGTAAGTAACAGCCAACATTTAGACACTCTGGGGCTGGGGAGATAGCTCAGTAGAATAAGCGCTTACCTGGCAAGCACAAGGCCCTGAGTTCAATGACCAGTAACCGCAAAAAAAATGCAAATAAATAAATAAATAGACACTCTGTGCCAGCCACACTGTATTCCTGTGGGTGCCTCATACTCATTGGCCCATTTAATCCTCTCTCCACCTTAGGAGGCAGGTCCTACTATGACCTCATGTTACAAATGAGAAAGCACAGCACAGAAGAGGTAAAAGATTTGCCCGAGGCCTCGGCCAACAGGGGCACAGCCAGGATCTGAACCCAGTGAGCCAAGCCTCAGAGTCACCGTGCAAGCAGTGTGACCAGCCTCCTGTGCGACAGGCCTTCTGGCTTGCAGAGAGTGAGACAAAGGGATATCCTCCGAGCGTGTATTCAAGCAGCTCTAATGGAAGTACCCTCCTTCCCTGAGTATTCTGGAATTAAAAACTGAGACTGTTCAAAAGCCACCAAAACTCCTTTACACACATTCTCTGAGAAGGGAAGAATTAAGCCCTTCGCGTGGAGGAGCTCTGAAGGGTATTATAAGCAGCCTGTTGTGAAGACCATTTCGGTCTGTCAAATCCTAAATGCTGTGACTGAAGATAGTTTTTAAGAAAAGCCTTTGTCTAAGAAGGCCCATTTGTTTCCTGGTAAATTTTACTTTTGTCAGCTGAACTCCCAAAGAATCTGCATCTTCTTTTATATCTTGAGAGACCATATATCTTCCCCATTGACTTAATTTTTCATTGTTTTCTAGAAAAATCAGTCCCAAATATGTACCACACGATCTGGGCCACAAGATGGCACTCTAATGCAGGAAATGAATTTCCAGGCGATGCTAACAGTCAGGAGTCCTGAGGCAGGAGAGTCCCCCTGGAGAGACACCACCCCACCCCCACCCCACGCCCACACCCACCCCGGCTCTCACAGAGCTCTACTGTCACACTGCAGTCTGGCCACAGAGGTTCTGTTCACTCACTTTCTGAGGAAATCTTCCAAACCCTGACGACGCTGATCAACGTGCTGGCGATTGTTCATGTTGAAAAACAGGTTTTTAGATGGAAGTTCTGGCAGTTGCCTTATGAGAAAGAAAAACAAGACTTTTTTTTAATTACCAAGAAGTCCCTAAGTGAAAGCAATTTATGCATGATAATAATTACTCCACTGCTATTGTAGAACTACTATATAAGGCATGTTGAAATCAATTACAGTCTCTTAAAGAAAAGCCCGTGTTTAAATTTCTAAGGCCTTTCACAGTCACTGTCCCTAAAAGTTGGTAAAATTCAGGTGATAAATTTTAGAATCAGAGGCAGTAGCCACAAAACTAACTAAAACAATACCTTGCAGTCAAGAAGTCAATCTAGGGCTGGTGAGATGGTTCAGTGGTCTAAAGCACCTACTTGGAACAAGCTTAGCAAAGCACAGGGACTGCGGTTTGATCCCCCAGCACCACATGCCAGCCAGCCCCGCCCCCTGGTGGGCTGAGCTGGCCACACACACACACACACAAATAAATAAAATAAAATAAAATAAATATATATATATATATATATATATATATATATATGAACACAATCTACAAAATCTCATATTATATTTATGATTTTGGGGTTTTTTTTCTTTTTTTAATGCATTTGGTACAGGGTCTCACTACACAGCTCGGACTCGTAGTGACCTTCCTGTTTCAGCCTCCCCAGTGCTGGGATTACAGGCGTGCGCCACCACACCTGGTCTGGGGGCAGGCTCAGCGCGCCCAGGGGCGGGATCAGCAGGGCAAGTGATGCTAGGGATTGAATTTACTTATAATGTATATCAATGTTTAACTATCGATGGTCGTGATAACGTCTCCTGAGTACAGTCTGAGGAGCGTCACTTACACGAGCAGGGCGTTACTCTGCAGTCGCTGTCTCAGCCACACGAACTCCCTGTATCTTCTCCGTACACAGGACGTCTTCATTGTAAAGCACATGCTGTTAGTCTGTACACAAAAAAGAACAAACAAGCCTCATCTGGGGGGACAGGCTTTCCTTCCATCAGCAGCACATAACAGGATTCCAATATTCGCTCTAAATAAAATGGAAAGCACCAAAAGTACATTTACACGTACACTAGCATTCTGAAACCCTGCACAGAACTCCCCAACATCTCAGCCCTGAAGACAGCTGGAATGGCAGGAACAAACGGCGGCACAGCCCTGCCACACCCTGGGTCCTGAGGAGCTATTCCTCATCTAACTATGAATATCACTTTCAAGGATGAATCGTGAAAAATAAATCTGAAACTTCGAAGACAGAACTCAAGGTTATTCACTGCATTTTTTGTGTGTGGGTACCGGGAATCAAACTTAAGAACCTGCACTTGTCAGGCAGGCATCGGGCCACTGAGCTACATCCCCAGTCCCATCCACTGCACTTTATGGTAGTCTTTTTTTTTTTTTTTTTTTTTTTTTTTTAATTTGGTACAGGGTCTCACTATGCAGTTCAGAGTTGTAGTAATCCTCCTGTTTCAGCCTCCCTAGCGCTGGGATTACAGGTGTGCACCACCACACCCGGTTTCCATGGCCAGCACAGCATTCAGTACCAGGGATCAAACCCAGGTCCTTGTGCTTGCTTAGACTGCTGAGCTACCTCCTTAGCCCATCCACTGCATTTTTTTAATTAATTAATTTATTTATTTGTGTGTGTGTGTATCTGTGTGTGGCCAGCTCAGCCCACCAGAAGGCAGGGCTGGCTGGCATGTGGTGCTGGGGGATGGAACCGAGGTCCCTCTGCTTTGTTAAGCTTGTTCTAGGTAGGTGCTTTAGACCACTGAGCCATCTCACCAGCCCTCATCCACTGCATTTTAACACCATCTATACTGATGGAAGAGTCTCTAGGACAGACAGCTGCCCATGGCTCTTTGCTACCCCTCAGAAGTCTTCTCCTCAACATGACTGTCCCTACTACAGATCATGGCAGTCACAAGGAGTCCTGAAGTCACTGCTCACCTGAAGAACAGCATTTCTCTCCTCTCTCAGCTGGGACACGACGGTAGAACAGGGGTGAATTGTGGATATGAAAGCCAGAAGGTTGCAAGAGCAACAGCAAGCACTTGGTAAACAGTATTCATTAATATTATTAGTTATGACTGTTGGATTCCCTGTAGCTACTCTGTGACAGAGTTGGAAAAATGCACTTCTAAGACATAATGCTTCTCCTTTGGTCAAACATAAGATGTGTAAATACTCTTCGAGTAAAATCAGAGACTGGCAAATATTTATGTCTTCCGGTCTAAAAATATAAGACGATCTCTACTATTTTTATGAAATTCTGTTGTGTAATCTTTATATTTGCCAAGTGAGAAACAAAATTTTTGCCACTAAGATTTGTATTATTTCAAAAATTATTCTTCCAATTAGTAAATTCAGTCATTTTTTTTGGGAAATCCAGTGAATGCGTGCATTAGTTCTTCAACTGTTCCCATGAAATGTGTGACACAGTTCCTGGTATTTCTGAAGTTCAAAAATCTTCAGGATGCAGAGAGGTTAAAAACCTCCCCTCCAGAGCAGCCAGTGCACTAAATCTATCCTTAATGATGTGGTAGCTAAACATGCTGCTAGGAGTCGCAGGCACAATAACCTTCTGGGGATTTCAGGCCTCATGTGCTCCAGGGGGATAACCCAGCAGGCTAAGTTACACCAGAATTAGTGCCCTAACGAGGCCGAGCAGGTGTCCTTAGTGTTTTCTCCCCAGAGTGCACTAGGCCACTGTAGGCCCTCCTGACCCCACCCACATGAGCTCAGTGAGGTTCAACCTCTTCAGTTGCTCTACTTGCTCTAAGCACTATGGATGTCCGTAGCAAATCAGCCACTTGACATCACCGGGTTAAGGTCTAGGTCTGAGCTCTTCTTTCACCAGACAGGCTCAAGACAACACAGATGGTAATCTACATAGCTCCCAGCTCTACTAGTCTAAAATTCCAAGTTAATATCAAGAATTCTAGGACCGGCCAGATCAGCGGATTAAGCACCTGCTTAGGCAGAGTGCAGTGGCCGGGGTTTGATCACTGGGCCTGCCATGCCAGCCCTGCCTGGGGGCCTGCTGCTACGGCAATTGAGACTGGGTGTGGTGGCACATGCCTATAATTCCAGCTCTTAGGAGCCTGAACACAAGAGGATCACTACAAGCCCAGTCTACATAGTGAGACACTGTAGGCCCTGTCCTAAAGACACACACAAAAACAAAAAGTCTAGAAAACAAAAAGAATTTTAAGATGGGTGCTACTCTTTTCTGTGAGGTTACTTTAAATGAGTTAAGCACCAGCTTCTCTGCCTGCAAACCCACTAAGCACAGCTTCCAACAGAGGCCATCTAGACCCCTCTAGCCCCACCGTCTGCTTCTAACTTCACAACAGGTGGACGCCTCTTCAGGATCGGACTGTGCTGAGACACTCACAGATGAAGTTCCTCTAAGGCTGTTTGTTTCTGCTAACCAAGCCCAGATTCACTGGCAACTTAGCATTGCGGATTCACTGGCAACTTAGCATTGCGGAGAGATGGCAGAATACCACCAAGTAATATCTGCACAGCTCTATTGTCTCCAGCTCTAGATAGAGATTTCTGGATTCATTTCATGTTATTTATTAGCAAAGAAGACTCTCATTATTTCTCTTTTTTTTTTTTTTTTTTTTTTGTTCCGAATGCCTTCAGGGAAGGTTTGGCTGGCTTGAGTTGTAGGGATTGAACCACAGCAACCTGAGGCTGACTGCTTTGTTGAAGCAGCCACTTAAAGAGCTGAGCTAAGGGGCAGGCCCCCCACATTATCTTTAAGAAAATTACATTTCAAGCCTCCTGTATAGTGAGTGCTACAGGTTCATAATTTCTGAGAGTAGCTAAAAGACAAGTACAGAGCTTCGTTTTATTTCACATGCTTATTCTTAAGTGCTTATAATACTCTACACAGAACACAGCTTTCATATAAGCTTATGAGTAAGACCAAAACAAAATAAAAACACAAAGCATATCCCAGGAATGGCCTATAATGTAATCATCATCATCATAAAAAAAATTCTGAGTTTTTACTTGGTTTATTTTCTAAACTTAAGGAATTTTTTTTTTTTTTTTTTTTTTTTTTTTCCGGAACTGGGGATTGAACTCAGGCCCTTGCGCTTGCCAGGCAAGCAATTATTCTACTGAGCCATCTACCCAGCCCCTAAACTAAGGAATCTTAAAAGAAAAAAAAGATCTTCCGACTATGCCTGGTTGACCGGTATACCAATGCAGGGATTTACAGCAGGAAATTAGCTACATTTTGCTTCAGATGTGTTACATCATCTCAGATAAATTCAGAGCCAGTTTCTGGCTCCCAAGAGAAGTCTAGATTAAATAAGATGGGAAAAGTGACTACCTTTAAGATCAAGGACCAATGAAGTATAGCTCACAGGCCTGTGCCAGCCTGCCGCCTGTTTTTGCAAATAGTTTTAGGAGGCTGGATCCTGCTCATTCTTTCATGTATTGTCTGGGGCTGCTCTTGGCTTCTGACAGAACTCAGTGCTACGACAGAGACATGTGGGCTCCAACACTGAACATTTTTCTTGCTTGGCCGGGTACAGAAAAAGCTTGCTGACCCTTGTTCAAGATGATTAGAGAGGGCCACACAGCACAAAAAATTATCCATGAGATTATGGTAGTATTTCAAACTAAGGTGTATCATTTCCAGCTGCCTCCTCCTTGTGCCATTACTCAAAATCTAGACTAAAGCAAATTAATTGCACATATTATTTCCTACTTTCTGATTCTACGTATAAAATGCCATATATCCTTTCACTTAGAACTCTACCTTCTGTCAAACTTTAGATTTATCAGACACTATAAAATCCAAGAATATGTTATAACATTATAAAAGTACCATTAGCAAGTTATAAATATTCTTTAAGCATAGATGTTAAATGTATTCACATCTTCACACATGAAGATAATAAACATTAAGACATTAATTTTAAAAAAGTATAAAGGTTTAAAATAAGTAGTTTTTTTTAAAAAAAAAAGAAATAAGTAGCTTTTCAATCCTAGGAACCATCTTACTGCTTCATTGAAGAAATAACCATTAGTACTATAATCATTCAAATTAAATTCTTTGAATTAGTTAAAACTTTTCAATTCTAAGTATATCATAGCATCCAATAACACATCTGCGACTGAAATGCCCTATCACCTCTACTGCATACTTACATGAATACATATCTCATAGTCGATGTAAGAATGCCAAAAGTCCTCCTTCTGGATCCTGGGATCTCGGACCCAGACACTCACAAATTCCTGCAAAGGCATCACAGACAAAGAGAACTTTCAGAATTGCAAGTCAGGCTGCAAGGGCAGGGGAAATGACGGGCCTAGAAAGAGCTGCGATGTGCTGCAGCTACTGTGGTCGCAATCCTTTCAAAAACAAGAAGTTCATGAATCAGGCACCATGGGCAAGTCCAGAAGACACTTTTGGCCACAAACGGAATTTTAAAATAACGAAAAACAGAGCTGGACATGCTAATTGGCTGTCAAATTGATGACTAATTTTGAATCATGAAAAATAAGTCCACAACATTTTCGCAAATTTTAAATGCAGTCATTTCTCACCTTCATTATCTCTAAAATGAAAACAGCAGTCCCTGCCTGGCAAACTGCCTTCTAGAAGACAAGGAAGGGGGACAAAGGCCATGTAGACAGGAAGCCACGAGAGGTGAAACTGGCTGTGTGTACAGAGCCCAGCCTTGTGACAACATGCAGCGGGAACTTCGCAACAGAAAGATACATGGGCCCCTTCTTTCAAGCCATAATTTTCTATTTTAAAAATATTTCTCAAATATTACATCATTTGATCTTCATATCTTCATGTTTCAGTTAATGTTAGAGATGTTTTAAAAAACATACATAGTGGATACTTTCTGTTCTTTTTTAAAGAAAGTAAGATTAGGGGAAAAGAGGTAACATTGAACACCTATGCATATGCCTAATAAGTTGTTCTTTTCTCAGTTGTGCTCCAAACTTTCTGATCAAGAAGATTCTGGAGCCACAGAGAAATGTGTTCGAGGATCTAAAGTGAGCCTGG
>NW_004524591.1:16242278-16274876 GCF_000260255.1 Octodon degus | reverse complement strand
ATAATAATAATAATAATAATATCTCTCTCCTGTTTTTTGTTATGTTCTGTTTTGGTTTTTTACTCTGCTACTGCCCTGATTCGAGCAGCTCTTGCCCATTGCTACTCACTGATCTCTGGGCTTGTATCAGATGCATCCCCCATACTGAGACAAAACACACGTCTATGTCACTTCCCTGCAGAAAATCCACCAAAGCCTTCTCACTAATCTTCTAGATGACATTCAAGCTTCTCGGCTAGCACTACACAGCCTCTTGTGACTTGCACTATACTTGTCTGTGATGGGGCCCCCTACACACCATGCACAAGCAATTTTATACATCATGCCTTTGAAACCACTGTCCTTTCTGCCTGGAGTGCTGCCCCCAACCTGCTTTCTTCTTTTTCCTCTTCTTCCTTTTCTTCCTCTTCCTCCTCTTCCTCCTCCTCCTCCTCCTCTCTTCCTCCTCCTCCCCCTTCTCCTCCTTCTTCTCCTCCTACTCCTTCTCCTCCTCCTACTCCTCCTTCTTCTCTTCCTCGTCCTCTTTCCTCTTGTTCTTCCTCTTCTTCTTCTTTCCCCCACCTTCACTTTTACTATGTTTTGCAAACTCCAGCTGACTCTCCAATGCAACTCAGTCTGTGCTCTTTCTGGAAACTCCTCTGGTTCACCTGGTTTCCTGGACTCTCCTGAGCCCCTGAAGCCTCCAGGCTGGACCCATCCCTCCTTGTCACACTCAACCACCCTGTACTGGGGTCACTGTTGGCCTCTCCCAGATGCCACACTCCTGCTCCTGTAAGGAGGTACAGGCTGTCTGGCGAGACTAGAGTGCCTGAAACTTCTAACGTGTCCCATTAACATCAGCTAACAAATTAACCACCTTCTGGGAAGCAAGAAAAGTATAAAATTAAACTTCAGCTGAAATAAAAACCGTACCCACGTGGATGGTTGGACTCCACATATTAATGATAAGTTATTCCGCATCTGGTCTAATGTTTATCTTAATTTAACCAGCCCCTCCCACTAAAGGTGTACCAATTAGCAGCAGAAGGGTACTGGAGCAGCGCTTAAGATCTATGAAAGCCAACTGTTTCTGAGCACCCTACAGAACTCCAGAAATGCCTATTTACATAGAAATAATTGAAAATCATTCTGATAGCTTCAGTAACTTAATCCCCAAAGTCCTGGATCAGGCAACAATTTTTAGCCTAGTTGGAGCTAAAATATGTACTTGAATGTAATAAAAGTACATTTATTTTAAAATATTCTATAATTCAGATTGGCCTCCGCGCCCCTCCCCTGCAATTAGTAGGAATTAGTGAAGTTTCACCATACCTCCAGCCACGAACAGCTTGCCCAGGCGGCCGAGGTTCACCTATAATCTCTTAATTAGACGCATCCCTCAGAACCTTCACACCATCCTTCAAGGCAATGTTGACAGCCTGTCAGCCACAGAGGGACAACCCCAGAGCTCCACACCTACAATTGCATGGATTTCCTATGGAAATGGCTTCTGCAGCCGCAGTTAGTCAATTTAATAACCTTATTAAACACTTTAATGACTTCTCGGGCCTAATGACTATATCTAGTATGAGAGAAAACACCAGGCAGAGTGGAATTAAAAATTTAAACTAGCTGATCCTTCCTGTTCTCCCTGTGAAAACCAACTTTAAAGGAATGAGAGTCCTAGCCTCTGGGAAAATCTCATTCCTGGGTTTTCTGTAGCTACCCACTCTGGTTTCAGTGGACCCTATTTCTCCATGAGCCCCAACCCAGACCTACCGCATAGCTATTTCTAGCTCCACCCCTTGTCTCTGATATGAGATGAAATCAACTCACAAATCACTGTACGTGTGCAGCACACTGGTGTGTGCCGGGCACTGTGCTGTTTCACATATTTTCCTTTAATCTTTACAACAATCCTCAGAACAAGGTAACCTTTTCACATCAACTTTACAGATAAGAAAAATGAGGCCTCTAAAGCAACTGGCCTGAAGTCAACTGATCAGTAAAATGGAGCTGGGTTTCAGGCTCAGGTCTGCCTTGTTCAGAGCCCATACTTGCAAATGTGTGCTCTCTGGTGGATCTCTTAGCAATGGTGACTACAACACAAAGTCAGTTTTACTACAGTTGCATTATTTTGGAGGGAGGAAATTACCTACTTGGCTTTGAGGTAAAGTACCAGTTAAAGCAAAGGACTTCCCTGAGACTACGTCCCTCCCATTCAGGATACCACACTGCAGTCCTGATATCTCTGAGGCACCTCTAGGCGTGACACTACCTCAGACTTCTCTTGTCTTTGATGACCTGGATCATTCTAAAGAGAACTAGTCAGGTGTTCGCTAAAATGGTCCCGTGAGGATGTGGCTGGTGTTTGTCTCAGGATTAGACTGTAGTTCTAAGGGCCTGGAAGGAAGACCCTAGGTGCCACTTGGGATATCCCATCAGGGGCCAGCTTTCCCACAACTTTGTACTTCTGGCCTTAAGTCTGTCTGATCAGTAAGCTGAGGTAGTACTTGTGACATTTCTCCACTATAAAAAAGTTACTCTTTTTCATTTCTTAACAAATATGGAAATACATTTATGTTCACTAATTTTCTTAAGCCACTTCTAATTTAACCATCATTTGCAAATGTATCTTGAAATCTATCAGAACATGAAGCTAGGAGAGTCAGATACTAAACTATAAATTCTAAGATTTCAATTTTCTGAAAATGATATACATGTGCATATAGAAAAAGACTAGAGGGAAAGAGCCCACATTTTATTCTTTCCTTAATATTTTCCCAAAAATGTTCTGCAGTAAAAATAAATCTTTTAAATCTAGAAGAAGGAAAAAGAGTGGGCTGGGGACATAGGAGTGAGGGGGTGGAGTTTTGCTTTGAGGCCTGCTCAGAAAAAAACAGCCCCTGGGTAAGTGTAACACAAATGCTACGCTCGGAGGAGGGCAGCATTCTCTGAAACCTGCTGCATGTTCTGGGGTTTTCCCAGCGGCTTTTCTTTCCTTACAGAAGAATGTAAATTCCCTCCTATAAAAACTATGCTTTTTTAAAAAATAGGAAAAGTTAATAACTGAGTATAACATCAGAAACTGAGAACAAGAAAAAGAAAGAGGGGGAAGAATAAAAAGAACAAATTGAGACCTTAGGGAATAGGGAGCAGTTCTTTAGCTTTTAGTCTGTTCTGGTTCTGTGTGTGAAGTGTGTACCAAGCACAAGGCATCACCCATGCTTAGCAGGTGCTCTACTACTGGGCTATGCTCAAGTCCCTGAAAGAGTGTTCTTCTGCCTTACTGTCTCCTTTCAAAGTTCTGTAGAGATGTTCACTGCTTCCAGTCCAGTGAGTTTCAATCAGTATTCCAGTGTAGCTCAGTGGTAGAGCATTTGCATAATGTATCTGGATTTGATCCCAACACTGCAAAACCAAAAACAAAAAGCCCCATGCTTTCCTAGACCAAGTCAGAAACTGTGAGCATCAGCCAGCAGAACAGCGCACTGCTATTACCCCTGGAGGCCACTCGTCTAGAATGGCAACGCGTCCCTCCCATCTCCCCTGGAGCACCCTGTCCTCTTCCTTAGAGGCAGGATGCATTCTGGGCCATGTGTGCCTGCGCTATGGGAGTTCTCTGCCAAGAGACTGATGGATTTATTGTCACTCTGGTACCCAGGTAGTTGCCTGGGAGTTGCTATTATCTCCCGTACAGGGTATGTACATTTGGAAGGGGGAAAAAAGATTCTTATTCCCAGAAGGATAAATCTCTAAAAGAAGATGTGGCCAGCAAAGGCCAGAAGAACAGGGGAAGCTCACCCCTATAAATATAGATACAAACAAAAGGGGCTCACCCACCAAAAGAGGCTCTAGTTACACCAAGAGCCAGGGAACAAGCCCGCCTTTACAGCGGAGCAGCGACCCTGAGGCTCAGGGCCCGGATGTCAGGCTCCAAGCACAGCCCACGTCCTGCAGGTGCAAGCTGCTTATTCACACACTGCAGAAGACAAGTTTCAGTGGGGCTGGAAACAAGGGTCCTTAGTGTTACGAGAAATAAAACTGCTCATTCTGGACATTAAAATAGAAAAAGAGCAAAAATGCCTGACTCCACAGAAGACACTGACTAAACTGTGTTTCCTGTCACAGCCACCTGCCTTTCCATTTGGATTCGGGGTTCTGTCTCATTAAACACAAAAGTTGATTCAGTTCGGTCCATCTAATTATTCTTATTAAATATGTAACCATAATATTTTAATTGTAAATTAAAGTTGCATGCATGAATGAATCTGAATTCATTTTAATCTTACAATGGCCCGATGCCAAAGCCTTTTTATGGAGAAGATCCATCAGCCTGGGTACTGCTCTCCCGGGAATTCAAACCAATATGCAAATGGAACGTGTTTAACTAACAAGGGAGACTCCTGTTCCTTTTTCTCCTCTTGCTAGATTTATTGTAGTAATAAAGCTGTTTTAACAAGAAATGTTGAATTTCCAAATATTAGAAAAAACTGTCCAACTTTTAGGAGGCTAGCTCAGAAAAAAACAGCCCTTGGGTAACTGTAACTGTAACCGGCACCACCGGTTTTGCAGAACCAGCATGTCGGTCCAGGCCATCTGAATCCTGCACAAAGATGGGCAGTAGGTCTTAAATCACATGCCCATCTCATGACTAGTTAGCACTGCCTGCTGCCTCCATGTGGAAAGCAGTTACACAAACAATGCACCTTGGTCTACATTCTAAAACAATCAGTGACGCTGCACTTGACCCTCACTTGCATGATTAGGTAAAATCAGATTTATTTTCTGTTAGCCAGCAACCAGCCACTAGGCCATGGAAAGGCTCCATAAAACTGCCCCATCCTAACTGGCACTGCCACAGTATTTAAGGGAAGCAAGGACATAAAAGTCCCTTTAATAAGTGAGGCTGTAGAAAGCCTCTCTTGATTCTACACTGAGACCTACAGAGGAGGAGGCATTAGCCAAGTGACACAGGGTGAGAAGGCTGCAGCAGAACGTGATGGCAGTGGGGAGTGTCCCGGGGACTAGAGAGCACAGAGCACTCAGGGCACTACAGGAGGTCAGAGTGAGAAGCGCCCTGCTGTAGCGCCAGGGAGCAAGAGGAAGCCTGGAGAGAGAACCAGGTTTGAGTCCTGCAGGGCCCCAGCAGCCAGATGAAGGAGTTGTGACGCAGTCCTGAGAGCAGTGATAAAAAGGAATACCATTCTGGGTGTAGACATTGGACAGAGAAGGCACAGGCAGCCGTGTAGCAGAGCACATCCAGGATGAACTGCGCATGCTGTGTTTACATCTTGCTGACTGAGACGAACATAAATTTTTCAACATTAAACTTGTATTTGCAGTATTTTTTTTCCTTTTACATAGGAGAAGAAACCTAAAATTATTTAATGCTAAAATATCATTCAATAAATTTTTTATAAGAAAGGACATGTTTCAAAGTCAATATATGCTTTCTGCTCATTAAAATTAGAGTCTACTTTTTGGTCATTAAAATGAATTTATAATAAATCAAGCGGGGCTGGGGGGATAGCTCAGTAGAATAAATGCTTGCCTGGCAAGAGCAAGGTCCTGAGTTCAATCCCCAGTACCGCAAAAAATAAATAAATAAATAAATAAATAAATAAATAAAGCTATTAAACCAAATAACAAAGAGAGCTGCTTTTTTTCTCAGTACTAGGTACTGGGGATTAAACACAGGGATTTCACACTGAACTACATCCCCAACCTTTTTTATTTTTCATCTTGAGGCAGGATCTCACTAGCTTGCTGAGTTGCACAGGCTGGGCTTAAACTTGTGATCCTCCTGCCTCAGCTTCCCAGTGCTGGCCTTGCAGACCTGGCTAAATGCTAGAAAAAAACCTTTGCTTGTTGCTTTCAGGGGAAGCCATCCCATCTCCACCTTCCAAGAGGAAAACTTTTACCTGCGATTTAGGAATAGTGCTGGGTGGGGCCCCACCCTGGAGAGGCAGGCCCACTCAGCTGAGTAGTGAAGAATTTGCCCTACTCACAGGGAGGGCTGGACTTTGCCTGTGGTGACAGGGCAGCTGGGTCTCTAGATGTGGAACATCCTGCCTGAGTAGCCTCGTCCCTGAGCCCCTGGGCACTGGACAGCCTGACAAGACTCTCCTGGGACTTTGGGCAACACTGTGTCTATCCTGGCCACCAGAGGAAATGAGCATTAAAGTTACAATCAGTTAGCTGTGCCTTCCACAGCTGCATATTCCACATCCACACTGAAAATATTGGGATGAGAAAAACTGACCTCTGAACTAAACATGTACAGATTTTTCTTTCTGCTCCTTCTTCTGTAGACAACACAATATAACAACTATGTATATAACATTTGCATTGCATTTGGGCATCAAACTGTGCAGGCTTATGCCTACTGTGCCTTTTTACATGAAGGACTTCAGCATCTGCAGATTTGGGTATCCACGGGTGGCTCCCGGAACCCATCCTCTGTGGATGCCAATGAGCCACTATGCTAGCTGAGCCCACAAAAGGAAGCCCAGGAAGTTAGGTTGGGGGGCTGTAGTCAGAACAGCACAGCCGTTCCCAAATTGTGTGAAAGATCCCAGAGGCCTGGGAGACAACAAGCAGGGCAAACACGCTCTCGGCAGTTTGCCCCGGATGTCACCCAAAAGTGGGAAAACTCAAGAAGGGGTCAGGGGAAGATAAAGCAGAGCGGCGGGAGCAGATCCAAGGCAAAGGGTGGGAGGCAGGGCCTAGGAAAACAGGAGTCACAAGAAGAGATGCTTGTTTTGTTTTGTTTTGTTGGCAGAGAGGTGCTGGAAATCAAACTCATGACCTTGCACTCGACAGGCAGGTGCTTGTGCCACTGAGCTACATTCTAGGCCTAAGGCACCTCCGACAAAGAGCAGGTGGCACCATGCCCTCCAGCTTTGTCACTGTTTTCAACCAAACAGTGAAGGCCACAGATGCGCCCATGAAAGAGGGATTGTGCCCAAGGGAGGGTACTTAATTCTTCCTGCAGCTCTCTCCTGTACACCATGAGTTTACGGTTAGTGAAAGAATCGGTGAACCCGTGGTAAATCCAAATGCATGGGGGATTTATACCCAGATTTGTGATGACATACCTCTTTTTGTTGTTCTGGAAACATCTTCAGCACAGGATCCAATCAATCTGAAAAAGAAGATGGCAGCACTGGGTGACTTGGGATCTCCCCAGCGGAGTGGCTAAACATCTCACTGCCCCCGCAGCCCTCGGCCCGTGGATCTCTTCTCCTCCCTTGCTGTCTTCTGCAGCTGACCTGACCATAGTGAGCATCAGTCTGCACTGGAGACAGAGTGAAGATCACTGCGCATCTAAGGCAGCTGGATGCTCACAGGCCCTTGAACTGCAGAGCCAGGCAGGCAGGCTGGGGCTGGGGCTCAAGAAATCAGAGGAGACCTTGAGCTGTGACCTGCCAGTCAGTACAGCCAGCCTGTCATTTGATTCCAGGCCCTGCAAGTCCCTGGGGCTGTCCATTGCTCTTTATACTCCATTTATTAGACATACATTGGAGTTAAAATATGATCCCTGCTAAACAAACAAACATACATACATAATACATAAAATTCCCTGCTATATGCACACACATATATTCTTACAACCTAATTATGACTGTGGCCTATTTGCCCTTATTTTACTAAGTCCAAACACATGCCTTGGATACTTACTAGCATTCAGAAATATTTCCAAAGTCAATAGTAAATGTCTGTGGCAGTACAGAGAACACAGGAAATAAAACACAAGCTGCAACCTCCGGCCCCTACAGAATCATCAGGAAGATAACCCGCAGCTGCCCCCAAAGAGGATTTCTGCAGAGGGTGAGGGGACCACGCTGTGAGCAGCAGGCAGGCGGGTTTCCAAGGGGCAGCTCCCTCCACAAGGAGGGGCTGGGGCTTCCCAGAGAAGGCAGGGGAGGATGGGGGCATCTCGGCATTCAGGAAGAAGAGTACTTCTGGGGTAACAGATGCGTGACAATGACAGGCACAAAGGACAAAAGGTTGATAAATAGTGCAGAGATGCCAGATCAACTAAGGGACAGAGTTTTGGAAGGTGTGGCTGAATCATGGCAGCCAAAAAGACATGTCCATATTCACTTCCTGGGACCTGTGGGAACTTAGAGCCACTTCCTGCCTCTCCCCTCACCCCCCCCCGCCACCATGGAAAGGGGGACTTTGGAAATGTAATTAAAGATCTCCAAATGGGATGATCCTAGAATATGGAGTAGACCCTGTGACCAGAATCTGTATTTTTTTTTTTTTTTTAATTTAGGACAGGGTATACAGGGTGTTCAGGGTCTCACTGCATAGATCAACTCATTGTGATTTGCCTGTTTACAACCTCCCAAGAGCTGGGATTACAGGCACGGGCCACCATGCCCAGTTTCAATTGTTGTCTCACCATGCCCTGGGTGCAGGGCCAGCATGGCAGTCCCGGGATCGAACTCCCAGCCCCTGCATCTGCCTAAGCAGGCACTTTAATCCGCTGAGCTATTTGGCTGGTTCCAGAGTCTCTATTTTAATAAAAGGAAAGAACACCATGGAGGCAGAGAAGGAGTGATGAGCCACTCACCACAGGACACAAGAAACTAGAAGAGGGCAGGCAGGATCCTCCCCAAGAGCCTCCAGGGGAATGGGGCCCGGCCGACACTTTGATATTGGGCCATGCATCTCTAGAACAGTGACAGAGTAAGTTTTGTTGTTTTAAAAGCCAAGCTGACAGTAATACAGGAGGAAGCTCATACAAAAGGAATCTGTGGGGAGCAAGCTAAAAGGACAGGCTGGGGTTGCAGCAAGGGATGGGGGAAGCTCTGTGCGCACTGATGCATTCCACCCGCCAGTGCTGACGGAGCTCCTTCAAGGAGTCACGTGCTGAGGGCCTGTGAGGGTCACACGGGTCACCCTTTGGGAAACAGGGTGGACTCAGAGCTTCAGAGCTGACTTCACAACGGCAGCATGGGGATGATATGAAAGCACAGGATGACTAAGCGCCTGCTTAGGCAAGCGCAGGGACGAGGTTCAATCCCCTGTACCAGACTCGGCCCCTGGTGCATTAAACTGGCCACCGAGACTGGTGTAGTAGAGCACACCTGTAATCCCAGCTCTGCGGAGGCTGAAACAGGAGGATCACTAGGAATCCAACCTGCGTAGTGAGACCCTGTACCAAATACAAGAAAGACAGAAAGACAGACAGAAAGACAGACAGACAGACAGACAGACAAGACAGACAGACAGACAGACAGACAGACAGACAGACGCACAAGGCACCCTGTGACAAGAATGGAAGAACACACAATGGCAATGAGTCTTGAAGCCATTGTACCAACTGAAGTAAGACAGTCACAAAAAACAAACACCACACTAAGCACCTACAGTAGTCAAATCTAGAGACAGAGGAGAATGGTGGCTTCTAAAGGTGGAAGGAGATGGGGAATGGAAAGTTGTGGTAATAGTTTCACTTCTACAAGAACAGAGTTCTAGAGACTCACTGTACAACGTGAATGTACCTAAAATTAGTCAACTGTATACCCATGCACAGTTAAGATGATTTTATGTCACGTGTGTTTTATCACAACCTTTTTTAAAAAATTAAAGAATGGAAGTACTCAAGAGGAAGGAGGCTTTACGAAGAAAGCAGCACTGAAGGTGCAGCCAGATGGACAGTGTCCTAGTCCACAAAGCAAAAGGAGGAGACACAATAGGCTGAGTGGCTGGCATGAGCAGGGGCAGAGGCTGGAAGGAGCAGCTTGGGCGCCCCAACACCAAGCCCTGCACCAGGCCAAAGCTGCAAGGTGGGTCCCATGTTCCTAGGGTCTGTGCTCCCTACAAAGTACATGTTGCACATTGCTGAGCCTCTGCCCAACCAGACCCTGTCACTCTCCACTGTGAGACAGTCGAGCCTAGGCAAAGTGTCAGTCACTGTGCTCCTTTCCTACCACAGTTCTGCCTCCAAAGAGGGCGATTGCTACAGTTTAGATCTGAAGTTTCCCCCAAAGGCCCTTATGCTGAGAGCTTGGTCCCCAGCCCACAGCATGGGGGAAAGGGGTTTGGAATCTTTAGGAGGTAGTGTCAAGTAAATTAGGTTACTGGTAGGGAGTGTGCTCTTCAGGAGATACTAGGACTCTGGTCCCTCCTCTTCCCTTCTCTCACTCTTTCACTTTCCAACCACCAAGAAGTGGGCACCATCCTCCACCACATAATCTCTGCCATGCTGTGTGGCATTGCCACAGGCCCAAAAGCAACAAAGCCACCTTATGATAGACTGAAACCACAAGCCAAAATAAACATTCCCCTTTGTGAGTGGTTTATTTTCTGTTATTCCATCCTAGTGACAGAGAGCTGAGTAGCTCTATTCTACAAAAAAAAAAAGTTGCAGGCAACAGTCATGGTACTTCTGGGGGGCAGGGTGTAAGGCAGGAGCCCCAAGGAACACTGTGGAGAGAGAACCCAAGTAGGGGGGTCAACTGGACAAACTGGGATGGTCTCAGGAGTACCTAAGAAAGTGGGATGAGACAGGTGGCTGATTCCTGGGACAGCTAGGAGTTGATCTGAGGTCCTCAGAAGTGTACCACCACCCTCCAAGAAGAAAATCTCCCTTGCATCCAGAGCGAGAGCTCTAAGAGCTTGCTTAGAGCTGTCATGGACTGTGGGAGATGGGAACCAAACACTACTGGTAGGAGTGTGAGCAGTTCTAGCACTGCTGAAAGATAATTCTGCTGTGCGTCTCAAAAGCATTGTGAAATTATTTAAGGTCTGTAACTCAATAATTTGATCTCTGAAAACTCACTCTAAAAAAAATCAATGCAATAATGAATATGACCATTATGTACTGCAAATATGTACTGATAAAAAATTTAAAATTAGTGCAATATGTGCAAAATATTTGTAAATGAAATAATGTCCCCAATGTAATTGTTTTGGAAAAAAAAAGATCAAAGGAGCCAAGAACATGGCACATACCTATCATTCTGATTACTTGGGAGACTGAAGCAGGAGGATCAGAAATTTGACACAAGCCTAGGAAACTTAGCAAGATCCTTTCTCAAAATAAAGAATAAAGGCCAGGCATGGTAGCACATGCCTATAATCCTAGCTAGCACTTGGCAGGCTGAGGAAGGAGGATTGCCATGAGTTCCAGGCCAGCTGAGCTGCAGAGTAAAACTCTGCCTCAAAAAAACAAAAAAACTAAAAAGGGCTGAGGGTTTAGCTCAGTTGCAGATCACTTGCTTACCATGCATGGGACCTGGTTCAATCCTTAGTACCACCACCAAAAAGAGAGAGAGAAAAAAAAAGTAAAATAAAATGGAATCTAGGGGCTTGCTGGTTAGCTCAGTTGTTAAAGTGCCTCCTTGGGCAAACCCAGCCAGGCGTAGGGAACCACAGTTCAATCCCCAGCTCCACATGACATACCAGACCTGTCTTTTAGGCAGCCTGAGCCAGCCAAATAAATAAAACAATAAAAAATAAAATGGAAATCTAAGTGCTCATAAGTAAATTAGAAAAAATGAATTGTGGTGTACTTTATACTAGACTATGTTGTAGCCTTTATAATTAGGTCATAGAAGAATATTAAAGGCTGTTTAATGGGGCCAGGGAGATGGCTCAGTGGACTAAGCACTTCCCTGGCAAGAGCAAGGGCCTGAGTTAAATGCCCAGTTCCGCCAAAAAAAAAAAATAATAATAATAATAATAATATTAAAATAAAATAAAATAAAGGCTGTTTAAGAAGTAGTTAAGTGATTTCTTTGAGGGGAGAGGGTGAACTCAAAGCCTTTGCACTGAGATTCATTCCCAGCCCTTATATTTTCTATTTTGCTACATGATCTCACTAAGTCACTAAATTTCCCTGGCTGAGTTCAAATTTAAAATTCTCCAGCCTCAGCCTCCCACACTGCTGGTATTCCAAGCATGTGCTATCACACTTGGCTGTTAAGTGATTTTTTTTTTTAAGTATCTTTTTATTTCTTTGCTCAGTTATTTAAGAACTGGAACCTATACAAGATGAAGTCATCAGGCCAGTGAGATAGCTCAGTGGACTCAGCACCTGCTTTGGCAAGTGCAGAGACCAAGGTTTGATCCCCAGTCCTGCATGCAGTGCCGGCCCCACCCCTGGGGCAGGTTGAGCCTACAACTGAGTCCACATATGGTGGCACACACCCGTGATCCCAGTGCTGGAGAGGCTGAAACAGGAGGATCACTATAAGTCAGAACTGCATAGTGAGACCCTATACCAAATACACAAAATTTTAAAAAAGAAGAAGAAGCTATCTGTATATAACAGTGATTATATGCAATGGTTATCTGAGTGGCAGAATCATAACTGTTCGTTTACTTCCTTTTCTTCTACACTTCTCCAAGAATACAATCCATTTGTTCCTTCTAAAATCTGAAAAATGTACATTTTTCTGAAAGAAAGTAAAGGGGGCCTACCCCTTAGCTCAGTTCTTTAAGTGGCTGCTTCAACAAAGCAGACAGGCTCAGGTGGCTGTGGTTCGATCCCCAGAACTCAAGCCAGCCAAACCTGCCCTGAAGGCATTCGGAGCAAAAAAAAAAAAAAAATCCTGAAAGTAAAACCTAATATGCTCAATTACTTTCATTGCAAACCCAAAAATAAGTCAGTTTCATTCTTGCTGTTCTCATTTCCTCCTACTTAAAAATCACTGACTTCCTACATTCATGTCTTGAAGACAGTCCATCGGTAAGATGTGCTATAAATTCAAAGCTTTGCAAAGGCTAGTCTTGTTTTTGGATTTAGTTGTTCCTTTGCTGTACTGAGGACTGAGTCAGGTGCATTACATCCCCAGCCCTTTTTATTATTTATTCTGAGATCAAGTCCTACTAACTTTCCCAGGCTGGCCCCACACTTGTCATCTTCCTGTCTCAGCCTCCCAAGGGCTGGGGTTACAGGTGTGCACCCCGCACCCAGCTGGACAAATCGCTGTTGACAGAGGCATCAAAACCACTACAAAAACAGCCTTTCAACAAATGGTGCCTGCACCCCTGAAGAGCCCTATGAACAAGAACTTGAAGTGGACAGCCACATGGAAAAGAAAGAAGCTAGACTTCTACCTTTTACCAAATATAAAATTTAACTTAAAACAGATCGAAGACTTAAGTATCAAAGCAAAAGCTTTAAAACTCATAGGAAAAACAGCAGTAAAACTACATGGCCTTGAATTAAGCAAAGGATTTTTAGACATGAAACCAAAAGCATAAGCAACAAAACAAAAAATAAGCTTCATGAAAAGTTAAAATTTTGGGCTGGGGAGATAGCTAAAGGGAATAAGTGCCTGCCAAGAAAGCCCAAAGTCCCAAGTTCAATCCCCAGTACTACTAAAAAAAAAAAAAAAAATTAAAATTTTGTGTTTAAAAGGACACCACCAGAAAATAAAAAGACAACTTAGAAAATGAGAAAATATCTACAAGTCATATATCAGATAATATGTTTTCATCTAGAATATATAAAGAACTCTTACAACTCAACAATAAAAAGACAATCCAATTCAAAAATGGGCAAACAATGGGGCGTGGTGGCACACACCTATAATCCCAGGCCTAAGGAGGCTGAGACAAGACAACTGATACAAGTTTGAAACCAATCTGGGCTGTGCAATGAGACCCTGTGTCAAAAAACAAGTGCACCAAAGACCCTAAGAGACACTGTGGCAAGGATGATATTCAAATGATCAATAAGCACCTGAAAAGATGATGTAATTAGTCATCAGAAAATGCAAATCACAACTATAAGATACTACTTCTTCCTCCCTAATCAGTTTCAAGTCCCAAAAAAGAAATAGATAATAACAAATGTTGACAAGGACATACAGAAATAGAATGTTTCACTGGATGCAAAAAATGATGACCCACTTGTAGACCAGCCTGGCACTTACTCACATGAATATACACAGAGCTGCCATTTGACTCAGCGACTCCATTCTACATATCTGAGAGGATGAAAATGAGCCCACAAAATCCTGTATGTGAATATTCATACCAACATAATTCATAACAGCAGAAAAGCATGAACAATTCTAAGGCCATCAAGAAGTGCATAAATTATCGTGCTCTCATACAACGAAATACTATTGAATAATAAAAAGACAAGCTGCAACTTGGGTGTACCTTGAAAACCTTGCACCAAGTGAAGGACGCCAGTCACAGAAGTCCACGTATTAGAAGTGCAGTTGCTTAGGGCTGAGCATAAGAGGGAAACTTAGGGGACAGGGAAACTAAAGGTACAGAGTTGTTTCTTCTTGAGGTCATCAAAATATTGTAAAATTCACTCTGACAAGAATTGCATAAAGCTTTAAATATACTAAAAACCATGAGTGTATCATATGATGTGGGTCATACTCCATAAAACTTTTTTTTAAGTGCTACTTGAAACTCTGAGCCTGATTCCATGCATTCATTCACCTGACCTGAGTCCAGGACATCCTCACATGGCCACAGGTGTGACCAAGCTGAAACTCCTCCCGGCAGCCTCTGGGGCTTCCTCAATGCCCCCTGGATCGGGCCCTACCTTTCCTCCTCTGCCAGCTCCTCTGCCAATGCTCTTTCCACTCTGCCTCAGAAGCTCCCCTCAGAGCTGTAAGGCTCAGAGGGACTAAACACTCCCACCCCTGACCTGCTGGCCAGCAGCACTGCGCTCTGCAGGGAACTCAGCTCTCAGCAGGGAACTCAGGTCCTAGTTGTCATGGCAAGCACAGGAAAGGAGATAAGATGGGACAAGAAACTCTGCAGGTTCCAGGAAATCTGGGGACATCTGGAGACACCAGAGAATTTACACTGGACACTTCAAGGACTATGGCCACTAGTTGTAAGACTACCAGAGATCTTTAACCCTAGATGTGCATTGGGATCTTCCTGCGTAATGTCCCTGCCTTCTCTCTAACCCTATAGAAAGGGACACAATTCTCTTTGTTCCTGTTGTGTTGCCTTTACACGCGCCTAGTGGTCTCTGCTGGTTTTCCCCCTCCTCCTGTCTGTTACATATGTTATAAGAGCCAGAAAACACCGCACAACCACTCTCACAGCAATGGCTTAGCTAAGTCTGGCCTTCTTACCACTCCTTCCTTTGTAAGTCTTTGTCCTGCCAAAACCACAGTTGGAGTTGCCCCAAAAGGGGATGCTGGGGAGATTCCTCAAGGGAGTGCCCCAAACCCAACCAATATAGGTTGGTTCCAACTGCAAAGAAAGCAGCAGTAGGCTGGGGAGATAGCTCAGTGGTCTAAGTGCCTGCCTGGCAAGCACAAGGATGTGGGTTTGATCCCTGATTCCATATGCCGTGCCGCCGTGCTGGCCACCGAAACTGAACATGGTGGTGCATGCCTGTAATCCCAGCAATGGGGAGGCTGAGACAGAAGGATCACTAAGAATCCGAGCTGCGTAGCAAGACCCTGTACCAGATAAATAATTAAATAATATATTTTTTTTTATTTAAAAAACAAACAAACAAGACAAGCAGCACCAAGTACTAGGGTAAGAGCAGAAAGCACGGTTTAGGAAAATTTAGGTACAGCTAGCTGCAGCGTCCCTGCCACGGACAGAGAGGTTCCCAGGTGTGTCCCGGGACATAGGTCAGCGGGTAGACTTTACGTGAAGATGTGAGGAATCTGACTCAGGCGAGGACTAGTTTCTTTCAGCTGTAAACTAGACACCGTTTTATCAGTGCAGAGGAACATTCAAAGCGCTAGGCTCAGGCCTCAGGAGGCTGCAGTGCAGGATGTCAAGGTACTCTGTGAGGACACAGGAAGTGGGGGGATTAGAGTGCCTTGCCCTTTACCCCAAGTGGACTGTTTGGATTGGATTTTTATGAATGGCTCTTAAAGTCTCCTATGCCCTCCTCTTTTGTGATGTTCCCAGGGCTGGCAGCACAGTGTGGACTCCCCTGAAGGACCTTACTCCTAAGTTGACAAAGCACTACACACAAATCCTAAACCAAAGGTAAATACAAGTGAATGTTACAAAACCTAAATTCACAAGTTTTAAAAAGCTTTCAAAGCACTTGCCAGGCAAGCGCAAGGACCTGAGTTCAATCCCCAGTTCCGCAAAAAAAAAAAAAAAACCTTTCAGTCCCTCGAACTGGAGTCTCAGAACCTATTTTTGCTTCCTTCCTTTTCATCCTTTCCAAATCCAACGGGTCACTAAGCCTTGACACTCCTCTCTCCTGATGTCTCCAAAGTCCACTCCCTTCCTTCCTCCTCCAGTGTCACTGGCCCCATCAAGCTCTCAGGGTTTCTCTTCTGCACTCTGATTTGCTTAAGGCCTTCCCATCAGCCAAGTAGTAGAACCTTTCCTGCGGAGGCACGGAAACAGCTATCTGCACCTGATGCCTCAGTGTGTATTACAGTTTTAGATTCAACAGTGGCAGATTTTGGTTTGGTGTGATTGAGTTGGGTTGGGTTGGGTTGGGTTGAGTAGGGTTGGGTTGGGTTGGGTTGGGCTGGGCTGGGTTGGGTTGGGTGGGTTGGGTTTGGGTTTTCTGATTTTTTGAGACAGGGCCTCCCTATGTATCTCCAGGTTGGCCTTAAGCTCCCAAGGACCCTCTTGCCTCAGCCTCTGGAGTGCTGGGATCACAGGTGTGAGCCACCAGGCCCAGCTCAGTTTTAGTTTGAACAGCCTACTTATATTATCTTTAATCAATCTTGTTTCATAATATTTTAAATGTAAGCCAATAAAATTGCCTTCTCTATGTCTATTACAAAACTATATATAAGTTGTTAAAATATAAATCTACATCTGATCAATTTTACTAGGAAAAAGCTTTAAAGGACAGATCCCAAAAACTAATTTTTAATATTACTTTGAAGCATTAAGACATCTAAGAAAGCCCTAGGGGCCTTTGAACCTATTAGGCTCTAACCTTATCAGTCACAGGAAGGGGAGAGGGGTGTCTGTGAATTCTATTCTAGTTTCCTAACAAAAACCCAGGGGTGGAAAAACTTCTTCCAAGATCAATGCCCTCACTGCTTTGTAGGACTCCCCAAATAAAACATCTTAACAGTCTGAATCCTACAGCAAGGGTTCCTAAATGCCACTTAAGCCCCTGACCAAGTTTTTAAGGGCTCATAGCAAAAAGAGGAAAAAGAAAATCAATGCATTAAGCTCTGTTCTAAAGCTAAATATCCCAACATAAAGGAGTTACATATTTGCTTTATTCTGAGGTTATATTTGCACTATTTTGGGGGTAGTAAAACATTCTTTCTCTTATAAAATGACAACATACCTGATGAAGATAGGGATTTTTGTCTTTTATATGAAAAGAAGTAATCTTGAGCAAGAACCACAACCTTCTTTTTTAAATTTTAGCAGCACAAGAATTCCACAATTCATAACAGGCATAGTAGAATATACCTGCAATGTCAGCACTCTAGGAAGATGAGACAGACCCTAGCAACTTAGAAAAGTTGGGTCTCAAGTTTAAAAGAAAAAGACTTTTAAAAGAGGAAGAAAATCTAGCTCAATACAAAGAACTTAGGTTCAATTCCCAGTCCTGCAGAAGAAAAAAACAAAAGCCACAATTCTGAGTGCCACTCATCTCACCATTCCCAAATCCTGTCCCAAGTATGAACCCTGGGCCAGCCAGATAGCTCAGCAGATTAAAGCACCTGCTTAGACAGAGGAAGGGGCTGGGAATTCGATCCTCCGCCTGCCATGCCGGCCCTGCCCCTGGGGTGTGCTGAGAGTGCTGAGAAGCCAATTGAGACTGGGCATGGTGGTGCACATCTGTAATCCCAGCCCTTGGGAGGCTGAAAACAGGAGGATCACTACCAGTCCGATCTGTGTAGTGAGACCCTGTAGACCCTGTTCTAAGTACATAAAAATAAAAAATTAAATTAAAAAAAAAAGGTATGGACCCTGATAGGGTTTGCTGGGTCCTCACTATCCTACCAACTCTAGCCCAGTAGTAGTGGCTGCCTAAAGTATTAATTAAGAAAGATCACAAGGCATTGCCTGGCTCAGTGGGGAAGGGGGAAGCCCAGCCAATTAGTGATGTTTGGCATGCATGAAGAGTGGTCACGCACTGGGAAACTAAATGGGCAAGTGACACAGACTGTATCTGACCAGGGTGGTCTAAGACTTGACGGAGCCCATTACTAAAGTCACTTGGTAGAATATAAGTGAAAAGAATTGCATGGCTTGTGAAGTCCTTTATAGACTGTGTCACTGCTGAACACAGAGAAGAAGAGAACAGGGAAATCAGGAAGGTGCTCACTGGTCAGCAGGCCTCGCTCACTACCTCCTGGTCCATGATTCATTCCTGCCTCATTGAAACCTCAGCAAGCTGTGACTGCTGAGTCCCTTACTTCAAGGGTCTGCTATACACCTGGGGAGGGCATTCGGCCAAGTTAGGCTGGTCAAGAAAGGGCAGGGCAAAGGACTCAGAGAACTGACCACTGGGATTTTTTTTCAAAGAAATCTTCCATTTGATTGCACATCAGCAATTTAAAGTCCAAAGATCAACAATATGTAAAGGGAAACAAAAGTACTTGAGCAGTGGGACAAAAACCCAGACTGGCTTTATTGTAGAACTTACAAAGCAGTATTCTCTGCAAACACATATGGGCTGAAGCAACACCCAAAGTTAACAAATTGCACCTTGGTAATTGTGCAAAGGCTCTAGTTTTAGGAAGTCCTCATCCCCACTGCATAGCCCTGCCTGGGCACTGGCTCTGCCTACGCTGCTTGGCCCACCTGCCTGCCTTGTGGAAAGAGGAAATGGGCACGGGAGGCAGAAACGCAGCTGAGGCGGCCCAGAGCTCAAACTTCCACCTCCTCAAGATTTTGCTGGAGCCTACACATCCTTCTCAGAAGGAATGCTCCAGAAAGACCTGCCCCAGGGACAGAGCCACAGGGGATGGCTGCTCTCTGCAGCCCTGTTTGTAAGGGACAAAGCTGAGACAACTCACTTATGCCCATTATTAAGGAAATGATTAAGTAAAGTGGGACACATTCACAGAAAGCATACCTTCTAGTTCCAAAGAAAGAAATGAGTCAGCAAGTGCTGAAATTGGGAACTGCCCACGACGTACAAAGTAGAAACAGCAAATTGTTGAGCAATGCGTAGTGTGATTCCATTCTGTGAGTACAAAATAAGCACGTATACGCACTTACGAGCATGTCTATTTTGCGAATAAAAAGATTCCAGAAGGATATATGTCAAAGCGTGTCAAAGTGAAATGACTGGGGCTGGCAAGACAGTTCAGTGGACTAAAGCATCTGCTTAGGTAAGCTTAGGCAAGTGCAGGGACCGTGGTTTGATCCCTGGCACCACATGCCGTGACAGCTCCGCCCCCCCGTGGGCGGAGCCAGCCAGAGTCTGGGCGGGTGTGGTGGCGCACACGTGTAATCCCAGTGCTGGAGAGGCTGAAAACAGGAGTCCAAGCTGCATAGTGAGACCCTGTAACAACCAAATACATTAAAGAAAAAACAAAAACAACAACAACAACAAAAAAACAACGGGGAAAAAGGAGCTTGCCTGCTTTTTTTTTTTACTTTGTATACTCTCAGATTTTTAACCTTTTAAAATACATTACTTCAAATAATATATACATATAAGCATACAAGTAAATAAGAATCATCATCATTCCTCTTTTGCTGACAGGAAAAACCAACTACCAGGAAAGCAACCACCTGGAGAAGCGAAGCCTTGGCTCCCTCCATCCAGCAGCTGTTGACGTTTCTCCAGGCCATCGCTGGCACATCAGGCTGTATTCTGACTCAGTTTTGATCAGTCAAAAACAACATTTAATTTCTGAGGCAGGATTTTCATTCGTGGAAGAATTAAATAAGAACTACAGAGCAGATCCAGAAGGTGAGATAGTAAGAGCGGCCCAGATCCACATTCGTCTGTGATGGGCTCTCTGGCCTCAGGTCTAACTGACTCATCTTTCCAACCCAGCCATCTTGCCTTCATCCTCTCTGTCTTTTTCTTTTTCTTTCTTTCTTTCTTTTTTTCTTTTTTTTTGCCAGTTCAGCCCACCCTGGGAGCAGGTCTGGCAATGGCATGCGGTGCCAGGGATCAAACCGCAGGCCCTGCACGCTTGCCTGAGCTTGCCTAAGAAGGCGCTTTAGACCGCTGAGCTATCTCACTGCCCCTTGCCTTCATCCTCTCTGAATGCAGTTTATCTAGCACTTATCCTGCTCTTGCCTCTACATGATCTGAAGCAATTTCCAAATGGATTTAAGGAAATTGATCTGAAAATGATAAACTTGTGAACAGGAACTAAACTTGCAGAAATGGAACGAAGGAGGACTAAGTAAAAATTCTATTTTGAATAGAAACTCCTTGTTATGGCTTGCATTACATGCCCCCAATGCCTCCTGCAATCTCAGCTGGGGCTTTTCAGAGGTACCTGGGCTTCAGGTGTGTGATGCTGAGATTAAGGGGGTGTGATTGGCTCAGCATAGTGCTGGGTATAGGTAATAGGAAGGCCCCCTGGGTGGGGCAGGAAACACCAAAAGCGGGTGTGGCCTGGAGGAAATACCAAAAGAGGAGATGGCCTGGAAGGGAACAAAGGGAGAGGAGGGCTACTGCCACCGCCACCTCCCTACTTCACTGCTCTGCCACTCTCCTGCCTTCTGCCCACCATGAACTGTTCCTCCCCTGCAAAGCCTCTCTGATGGGCCACCCTGCCTCCATGCCAGCCATCTGAGACAGCAAGCTAAAATAGACCTTCGTTTATTTAACTTGAGTGCCAGGTATAATGTCTCAGCAAAGAGAAAAGTCATTTCAAAACACTACTAACATTTCATAAGCATATTTAATTTCCAGTTGATAACCACTAGAGCTTCTCAAACTACATACTGTAAAACTAAGATTTGTAATAATCAAAAAAAAAAAAAAAAACAATCCAGAAAGATGTTGTTACCTTATCCAGTTCTACTGATTGCATAAATATAAATTTGTTAAACTTCCTCAAGTTCTCCAGAGGTCCCTGATATTTTTCATAAGCCAGTCTGGTGACCAAGCAAGGTAATAAACCTCTTGACACATGCCTACCTAGCTCTATAGAAACAAGGGTCTGATTGTCTTCAAAAACTAGCTTAAAAACTAGCAGTACAAGTTTAGAGCCCTTCACATGAGAGTTCAAATCCCAACAGTACCATCCTGGCTGTGTGAGCCTGAACAAAACCTCTCTGAACATCAGTTTTATTGTGGACAGAAAAGAGGATCTTGACAGTACCTATTTCATATGGTTGTCATAAGGATTAAATCAAGACTGGGCATGGTGGTGCGTGCTTGTAATCCCAGGGTTTGGGAGGCTGAAAACATGAGAATCACTACGAGTCCAATCTACGTAGTGAGACCCTGTAGTCCCTGTAGACCCTGTACCAAATGCATAAAAAAAATAAATAAATAAATAAGGATTAAATCAGATAATATACTGAAAAAACTTAAGCAATGTGCAATTAAAAGTTAAGTATTAACACTGGCTACCTCTTTGGGACCTATTTCTTCAAAATATAAGAACAGTGGGAAAGAGCGAAACTGTTTTATTCCTGGAGTTGGTCTGTAACTCAGGGGTGACCGTGTGCTTAGCATGCACAAGACCCTGGATTCAATCCCTAGCACAACAACAACAGCAAAAAAGTTGTATTACTCCAATAAAAACATGGAATAATCCTTACACATACATCTCCACAGATCAGAAAGAAAAAAGTAAGCTGTATCTTCGTCTCAAAGTATGCAGAGATCTCTGCTCATTTAGCTACGAGAAAGAACCATCTGTAATCAGAAGCATTGCCGGGGGGGGGGATTTTTGGTAAGAAAGGAACGATTTCAATAGCGAAAGCATGCATTAGTCTACTCCTGAGGATAAGCTGCATCGGAAATGTAGATGTGCTGTAACACAGTTCCCTCAGTTCACAAGCTTACCTCACTGCACAGTTCTGGTTGAAAGAATTAACTTCATGACCTGAGGGAGCATTATACTGCTGTGTCTTAAAATTCTATCCCAGATGTATTATAACTGTTTGCAAGTGAGCCCCACCCTGAATATGATTTCCTACCAAGAGCAACCTAAGGATCTCTTCCACAGCTTAGATGATAAGGACATGTATCCTAGGTATTTGGTTATTGTGCTAAAGAAGAGATTTAAGGGCCAGCAAGATAGCTCAGTGCACTATGTGCCTGCTTAGGGAAGTGCAGGGCCTAGGATTTGAACCCAAGCACCACAGGCCACGCAGCCCTGCCCCCAGGCACACTGAGCCAGCCGTCTAGACAGGGAATGGTGATGCATACCAGCACTGGGGAGGCTGAAAACAGGAGGATCACTACTAGTCTGAGCTGTGTAGTGAGAGCCTGTACCAAACACACACACAAAAAAAGAGAGGTTTAAGTAAAAATCTTCTTGAAGTTCCTAGTACAGAAAACACATAAAATAATAAAAACAGATACCATCTACACGCCATAGTGTCAGCCCCATGCTGAATATCTTATGCATATTTTCTTTTAATTTTCACAATCACCCATTTTACAGATGAAGACACTAAGGCTTAGAGAGGTGAAGTAATCTGCTCAAGGCCACTACGACAGGGTCAGCAATTGGCTGAAGAGCGACAATGGGGAATTCCAACTCATCTGTCAAAAAAGTTACCCACCTATCACTTTTCACACCTCAGTGACAAGCTCACTAACGCAGGGCAGCTTAGTCTAACCCTCTACAAGGTCAAACTCAGGCACTCCTCCCTTGTACTATCTTACTCTGCAGCTCTGAGCACAACAATAGTCTCCCCCTCGCCGAATACTGAGACTGTCTCCCACCAAACTGTCAGCTCCGGACACCAGAGCTCCTCAACGTTCTTGTTTGTTTAGGAACTTTGGCCTCTATCGTACTACCACACACATGGGCAGCAGCAGTCCCCGTTCCCAGTTACACTGACTGAGCAATGGAGAAACACAATGTCCAGAAAGAACCCAGCAGCCAGGATACTAACAAAGCACAGGTGCTCGTGTGTGAGAACAAGGCCAGCCGATGGGCTGGGCAAGAGAATACTGAGGCAAAGCTTAGGACTTGAAGAGGCCCACAGAGTACGAAACTCAGGGTGGCAAGACACAGCAGCACCTTCGAATTTGATGCATTTGATGTGGGGGTGGGACCAGGGATGGAGCCCATCACTGCCTCCACAGGCTGCCTGGGTGCAAGTGCTACTCAGAGACCCTGGGCTGCCTCCTTAGCCGCTGCATGCCTAGAGACCTCATCCATAACATGGTGACTGACAGAACCTACATCTATACAGCTAGTGAAAAATACCTCAAAGCCTGGCTCTCAATAACCACATAATAATGGCTGCTAATGGCTGCTAGGTTAAAAAAAAAAAAAAAAAAAAACCTACTTTGTCCTTTGTCCTCATTGGTCCCCATACCCCATACCCCTCACCCCTACCCCCTACCCCACTCACCATCAGCCCAGTGAATATGGGTTTCAAAAGCTTTAAAAGTTAAGGAGCAAGGATTTTCCTTCCCTCTAATTACTTAATACAAGACAAATATTACATTTAAAGGATAATAGAATTACACCAGTGACTCATTGTTCCCAGCAGTAACCCTGGATTCTCAACAATCTTAGTTTTGCTTTCAGGTCTGAAATCATGTGATTCTAAGCCAATTTACTTCTTAAGCTAAACAAAGAATTCAAATGTTCATCTGCTGCAGGGAAAGGAGATTCCTTTTTGTTGTTTTTTTACTCCAGTTACAATATTAGATGCTTAAGTTGTAAAAAATACAGCATAAATATAACCTGATACACATCAAAATCTCAATTCTGACAGCTTCAGTTCTAACTGTATAACAGCATCTCTTTACAGTTGCTTTCCTAATAGAAATATACCAACTCATTTGTTCTTGTATCATATTAGCTATTTGCAATTAAAAAGTGCTATCAAGGGGCCTGCCCCTTAGCCCAGCTCTTTAAGTGGCTGCTTCAACAAAGCAGTCAGGCTCAGGTTGCTGTGGTTCAATCCCCACAACTCAAGCCAGCCAAACCTGCCCTGAAGGCATTTGGAGCAAAAAAAAAAAGTACTATCAAGTATTTTGTAATTTTAAAAAAACTACAAAGACATCACTGGAACAAGTGGTACTATTTTACTGTGGATCTGCTTATTAGCACACTGTGCACAATTAAGTCTCCTCAGTATTATAATGGCATTATGGTTATCTCGACTGTTTTTGCTCCTAGGTTTGATCCCTATATATATACAAATATTCTCATCATCACTTTCTGTACACTGAACTGCACAAAGTATTTACTCTTCACCTACCCAAATTAATAAATTTCATTTGAGTTCTAATCCATTCTAGTAGGCATATGTGTCGTGAGGGGGCTATATAGAGGGGGAAACACTTCTACTGTGATTATTTTTGCTGGTATTTTAACTTATTTCCTTTCTCTGATATCTTCTTAAAATATTTTAAACAGAATTGCAGGCAGTTCACAGGCTATTTTTGACCTTCAATTATGAAAGTGAAAGCAACTGAAAATAAAGGAAGTGGTAGTACAAAAATAGTTTCTAAATCTCGGCAATTTTTTGAAATAGGTCTGGGTCAACAAGGAAAAGCCCAGGATTTCAGAGCAATATATTTTAAATAATCCATACAAGCCACTGCAATTGTACATAAAAATACTGAACCAGTCAAAGCACTAACTCCGTTAGGACAACAGACAAGCTTTTGAAAACAGATCCACAGAGATAAGCCACCTCTGTCTGGTAAAACAGAAAAAGAGAAACTTCTTTAAATATAAAATTATATTTGCTACCTGTCCGGAATTTGAGTTCTTAGGGCCGACATCAGTCTCAATCACACAACTTTTTTTTTTTTCCACTGTAGGTAAACAGCAAGTTTTTAAGAGGAAGGAGAGGGTGGAGACAAGCAGGAGGTGGAGCTTTATTACATAAATGTTTAGACGAAAAGAAAAAAAATGTGGCCACACTGCTTTCCCAGAGCCCCAATTCATGTGACATCCAAATAACAGCCCTAAATATGCAGTCCTGCCAGGCATATACTGCCTCTGGATACCCTTTCCATAGCATCCCAGACTGATTGGCACTTCACCCATTTCCACCACCCCACCTCCCACCTTCTGGGCACTCTCGCTGTGCTCAAAAACAATCAAGAACAGCCCAGGTAAGTCAAGGCTTAACCAAGACAAGTTCTAAAAGGCTCAGGTACAACACTGTTTCTACAGCTAAAGTACACGGAAGCTGGGCTTGGTGGCACACACACATAATCCCAGCACCCAGGAGGCTAAGGCAAGACAACTGCCATGAGTTTGGGCCAGGCTAGCCCACCAAGCGGGTTCAAGGCTAACCTGAACTACAAAGCAAGACCTTGTCTCATAACCTGAACTACAAAGCAAGACCTTGTCTCAAAATTAAAAAAAAAAAAAAAAAACACTGAGAAGTTTTTACCAGCATAGATATCAAGTGTTCTTACCACAATCAAAAATTTATGAAAAGGATCAGGTAGACTGGCAAGATAGCTCAGCAGACTAAGCGCCTGCTTAGACAAGCACAGGGACCAGGGTTTGATCCCCCACACCACACACTGGGTGAGCCCTGCCCTGGGAGTGCTCATCTGGCCAACAAGACCAGGCATGGCCACCATGCCGTAATCCCAGCACTGGGGAGGCTGAAAACAGGAGGATCACTATGAGTCCGAGCTGCATAGTGAGACCCTGTACCGAATGCATATATATGTATATGAGAGAGAGAGAGAGAGAGAGAGAGAGAGAGAGAGAGAGAGAGAGAATGGGTATTACTTATTGAGTGGGTTTCTTTACTGGCCTCAAGGCAGACTGAGAGCAAGAAATGCCAATATCCCTAAAATGCTGCAAATGTAGATGCTTCCTCAACACACACACAAACACACACACACACACACACACACACACACACACACCATGCCCTGCCCTGCCCCTCCCTCTTGTAGATACTTTCTTCATTTTATTTCATCTTACTTTCTCTGTGTGCTTCACTTTTTTTTTTTTAGCATCATCAGAACTCTGTCCTTTCCTGGGATACATAGCACAATGCACAAAAGGAAATGGGTCAGAGAACAATTCCTTGAGTTCATTTTCACCAAACCCTTCTCTCTGTCTCTGTCTCTGTGTCTGTCTCTCTCTCTCTCTCTCTCTCTCTCTCTCTCTCTCTCTCTCTCTCTCTCTGTCTCTCTCTTCCCCCTCAAAACCAGACCCCACAGATGCACAGGGCTATGCCCTCCATGTTCAGAAGTCAGGTCAGTCAGTGTTGGGAGACAGAAGACAGTCACAGTGAAAAGACGACACTGGAGTCACAGCTCAGAAGAGAAACCTTCTGAGGGAGAAACCGTGGGAGACAGTACATGGTAGACACAGGGTAGGCACTTGAGACTGGGTACAAACAACAATGGTAACAAATAATGAATTCAGCCCCCACTTCAATTGTTGCTTTATTTTCTATTTGGAGGGAAGGGGGTTATAAATGTATCACTCCTTTATGTATTTGGTACAGGGTCTCACTGCGCAGTTTGGACTCTTAATGAGCCTCTTGTTTTCAGCCTCCCCAATGCTGGGATTACAGGTGTGCTCCACCATGCCCCGTCTCGGTGGCCAGCTCAGCACACCCGGGGTGGGGCCGGCACAGCATGTGGTGCGGAGGATCAAACCCTGGTTCTTTTGTGCAGGCGCTTAGGCCACTGAACTATCTTGCTGGCCCTGTATCACTTCTTTAAAAGTGAAAATACAAAATAAATAAATAAATAAATAAAATAAAAGTGAAAATACAAAACAATATAAAAATTTTCCCTTTCTCCCTTACCTCCTTGTCATTTTTATACATCCAGAAATACTTTATGCATATACACGTATATGTGGATTATCAGCCCTTTGTCTATAAATACAGCGATGCATGCTGCCTGCCACTGCCTCACCCCTTCACTTGGTAATGCAGACCAACCCAGGGAGCGCATTCCTTCCCTTCGGTGGCTGTGTACTACTCCATGGTGGCAGCAGCAGAATTCTTCTGCCAGTGTCTACCCCGACCCTCTCCTGCTATCAGTAGTACTCAGTAAACGCCTACGTATGTCTGAGGGTTACATCTCTATAAATGGAAAATCCGGGTCCAGTATGATCATGTGAATTTTGTTTTTACCTGTGCCAATCCCAGCCAGGTGAAGATGATCTATTTAAGTAAGATTTAACTGGTATTTTCTTCAATTAAATGTGAGGTCAAGCATTTGCCTGTGTTTAGGAATGACTGATGTCTTTTATGTGAATCATTTGTCATACTGTTTGACTAGTTTCTTATAGACTTCTTGTTCTTTATTGACTTGTAGGAGTTCTTTTGTATTAGAAAAATTAATCTTTAAATCATTGCAAATATATTTTTCTGGTCTGTAATCTGTCTTTTGTTCTGTTGACAGTAGTTTTGCTAGGCCAGCTTTTTTTAGGTAATGGATTTTATCAATATTTTCCTTATTTTCCATCATCCTTAGAAAGACTACACCTGCTCTGAAGTTTAAAAATATCCACCTTTTATTCTTCTAGAGACTGATCCCATTTACATTGAAAAGTTCCATCCTATGGATATGAATTGCATCTGGCCATGAGGTGTCTGTCACTGGCCCTCAAGTATGGAAACTAATTTCATATTCTAGTAGCTTTCACTTTTTATACTCCACAGTCTATACAAGCACTATCCCATGAGAGTTGGGGAGGCAGGAAGTACAGTATTTATTTATCCTGTTTTACCAGAGAAGTTAATTTACTGCCCAGACATACACAGTACAAGGCTTCATTCAAACACAGAGGTCCAAAATGCCGGAAGTTGACTTTTTTTATTCTTTATTTTGAGGCAAGGTCTTGCTAAATTGCCCAACCTGGGCTCAAACTCATGATCCTTCTGCCTCAGCTTCCCAAGAGTGCTGGGATTACAGGCAGCACCTTTAAGCTCTTTAGGGACATCTCTGGAGTTGTCACCACATGACTTTAGAAAAATATAAATAATAACTTTTCTATTCAAAAACAACATTTTCTTCACTGGCCCATCCAGTGATCCAATTAAACAATGACTCAACCTCAAATGTCAAAGCCAATGTTCTCATCAACTGACAGCATTCCACGTTCTTACGGTGCACTGGTATCATCTGCAATATTTAATTGAAAAGTCAGGAATGGAAGCTTTCCCAGATCCCCAAACATTCCAAGTGGATTGTGAAGAGTGGTGCTTCTCAATTTGGGGATGTGGAGAAGATGGGGGGCTCTTTTCAAATCACACATACCCCAACCTCGACTCTGCACAGTTCCACTTCATGAGGATATCCCTACCCTCCACTCAGCATGACAGTGGAAAAAAACATTAAAGCCACCATCCCAGAGGACAGGGTCAGCATCTGCCCAACCCCTGTGAGCCACAGCCTTCATTTTTCCAACCTTCCCTTCACCCTAACTCTTGGGCAACACTCCTGATGCCCACTCGTACTGGCGGTTCAGCCCCTAACTTACCCCAAGCCACCAGTGCTTACAGTTCCCTTGCCTCCCTCATGGCCCAATTCCAAGGTCACTCCTTCCCACCCTTCAGGCCTCCCCCACATCACCTCCTGGGACAAGTCCCCCACTACTCACTAATACAACTCCCCCAGGAATGCCCCACCCTTTCATTTTTGCCTCAGACCTTGTCACAGCTAGTATTATATTACCTATCAATCAACTTTTTGTTTATTATTTGCCATTTCAAAAGTCCCCAGAGGGCGGAGACCTTGTCTAAAGGATTCATGCTTTATAATTCTAGTGCTAAGCACAGTGTCTGGCTCCCAGTCAGTGCCCAAGAGGTACTGGGTAAATTAAATTTGATTAAGTGAGCTCCAGTTAATTTTTTCCATTTCTGCAACATCATCAAGTTTATAAACATCCCAGTCACCTGGGATGGGACAGAAGGACACCAGGCCCCTCCAGCCTGCCCTTCCTGGCTAATCCTTCCCCTTGCGTGAAAAGAATTTTCTTTGCCAGCAATATCCCTCTGTGGAACACCACCTTTAAAAAAAAAGTTTTCCTCTACTGGTTTCTATCTTTTTCTCTTGACCTAACTCCATTGGACTGTAGGATATGTTGGGGAATAATGTTTGAATTTTGCCATTAAAAATCAAAAATAGTGGTGGTTGGGGTTGTAACTCAGTGGTAAAGTACGTGCCTACCACACGCATGGCCCTGGGTTCAATCTTTAGCACCATACAAACAATTAACCAAAAATATCAATCAAACAAAAATAACTGATTGTTTAGCACACACCCAGCAGCATGCAAAGCCAGCAACATGAAATATTCCACATAACCCTAGGGGGGCCAGGTGCCCTTATTACCTCAAGTTTATGTAGAGCTAAGAAAATGGTACCTAAGTCTTCCATGTGGTAAATAAAGAGGCCACAACCTGAACCCCTGTAAACGCTCAGAGGAGCCCTCATTTTCTTGATATGGGACCCCCACTTCCTCCTTGGAAACAAATGCTTAAAAAAATCACTGGAGCAAGACAACAATCAAAATACTGAGTTTTTAATATGTGCAAATGCTTTAGGGGTATGGGTGGAACCAGAGTTGTGCCTATATGTAAATTTGGGGAAAATCAACAGCCACATGTCTGAAAATTATACCATCATCTTCAGAAAGGAAGTAATGCAGACAGACCTGTTTCAGGTAGCTGGCTATACTAGCAGGGCCCCCGAGGCTAACTGGAGGACAATGATAACATTGAGGGACAGACTGTTACTGGTCTGGTCCTGGTTAGGGATATTTACTTATTTATTTTTAAAATGTGCGTATGTGTGGTTAAACAACATCCTTTTGAGTTCTAAGGCCTAACTCTACCATGACACAGAGAAGAACCGGGTCACCTGTAATGGAAGCTGACTGTGCCTCAAGCGCTGCCTGCAGGGCTCCCAGAAGCAGAAGAATGCAAGGGAGGCCTCAAAGAGAAGGCAGAACTTAACTAGGCCTCTGGGCTGCCTGAAGACAGGCACAGAAACCAGGCCCTGCCTGGAAACAGTAGACTCCAGCTGGAAGCCACTCAGCCCCCAGGCGTGGGCAGGGCTGGGACTGAGGGAACACTGCCCGGGGGTAACTCTGGAAGGGCCCTCTTGGACACTTTGGGGTAGGGAGGTCCCTGGACCAGGAGAGCAGGATAGCAGGCTCCTGTCTGTTAGAAGGATGGGACAGAGTACAGGCGGGCCTCTTGGAGGGCTGGTTTTCCAGAACAGTCCTCACCCTACCGCCCATCCCGTGGATACCAAAATCCAAGGATGCCCAAGGGCCTTATGGAAAATGATATGGCATTTACATATAACTTATGCACATCCTATCTTACACTTTAAATCACCTCTACATTATTCACAAAACCTAATAAAATGGCCACACATCACTTTATTTACATGGATTCTGTATGGTGCTTACTACTCAGCATGTGATGGGTTCCAGTTTTTCTGTTTGGAACCTTCTGATTATTTTTCCCAGTCATACCGAACTGAATCCACGGACCTGGAAACCACACACACGGAGTGCTGAGTGGAGGACTGACACAACGGCAGCAGCGGCATGAGTCACCTGGGTGTGGGGAGAGGCCAGGCTAACTGAAGAGCAGCTCCAGGCCAGGCACTGCCCTGGGAGCTGCTGGAGAGCACCAGCCGGAAGAGCTCACAGATTCGAGGTAGCCAGGGCTAAGAGGAAAGCATGCTGAAAAACAGAGGACTCGGGGCAGTGAAGCAGTTTTGTATGATATGGTAATGGTGGGCACGTGTCATTACATGTTTGTCAGAACCCATAGAACATACAGTAACAAGGACCAGCCCTAACATGAACTCTGGATTTGAGGTCATAAAGATATGTCAGTGTGAGTTCACAGATTGTAACAAATGTACCACTCCAGTGGTGGTGTTGATATTGAGAGGTTAGTCCTGGGAACATGGGCACACTTGATCTCTGTACTTCCTGTTCAATTTTGTGTGAATCAAAAACTGCTAAAAATAAATAAATAAATAAATAAATAAATAAAGACTATTAAAATACATTTTGAAAACCCAAGAACGTGGGTGGAGGGGAGGGTGATAGAGAAGAGTCAGGGATGACTCACAGGCCGGGTGACTGGAGAAGAGTACTAACAGGCAGAAGGAGGAAGCTAAAAAGGAAGGCCTGGGCTTGGAGCTGGGAACATGGGGGGATGACAGAGGTCATCCTCTTGGTCCTCTGTGCAACTGAGGTAAGAAAGGGTACAGGTATGTTCACTGCAGAAAAAACATCATTAAGGGCTGGCCTGATAGCTCAGCGAATTAAAGTGCTTGCTTAGACAGACAAAGGGCCATGAGTTCGATCCCTGGGCTGGCCTGCAGGCCTGCCCCTGGGGCGCACTGAGATGAGGGTTGAGACTGGGCGTGGTGGTGTGTGCTTGGGAGCATTGGGGAGGCTGTAAACAGGAGGATAACTGTGAGTTCTATACAGTGAGACCCTATGGACCCTGTAGACCCTGTCCTAAATACAAATAAATAAATAAATAAATAAATAAAATCATTAAATGATCCACTTTTGAACTTAGAAAACACTTTTCAAAAGGCAAAGCCCTGGACAACATGGGAAATCCCCATCTTTCCAGCACACTCAGCCCTCTGTCTCCCAGATCAGCCACTGGGGAAGGTTTCAGTTTCTTGTAAGAATGGGACCACAAGAAATGGTATGTGACCTGCTGGTCATGTAAGAATCAAGGTCAAGTGAGGGACACAGATCCACACTGATTCAGAGCTAGCAGGCAGATTTCCCCTGTGAGCAAGCAGCGCCCGACCTGGTACAGGCGTCCAGATGAATGGGGACAGTGCAGCTGTTCAAGGCCACACCCCCAGGCTGGGCACTCACACTCTGCCCTTTGGCAAAGGAGACTGCTTAAGCTCTCTGCAGTCTCCTCCTCTGTGAAATGGGAGAACAGTCTTCTTTATGGATCTTCTGTAAAGCTTAACGGAGCAACATGGAGGTGTGTGACTGGCACTCGCTGCGCAGTCACCATCTGGGACTTCAAGCCCGTGGAGGTACCAAGCCCTGAGGTACCTTCCACAAGATCACGGAGCATTTACTCCTTTAAACTCATTTTCTCAAGTATTTTCTTTGACGAATGGCTTAACCATATTTAGAGACCAAAATGCTTTTGTCCCACATGCCCTGAAACTCAGCCTGCCTGTGTGAGCTACACATCACACTGCTCCGTGCAAGATCAGCTCATGTAGCCAGGGACATTCAAGGCCTGGCATGAACTCACAAAGCCAGAAATAAGACAGAAAAGGTGCTCTGAAAGCGGGTAGAATGGCAAAGTTTTGCTTGCTTTGCTTTTTGTTGTACTAGGCCTTGAGTCCAGGGCCCTAACGCTGACTGCACCATCCCCAGGCCTTTTGTAGTTTTTGAGATGGAGTCTCACTAAGTATGCAAGCTGGGCTTGAATCCATGACGCTTCTGCCTCATTCCTCCAGAGTGCTAGGGTTCCAGGCATGTGCCATCCAAGGTATTAGTCTTCATTTTATTTGTCAGAAGTAGTGACTATAGGGGCTGGAGAGATGGCTCAGTGGTCTAAGGCACCTACTTGAAACAAGCTTGGCAAAGCA
>NW_004524591.1:16226144-16241508 GCF_000260255.1 Octodon degus | reverse complement strand
CAGGTCCTTGCGCTTGCCAGGGAAGTGCTTATTCCACTGAGCCAACTCCCTGGTCTGTAAACAGGCAGATCACTATGAATCCGATCAAGTAGCGAGACCCTGAACACCCTGTAGATCCTTCCTTAAAAATACAAAAACAAAAACAAAAAACAAAAACACTTTCTTCTCTGGTACACTTTGATCAATGGGGTTTGTGCACGTAAGAGAAGAACTGAGTGCCATCCATCACCATAGGGAGGAAAGAATCTGGATCTGGCAAGGGAAAGGAAGGAGAGAGAAGGGACCCAGGATGCCCACAGGTGGCTGCTCGGTTACTCCAGTAAAGTCTATTGAATGAACACAACCTATGGAGGGGGCATCTCCCCATCAGTGAGGGAAGGGGCTGTTCTGTGTCTGGATGGGTAAACAGTGCACAGGCGTCCTCCCCAGGCTGCACCCCAGGGACTCAGCAGAAGACCTGGGCAGGCCTTGGACTGCCACTGGCCATGAGCCTCGGGGGTCCCCTGAGTTAGAATATGTCTTTCTTCCCTCAAAGTAACTGAACTTAGTGAGATTTTGCTAATGAACACCTGGATCTAACCACTACCCACCCTCAGTCCATATCTACCACACTGGTCATACATAGCATCCAAGTCCCTTCAGGAAAAGGTGATAAACTGGAACAGACCAGCATAGTGATAATTCTAGTACATCTCCCCTGACGCATCCCGCTTCCTTGAGACTGGCCCCCAGCCAGCGAGGGGGGCAATGAGATCCATCCTTGACCCTCTTCCATCCATTAATACCCCTGGCCCTGCCACCAGACTCAGTGGTTTGTAAGGACGGGGACAAATTAGCTCTTTATAGGAGGGGAGCAACATCTTCCAATTCATGGACTTTAAGAAATTAGTCAGGTGCAGTGATGCACACCTGTATCCCAGCAACCTGGGAGGCTCAGGCAGAAGGATTTCAAGTTTGAGCCAGTCTGGGAGATTTAGTATCTTAGTCAGAGCCTGCCTCAAACTTTTAAATAAATAAATAAATAAATAAATAAATAAATAAATAAATAAATAAATAAATAAATAAATAAATAAATAGCACTGGGGTGTAGCTCAAGGAAAAGATCCTAGATTCAACCTCCAGTACCCCCAAAACAAACAGGTTACTCTAGCTGTCTTTAGAAAATGAATTGGAGGGCTGGCCAAATAGCTCAGCGGATTAAAGTGCCTGCAAGCAGGCCCAGGGGCTGGAGTTCAATCCTGGGCCTGGGCGCGCTATAAACAGACAGATCACTACGAGTCTGATCTAGTAGTGAGACCCTGAACACACTGTAGACCCTTTCCCTAAAATACAAAAAAAAAAAAAAGAGAGAGAGAGAAAGAAAGAGAGAAAGAAAAATGGATTGGAAAAGAAAACGAGACAGTAAGAGAATCATCAGAAGCTAATATACAAATACGTGACACACACCCGAGATAAGGGGGCACAGGATCAGAGACGCAAAGAAGACCATGAGATGGCTCAGGAGTGGGGTGAAGATAAGACACAGCTCTGACTTTCCAGCCTGGATGGGGGAGCCCCAAGGGATGGCCAGGGGTAAGGAGGAGCTCAGAGGAACGACTGTACTAAAGCTCAACCCCAAGCTGCATCTGTACAGTCAGTCCCTTTCCATTTCCCATACTCCATTTTCTATTCTTGTTATGGTTTGTGTCCAGATGTTCCCCAGGGGGGCTTTTTCAGAGGAGCTCAGTGCAGAGTCTGACTGACGCATTGTTCAGAGCAGGATTAAAAGTGCTGGGATTAAAGGTGAGGGATTACTGGGTCAGTCTACTGTTTGGATTTGTACCACCCTAACCTCAGAGGTCTGGATAAGATAAAAGATGCAGAAAGAGGCTTGTCCCCCTCTTCCTCTCTTGTTGCTTCTGCTGTCTTCCACCAGTACGAGCTGTTGCCCCTCTGCTATATGCCACCCTGCCTTGGAGCCAGCTGATATTGACTGAACCCACTACCATCTGTAGGCAAAATAATCTTTTCTCTCTTTAACATTGGGTGTTGGATATTTTGTCTCAAAAGGGGGAAAGTAAGATAATTTTCAACTCTGCTTTCTCACAGAGACCCCACCACTGTCAAGTTTCATGCTTCATAAAACTGGGGAGGGGAGGACCAACAGCACTGGGCAAGCTGAGAGGTCTGAGACACATCCAAGAACCCACAGGCAAATTCAGTGCTAGATGTCTAAACCTTGAGATGGCAAGGAGCCTGACATCAGCATAAGGGAGTTAGTGGTTTATTAACTATGCTTAAGGCCATGAAAACAAAGAAATCCAGCTTATCTAACGTCTCTCATGGATCACCCAGGAATGCGACCCAGTCCCAGGAATGTGATGCAGAGTCCTAGGTCTCTTCATGGACTTACCAGATTAGAATATTGATGTCTAAAAGTCAGCTTTAACAGGTTTCCCAAATAATTCTCATGCACAAAAATGATTGCAAACTAGCCAAACACCATGAAGCACGCCTGTAATCCCAGCATGCCAGAAGGCTGAGACAGGAAGATAGCAAGGGGTTGGGGGATGGCTGGGGATGTAACTCATGCAAAGGCCCTGGACTGAATCCCTAGTAACACACACACACATGCACACACACATTTGAAAATCACAGATCTGGTAGAAGGTATGGAGAAAAGAAAAAGGATGCAGAGCCAGTGAGATAGCTCAGCAGACTGAGAGCTTGCATAGGCAAGAACAGGGAACAGGGTTCAATCCCTGGCACCACATTCTGCATGGACCTAGCCTGGACGCGCTGAGCCGGCCACCAAGACTGGGTGTGGTGACGCATGCCGGTAATCCCAGCACTGGGGAGGCTGAAATGGGAGGATTACTACGAATCCAAGCTGCTTAGTGAGACCCTGTACCAAATACATTTAAAAAAAAAAAAAAAAAAAAAAAAAAAACAGCCTTGGCTACAAAGTGAGCTCAAGGCCATCCTGAACTGCACAGTGAGACCCCATCTCAAAAAGACAAAAAATTAAAAATTAGAAAAGAAAGAGGATGCAAGACCGGCTATGAGAAACTAAAACTGGGGGAAGCTGGGGAAGGTGGGGAATGGAGCAAAGGTGGCCAGAAAAGCAGAGAGCCAAGAAGCTCAGAATCACGAGGGCAAACATTTGTAACGGCTGATGAGCACTTGGGTGGAAAGTTCTGTGTGGTCAGAGTCAGGCCTGCCGCCCAGGAGAGTAACACTGGGACAAGGGAGTCAGGAACTCACAGGCCTTGGGAAGTCAGGGAAAGAACACCTCAGCCAGCTGACTTCCCACTTCCAGGCAGTTCCCCTGGAGTGGCCTGCGTCCTTATAACAAGCATCCTACTAACATGGGATGGGATGTGAGGGGAGGGAGGGTTTCTCTTAAAACCAGTGACAGCTAAAGCACACGGGAATGCACTGATAGGAAACAGATTCAGCGTTGAGTTGACAAAGTGGGGCTCAGCGCTACAAGCCCAGCTCTTGTGGATGTGCAGGTAATGTGATCATAGGAGCGGAGAAGCAGGGGTGCAGAAACTGGGTGAACAGGAGAAAGAAGTCATGCTGACAGAGGAAAGGGTAAGGGCAGAGGTGCACAAGACAAATAAATCCCACAAGGGGCTCGGGCTGCACTTAGCAGATGGCTGGGCTGAGTCGCGCTGTGCATGAGACTTGGCATGAGGATGTGAAGGCCGGCACACAGAGGCAAAGGGAGAATGCTGCTGCGCAGGTGTGGAGGTGCCTTGGGGGCTGCTGAAGGGGAGGCTCTGCTGTGGCTGCTGCTGTCTCTGAGTGCAAAGGACCTAGCTGGCTTTCAAGGCCCCACACCACACAGCGGTCTAAGTTCTGGGCTAATGAGGCTTGAGTTGTATCTCTACACATTTGTTCTGACACCAGAGAATTTGGCCAAATGCTGCTGAGCAAAAACAGGAAAGCATAAGGACGCACAAAGCAGGAAAACACACATCTGAGACAGAAAACTGGGAAAGGAGGTTAGGAAGAAGCAGGACAAAAATAACCCTACACCTCTGGTCTCAAAGTTAAAATGCTTGAAGTTTTACATCAATCTCTTGGTCTTCATGCAGAAACGAGGACAAAACCCTGATTGTCCATGACTTTCATGAAAAAACTTGTAACTCATGGGTTGCAGAAATAGTTCAGCGGTCTAAGTGCCTGCCTGGCAAGTGTGAGACCTGAGTTCGATCCCTGGTACCGCATGCCATGCTGCCCTGAAACCGGGAGTGGTGGCACATGCTTGAAATCCCTGCCTTGGGAAGGCTGAGGCAGGAGGATCACTACGAGTCCAAGCTGTGTAGTAAGACCCTGTACCAAGTAAATAAATAAGAAGAAAGAAAAAACATATCACTCAGCCCCCAAATTACACCCTTTATCTGCATGGAATATGTTTGAGGATCTGGTACCCTCAGAGTCCCATATCTAATAACTCACATAGTATGGGTTTTAAATCTTTCCTTTATGAGAGAGAATGCCCCTTGACTAAAAGCAAACATGACAAGGGGTTCTTAGAATAGAAGGCTGTGGAAACAATGGGCATGGGAACAGCCAAGGGCTCAAATCCTGCCTCCTTCTCCACTGGTTCAAGACATGTAATCTCTCTGAATCATAGAAAATGGATACAGCATTTCCTGTTTCATAGGATTAAATGAGATAATGTAAATCAAAGTGTCCAGGGCAGTGTGTCCCACACGATGAGTAGTGACTAGGTACCCTTATCTCTTTCCTAAAACATGTCATCATGCCAGGCAAACATGAAATGCTCCCGGAAGCAAGTCAGAAAGCTGTCACACTCCTTAGACGCAGGACTAGGTCGCAGGCAAAATCTGTTTTTATCCTTTGATGTCCCATTTTATTCCCCTCACCCCTTTTCTGTTCTTCCAGCTTCAGGAATCCAGGGCTTCCTGGTGGAGGGAACCCTGGAAGCCACAAGAAATTTGTTAGAAATTTCCCACCTGCACTTGAAGAAGGCTGAAGACTTCCTTTTCTTATCTTCCTAAGGGATCCAGTCCACGATTACTTGAGCATCTTTAAAAAAAAATGCATCTTTTTAAACTGAATAAACAAAATCTGAACTATCAATCTCAGAAAGTTAGACATTTAAAGGGTTAAGAATTAGTTTTGCACTGTACATAGGAAACAAAACTAAAGAGGCGTTTAGTGCCAAATTTCTTTAAGTGCCTGAAGATCACATAGTCTAGGACAGTCATGGCAAGCTTTTTAGAGTTTTCAGTGATAACAAACAGCCGGCGGGAACACACATACCCTGGGTTTGCCACCACTGACCTAGAATATGCTCTTCTGAATTAAGCCATGTTCTTGTTACATACAGAGCTCCCATGGGGAGTGGAGGTTGGGATAAGCTTTGCAGTGAGTAGCAGTAAAGGTAAGTGGGAATCCAGAGGGAAAGCACGTGAGACTGCAGGACAGGAGACCTAGCTGAGAGTCTCCTCTGCCTCTAATTAGCTGTGCGGTACAGATTCAGCCCTCCCCACTGGGCTTTGGCTGTGTCCTTTGTAAACTGAGATTATAAAACACAAGACTCATTATGGCCCTTTCTTTCCACCATAGGTGACCCTTTTAGAATCTGAAGAAAGTTATGGATTCTTTCCCCAAGAATTACATGCTTCATACATGCATATGAAATGATACATTTACAGGGGGCAGTCGCCATAATCCCATGAAGCCTGTCTCTGTATATCCCTGGGTTGAGATCACTGAGGCCTACCACAGGCTTTTAAAAACAACAGATAATGCAACAGAAAGGCACACTGACAAACAAAGCCTTAATTAAGAGTTGAATCATTTATAGAACTAAAAGCATCTTACCAGCAGAAACCGGGAGGGGGACTTGGTTACTTAGGGAAAATAAATGGAAGTACCAATAGTTACCCTTGACTGAGGGTGGGCTAAGCTCTTTGTACATGCACAGGGGAGTGGCTAGAAGCACTGATTCTGGAGCCATTTAGCCCAGGCCACACCCAGGCCACACCCAGGCCCTATCATTTGCCAGGTGCCTGACCTTGGGTTTGATACCAGTTTCTTCATCTGCAAACAAACAAACAAACAAAAAAAAAGATGGAGGGGGACAGAAAAATCAATGCCTACTGACAGGTTGATAAATACATAGTACTTGATGTGAGTTCGGCACTCACTAAGCCCTAAGTAATCACTGCTTAATACAGAAACCTGAGACATATTCGCTGGGTGGAGTTAAATTGTGAGCTGAGGAGTTTAGGGAAGTTTTAAATACCTTGATACCTCACTTTTTTCAGACACAAACTGAAGCTCCCCTCTTATTTGAACAGTGTATGGAGCATCTAAGTGCCAATTTATACCTACCAGATACTGAGAGTGGTGGCGAACCTGTGGCCAAGGCAGGCTGGGTCACTGAAAGCTCTAAAAGCTTTTCTGTCACTGCATCAAAAGAAAGAAAGATGTTTGGTGACAACAGTCCAAAATCTGGGGTCTCTCCCTGGAGTCAACCATGACCTTGGCCAAAACCCTTCTTTGCCACTTAGAAATGAAAGCTTTTATAGGCTGGATCCTGCAGTCAACGGTTCTCTGCCCTTCACAAATGGTTATTAAACCACAGCCTGACAACAGGGGAGGAAAAAGAAACCATTTCTCTTTGATGGCCTAACTAGCAAAGAGAATCCCTAAAAATGAAAGTAGTGCAATGCCAGGGTTGAGAAAAGATATCACAGTGGGCCGACAGCGAGTAGAAGAGCACAAATGCTACTGCTCAGTTATCACACTTCTATGTGAAACAGAATGAAGGGGTTTATTTCTATTTGCAGGACACCAGACTCAAGAGGCCTTACCAGTGATGGTAAAATAGAGAAGTGAGTAGTGGCACAGCCCACAGTAGTGGGCACCAAAGCAGTGTTCAGGCCAAGAGGCACTGCACAAGACTCGGATATAGCTAGTGGTGGAGCTATGACCTTGGATGAATGAGACCCTGTGTTCCCTACCCAACACTCAAAGAGACAGACAGACAGACAGACAGACATTCCCCCCAGTCCACCTCCCTGAGGGGCAGTGTCAGTCTGAACCCAACCACCAATTACCATAATTAGGAAGTGAGACTGAAAGAAACTGGAAGGAACAGGATGATCAGTTAAGTAGAGGTCTTTGCTTGTCATTTTACATCTCCACACATCTACTTCTAAATCAGTTTCTGTCTTTACTTAAGATGGCCCTACTAGTCTATCTCAAGTCTACCACTTCTTTAAAAATAAATAAATGAGGACTAGGGAGACTGCTCTAAAGGCGCTCACCTAGCTTGCTCAGAAAGGCCCTGGCTTTCACCTCAGTGCCACAACTGATGAAATGCAGCTGTATCTCTGCCTTGGGGACAGACATCACCAAGAGTGATGACAGCCCTCCACCTCACCTTCACTGCCCAGAGAGATACCCTCACAAGAGGTGGATCGAGGTCAGAGGAGGCGCTGATCTCCCCAGTCCCCTCTACCAGGCCCACTACCCCACCCACAGGCCAGCAGGGGCCTCAAGCACTCCAAACCATTGCCCCGGCCCTTCTGGGGGAACAGAACCCAGCGCTGCTCTGCAAGTCAGAGGCCCAACCAGTTCTGTGCTGCTTTCTGTTCCCACCTGGCTCGCTGGCCCTGGGCCTGGCATTTCCCACCCACACCTCAGTTTCCCAGTCTCTGGAATGAAAGGGTTGATGGAGATCATGTGACACCTCCTCCTGCTCTCAAGTTCCAGTCCCATCATTCTTACATACAAATGTGCTTTGCACAAACAGCAGCGACACGCTGCTCCACATTCTGTGGCTATCTACCTCAGTAACTCCTGTGATTGTAGAAAAGTGCCCTGTACCCAAAACTAACAATCAGGCTGTTGCTTTCCCCAGTACTGAGTCTGACAGCATGGATATTCTCTCCGGCCTTTCATTCAATCCCACAATCCCCAGAAAAAATCTTACCTACCAATCCCAATTTTTAAACTCAAAACTCCTTTTTTTTTTCTTTCCCAAACAAAACAAAACAAAATAGCAAAAACAAACCCAAATCCAACCTGGTGGAAGGTGCCACAACACTTCTGGAACCCGGGGTTGCACCTCTGCCCCACCTTCTCTCCGGGTCCCTTTGAGCCAGGGATCCGCGGTCTCTGCTCCCTCCCTAAGGAAACAAGCCCACCATTCATTCTTCCTCCGAGCAAAGCTCGGCAGGGAACCAGCTGCTCCTGGGCTCCAGCCCCGGGAGCCCACCGGGGTGGGCAGGCACCTGTGCACAGGAAGGCCCCCCGCCCGGCTCCCCGGGAAGGAAGGGGCAGCCGGCTCGCTCCCCCGGCCGCAGTGCGCACCCTGCCAGTGGAGGCTTCCCGCGTCTCCTTACCCGCAGCTCCTCGGGTCAGGGCAGCGTCAGCGAGGCCGGCGGGCCGCGAGCAGGCGGCGGACTCTGCTGACTCAAAGGCGCGCGGCGGCGGTGGCGAGCGCCCAGGAGCGCACTCGAGCGCAGCCCCGCGCTCCCGGCGCCCGCGCAGCCCGCAGTCCCTCCCCGCAGTCCCTCCGTCAGGCCCGGCTCGCTCCGCCCCGCGCTCCAACCTGACCACGATGGGGCCAGCACGGCGGCCAGGCACGGTGACTCGGCCGCCACCCTCGCCCCAAGGTAGGCCAGGAGGAAATACGGTCAACGCTCGGGACCCTGAGACTAGTTGTGTGTGCCACCTCCTTTGGAACCGCTAGAAGCCACCTCGGCTTTGCAGGACAGATGGATAGGGAGGGGACTGGATGGAGGTGGTGCACAAGAAGGACAGAGTTAAAAGTGAAGTCTTTCTCAGCTTTTGTGTATTTTAGTAAGACATCAGCGGGAATAGCTAGAGACCTGCCACAGGACCTAGGTCAGTAAAGCATTTCCCCAGCGGTGCCTTGGGCTGGGTTGCACCCACCTGTTTGCATGGAAAAGCACAGGCGCTCTATATGCCATTTTCTATATTCTGTACAACCACATTGAAGACAGCAAAGTTGCATACAAAAACCACGGTTGAGGGGGCCGGGGAGATGGCTTAGTAGAATAAGCGCTTCCCTGGCCAGCGCAAGGGCCTGAGTTCAATCTCTGGTTCTGAAAAAAAAAAAAAAAAAAAAAAAAAAAAAAAAAAAAAAAACGGTTGAATGCCTCTCACCTTGTTCTTCTAAATGTGTAACATTTCTAATGTCTTATCAGTTAGTATTCTCTTTATAATACATTCTTTAAAAATATAAAAAAAAATAGGACAAGAAAAAAAAGTGTATTGAAAGTAAGCATAAATGTTTATTTGACCAGTTTTGCGTACCTATATCTGTCAATCTGAACAACACATTTGATGATGAAAATATGTAACAACCATGGTTGAATTGTTTTGAAACTACCAGTTATATGGTCGTCGCTTGTTCCTTTTTGTCTTTGTTTCTGCTATTTGCTTTTACTCTTTAAAATAAAATAAGTAAAATGACAAAGCACGATAAATGTTGCCAATGTTTTCTTTCTAAGCACGAATATCCCCATTAGACACAGCTCCAGTTTATTATGAAGAACTTGCTGCAGATAACCATGTGGGGGCCACTCGAAGCCCAACTGAAAATGTACATGTTGCTGCTTCACACCTACACTGACTTCACAGTAGGAGGCATATATATATATATATATATATATATATATAATATATATCTTGGATACTGAACTTATGTCTCTGAATCCTGAACTGCTGGTATTTAATTTCCATAAAATTGTACCCTCGTCATGATGCTTACATGTAATGACTAGAACCATCCCAACTTAAGAATCAGATTCATGTATATTCTTTACATCCTTGTCCCTATGCTTCACAAAGAAAAGCAGTGACCGCGAAGCAAATGCAGCAGGTGGCTAGGATCCTGAGATCCTTCAAGCATAAAATCTTGGTGAACTTACAGTAAGGACGTAACTTTACAGCTGGGGCAGAACAGCAAACAACCGCTTCGAGACACCTGGGATTACTGAAGCATCCACTAGAAGCATGGCCCTAGTGGAAAGGAAGAATATGAAAATCAATTCAGAATAGAAAGATGCTCTCTATGATCTAATCCAGCAGTGCAGCAATTGGGTCATTTTTCTTGTTTAAGAATTATAATTTGCAGCCTGAACCCAAGAGTCTGGTGTGACAGCCACCATTTGTAGGTAGTGGCGTTTGTTACACCATCAGTGGAGGTAGGTAAGATCAGGATTCTACTGTGGCTCAGAAACTAACTGCTGATAAGGTTACCCTAAAAACTGGGTCACATGATTCTTTTTTTTTTTTCTTTCACATAATTCTTATTCCATGAGCATTTTAACCTTGGAAAGACTGAGAATTAAGTATGTAGTATTTATAAGATTTAAGTCTATACTATAATAGTTTGCTTCAAGGAATCAGGACGTACTTCTATGTTCTATGTATGCGATTTTTGAAAGAGGTTGGTCTATTAGAATAATCTCTTGCCTTGTACTTTGTTTAAAATGTGTAGCTTGATAGCTGGTTTTAAGTTAAAGTATTACTGTTGGTAAACAGCACTAGAGTATCGAACAGAATTTAAGATTTACAGCATTTATCAATTTAATTTGTTAGATGTTGAGTTACTTGCAGGCCAGAGCAAGGCAAATAAATTCATTGAGTTCATAAATAAAGGTGAAAATGTGTAGAGGTAAGCAAGTTTGCTAATGGGATTAAACATTAATCAAATTTTTATTGGGTTGTTAAAATTTGTTAGTTATATCTGCCACCACAACCACTGAAGAACGGTAGCCATGGCTATCTCATGGCCGTGGGGTGCTCGCTTCGGCAGCACATATACTAAAATCATGGCCGTGGGCCTCAACAAGGGCCACAAAGTGACTAAGAAGGTGAGCAAACCAAGGCACAACCACCATCACAGACGCCTCACCAAACACACCAAGTTTGTGTGGGACGTGATCCAGGAAGTGTGCGCTTCACCCCCTATGAGCGGAGCACTTCACGGAGCTGCTCAAGGTCTCCAAGGGCAAACTCACCCTCAAGTTCATCAAGAAAAGGGTGGGGATGCACATCCGCGCTGAGAGGAAGCATGAGGAGCAGAGCAAGGTGCTGGCCACCATGAGGAAGGCAGTTGCCAAGAAGGACCAAGCTCCTCTGGAATAAACTTTGCAGAAAAAAAATTATTACTTATAAGTAAAATAATTAGATTAGTAAGGCAAACTATAAAATCTAAGGAAGTTTATACGAAAGTCATTCTCCTTATCTTATTTTTCCAATAATAAACCATTTTCCTAATTTCACAAAAAGGAATAATTAAGCTATTTGGTCTATGGCTTTAATTAATCTAATATTATAAAATGTCTTCAAAATATTTTCTGCGCACAAAAATTACTTTTGGAGGCCAGGGGTACAGCTTAGTGGCACAGTACCTGCCCAGCAAGTGCAAGGTCCTCAGTTTGATTCCCAGTACAAAAAAAAAAAAAAAAAAAAAACAACTTTGAAGACACCAAAATACTACACATTAGCAATTATCATTTCTGTCTGTCTAGGTATACATAATTATCTCATTTTGAAGGGCCAGCCTGATAGCTCAGCCTAAAGCACCTGCTTGGCAGAGCTCAGCAGCCGAGGTTCAATCCAGGCTTACAGTGCCTACCCCGCCCCCAGGGACACACTGAGAGGTGATTGAGACTGGGTGTGGTGGCGTGCACCTGTAATCCCAGCACTTGGGAGGCTGAAAACAGGAGAATCACCAGGAGTCTGATCTATGTACTGTCCCTGTGTACCCTGTAGTCTCTGCCCTAAAATACAGGAAAAAAATCATTTCATTCTGGATAAAGGTAGAATTTTATATCTTGTCTCATGTAGTGCTTTCTCTCAGTTCTTTACATTTAGGACCAGGAGCATTGAAGAAACAATTCACTTATATCCATGATGCCCTTATTTATGATGTATGTACCACTGATAAGCCCACACACTATTTTTTACCCACCCAAATCCTGCTTGGAAGGTGACTTCTATGGTCAGGATAACTAGATTTAAATTCTGGTTTTAACACTGTCCACTTCAAAATCATGGCCAAATAACTTAAACCTTATGAGCCTCATTTCCCCATCTGAAAAAGTGGGAAAATAATATTGTCAGCTTTCCAGTATGCCTATGGCACTGAATGACATAATCCAGGTGAAGCTATTAGAATTGTGCTGGATACACAGTAAGTACTCAGCAAATGTTAGATTTTATTATAACTTGATCCTCTAATTTCTTCTCTCTCCCAGCCAACTGTACTGAGCCATATTAAAGATAGCTACCTCTTCTTTCTGCTTCCCACTGAATTCTTCTTCCATCTCTTGGGAAAACTGAAGAATCCACAGTGCTGTAAAAATAGAAGTTGCGGCCGGGGAGATGGCTCAGTAGAAAAAACACTTCCCTGGCAAGCACAAGGGCCAGAGTTCAACCCCTGGTTCTGGAAAAAAAAAAAAAAAAGAAGTTGCCTGGCCTTGGTATTCAGAAATTGCCATTAGCTGATACCAATTAAAACTGCTATCCTTTCTATTATTATTATTTTGTGGACAAGTTCTTGCTATACTAATCACAGTGGCCTCATCTTGGAAAAATCCTGCTTCACTTTTCTGGGTAGCAGGGATTATAGGCATGCACCACAATGCCTGGGCTCCTACAAACACTGTACCTTTAAATGTACAGTAAATGGGGCCGGGGAGATAGCTCAGTGGAATAAGTGCTTGCCCAACAAGTGCTAGGTCCTGAATTCGATCCGTGCTGCCACCAAAAAATAAATAAATAAATAAATAAATGTGCAGCAAATGGCCTACCTTTTTGAAAAGCACTTATGGAAACTATGTATGTATAATGCATGAAAGATTTTTTTCCATTCAGTAAGCAATTAATAATGGCATATGAGGGAATTTTAAAACAACTGACAAATAATTTGGATTTTGGTTTCGGATCTTCCAATCATAATTCATCTTTTCAAAATCAAATGAAGGCATGCATATAAAAGTCAATAATCAGTCTAGTATGTTTCTTCCAAACATTTATTCTATGCATCGTTCCCTAAAAAATGATATAAATAGGACCAGCTTACTCATTTGTAAGATAAAGGGCCTTAGACTTATCTATCTACCCTGCTAATCCTCGGCTTCCTTTCTTTCGCTGGTAGACTGTGATTCTCCAGCTAACACTGAAGCGTACGAACTTTGGCATTACCTTTTACCAGTCCGTGATTCACTGAGGCCCAAGTCCCATACAGGACCTTTTTTTTTTTTTTCCTGGTACCAGGGATTGAACTTGGGGCCCTGCACTTGCCAGACAAGCGCTTATTCTACTGAGCTATCTCCCCAGCTGTAGCATATATGACCTTGACTGGGGCCAAATCAAGGTGGGATTCACCTGCTTTCTATTCTCCAGTCAACACAGTCCGTGTTCCCGGAACCCCACCACCTCCCTGTGGTACAAGTTAGTGATCTCCAAATGTCATTAGCAAGAAACCCTTTCTCAGCAAGATGTGCTACATGGTAGCAGGTCAACCTCTATGAAATTCAGAATCCAGACACTGGACTATAACAACTTGGGGAAGAAAAGTAGAGAAGAGGTAGACACCCAAAACCCAAGAAGGATTTGAAAGGAGAATTGGAGCCCACCGGAAAAGTGAAGAGACAGAACTCCAAAAGGAGGCAGCAAATTGCTCTTTCTCCCTGGCTCCTGGCTTGTGGTATAACAAAGGAGGTTCAACTCTACAGGGACAAAGTGAAGACAGGAGGCTCCAGCGTTATTAGAAAAAAGAAACAAATCACCTATAAAGGAAAGCCCATTAGAATTATAACAGATTTCTCAACACCAACTTTCAAGCCAAAGGAAAGCTTGAAATGAAATATTTCAGTTTCTAAAAGCAAACAACCTCCAATCCAGGCTGATATACCATCCAAAATTACCTTCCAAAATCAATGGAGAAATAAGATAAATCCATGATAAAGCATACATGAAGAAATTTATGACACCAAACCAGCACTCCAAAAAGTTCTGAATGATACTGTAGAAAACCTATGGAAGACAATTCCATGAATGCCAATAGAATGAATCTACCAACAAGGTAAGCAATTAAGCAGAGGAGGAAAAAAAGGGAACCAACAACTGGAAAATAGCATGACAAGGATAAGTCAATGCATATCAGTTATAGCCACCAATGTAAATGGTCTTAACTCACCAATAAAAAGAAACAGTTTGGGACCGGCCAGGGAGCTCAGCAGACTAAAGCACCTGCTTAGGCAGAGCTCAGAGGCCAGGATTCCATCCCTGGAGTGCAGTGCCAGCCCTGCCCCCAGGGCACTCTGAGTCAGCAATTAAGACTGGGCATGGTGGCATGCGCCTATAATCCTAGGGCTTGGGAGGCTGAAAACAGGAGGATCACTATGAGTCCAATCTGTGTAGTGAGACCCTGTAGACCCTACAGACACTGTACCAAATACACTAAAATAAAAAAAAAAATTGAAAGAATAGGTAAAGAAACAAGATCCAATAGTGTACTGCATACAGGAAACACATTTAACTCAAAAAGAAACTCGTGGATTGAAAGCCAAAGGATGGAAAAAAACAAAAGTAGCTGTTCTATTTGACGACCAAGTGGATTTCAAGGCAAGGTTGATCAGAAGAGACAAAGAAGGACACTACATATTTGTTAAGAAAAAATCTAAGGGGAAGAGATAATCATAAATATATATGTGCCAAATATCAGCATATCCAACCACATAAAACAAGCATTAATGGACATGAAGAAATCAAATACAATTGATACACCTAATGTGATTGTAATGGGGGACCTCAATACCCCACTGTCACAAATAAATCAACTAGGCCAAAAAGAAAGAAAGAAAAATGAAAGCTGAACCAAACCATTGAACAAATTGGACTTAGTAGATACCAGCAGAGTGCTCCTCCCCACAACAGAATACCTGCACAGTCTTCTCAGCTGCACATGAGACTTTCTCCAAAACAGACCACATACTAGCTCATAGGATGTGCTTAAGTAAATGCAAAAGAATTTAAATTATCCCATACATATCATCAGACTATAGTGCAACGAAGTTGAAAATCAACAGCAAAAGAAACCACAAAACCTCCATAAACACATAAATTCTCAAACAATCCATAGGTCACAGGTGAAATTAAAGAAGAAATTAGACAGTTTCTACAATTAAATGATAATGCCAGTACAACATACTTGACCTTATGGACGCAATGAAAGTAGTCATACCAGTAAAATTTATAATAGTGAATTCCTGTATCAGAAAAACAAAGCAAGCTCAAATAACTTAAGGTTGAACCACAAGATTCTAGAAAAAGAAGAGCAAGTTAAACTCAA
>NW_004524591.1:16223012-16224389 GCF_000260255.1 Octodon degus | reverse complement strand
AAGTCAAATAATTAATTTGTAAAACTACCAACAAAAAGAAGCTCAGGCCTTGATGGACTCACTGCTAAACTCTATAAAAAATAATTTACAGAATGCCTAATGCTACAACTTGTAAACTCTTTAATGAAATTGAAAGGGAAGCAATACTCCCAAATTCATTCCTGGAAGCAAGCATTACTCTAATACCAAAACCAGAGAAAGATCCAATCAAAAAAGAAAACTACAGGCCATCCTCCCTAATGAACATAGACACCAAATTTATAAATAAGATACTGGCTAAAGGAATGCAGGAAATCATCAAGAAGGTTATACACCATGACCAAGGGATGCAGAGATGGTTCAACATATACAAAACAATAAATGGAATACACCACATTAACAGAACCAAAGACAGGGGCTCGTAGAATAAGCGTTTGCCTGGCAAGCGCAGGGGCCTGAGTTCAATCCCTGGTTCTGTAAAAAAATAAAATAAAATAAAAAACAAACTCAGTAGCATAGCTGAATACAAAGTGAACACTGAAAAACCAATAGCATTCTTGTGCAGAAATAACAAATCACTACGAGAGAAATTAGTGAAACAACGCCTTTCACAATAGCATCAAGGAAAATGAAGTACTTAGGATTCAATCTAAAGAAGAAAGTAAAAGATCTTTACATTGAAAACTACAGTACTCAGATAAAGGACATTGAAGAGGATATGAGCAAATGACAAGATGTCCACTATTTTTGGGTAGAAAGAACCAATATAATGAGAATGACCATATTTCCAAAACTGTTGTACAGATTCAATGTAATCCTCATCAAAATGTCAGTAGCATGCCTCACAGAATAGAGAAAACAATTGCAAAACTCATTTAGAACCAGAAGAGATCTAGAATGCCAAAAGCAATTTTGATCAGTGGAATAAATGCTTCTCTGGCGAGCACAAGGGCCTGAGTTCAATCCCCAGTTCCACCAAAAAAAAAAAAAAAAAAAAGAAATAAAGAGCAACAAAGACAAGATAGAGGGCATCACCATCCCTGACTTGAAATTATACTCTAAAGCTACTGTGATAAAAAATAGTATGGTACTGGTAAAACAAAATAACACATACACACACACACACACACGCGCGCGCGCGCGCGCGCGCGTACATCACACATGCACACACACACACACCTCCTAGACTCAAGGATCAATGGAGCAGGTTAAAAGATGCCGAAACAATTCTGAACACATTCAGCTACCTCATCTTTGACAAAGGAGCCAAACACCTTCACTAGAGGGAAAACAGCCTCTTTAATAAATAGTGTTAGAAACACTCGTTCTCTTCATGCCACAGAATGAAACTAGACCCTTGTCTGTCACTATCCACTAAACTAAAATAGAAATGGATTA
>NW_004524591.1:16219496-16221048 GCF_000260255.1 Octodon degus | reverse complement strand
ACTGTGAAAGGGAAAGAATCTGTTCAATGGGAAGGAAAAACTGGGATCAGAAAAAAGACAAAAGAAGGGGAAAATATATATTTATGTATATATGCAGGATAGCTTGGATAATTATACTACTAATTTCTGCTGGTTATTGAAAGGAACAGTTAATGCTTAATTTTTTTTCTCATTTTTAATTTCTTATAACTATTTTTAACCAGTGCTTCAAGTTTATAACTGGTAACCTAAACGACTAATTTGAAGATAACATTATGCAATACAACCATTGTCAAATTCCTCTTAGTTTAATGAAATATTGTGTTGTTTCTTTCTTTTTTTTTTTTCTTTTAAACCATTTTGTGCACTGGAGAGATAGCTCAGCGGTCTAAAGTGCCTGCTTAGGCAAACTTAGGCAAAGTCCCTCACACCACATGCCTCACCAGCTCCACACCCAGGGCAGGCTGACTCAGCCACAAAAAAAGAAAAAAAGAAAAAAGGAAGGAAGGAAGGAAGGAAGGAAGGAAGGAAGGAAGGAAGGAAGAAAGAAAGAAGAAAAACCATATTGTAATCTTTAAAAAGAAAGAAGGAAATCAAACAGTAACAAATGCTGGAGAGGCTTTGCTGGGGGGGGGGCAAACCTTTTTCCACTGCTGGTGGTAGTGTAAGTTGGTGCAAACAATATGGAAATCAGTATAGAGATTCCTCAAAAAAACTGAAATTTGGTCCAGCTATTTCCCTTTTTGGTATGTTTCCAAAAATTTAAAAACATCATACCACAGCAATATATGCACACCCATGTTTATATCAGCAGAATTTGTAATTGCTAAATCCCAGAAACAGCGCAGATGCCCAGCATTGAATGAATGAATAAAGAAGAGGATTTTCTTTTTGTTTTTTGACAGGATTTCACTGTGTAGTTCAGGGTGGCCTGGAACTTACTATGTATCCCAAGCTGGCCTCAAATTCATAGCAGTCCTGTCTCAGTCTCTGAAGTGCTGAGATTATAGGTATGTGTCACCATGCTCAGCTAGATGTGGTCTTTCTTTCTTTCTTTTTGTTTTTGTATTTTAGGGACAGGTCTACAGGGTGTTCAGGGTTTCACTACTAGATCAGATTCGTAGTGATCCCCTTTTGTTTGTTTGTTTTGGCAGAACTAGGGATTGAACTCAGGCCCTTGTGCTTGCCAGGGAAGTGCTTATTTTACTGAGCCATCTCCCTGGCCTAATCCCCCTGTCTACAGCCTTCCAAGAGCTGGGATTACAAGCACGCACCACGATGCCCAGTCTCAGTGTGTCCCCAGGATCAAATCCCTGGTCCTTAGAGGTGCTCCAATCCACTGAGCTATTTGCTTTTTTTTTTTTTTTTTTTTTTTTTTTTTTTTAACCGGGGACTGAACTCAGGACCCTGCAATTGCCAGGCAAGCACCTATTCTACTGAGCTATCTCACTGGCCCACCGCTGAGCTATTTTGTGGCCCTTAAGATGTGGTTTTTTTCATACAATGAAGTACTACTCTGTCACAAAGAAGGATAAATGAGGTAAATGGATGTACCTTGAGAACATAATTTTAA
>NW_004524591.1:16211068-16218761 GCF_000260255.1 Octodon degus | reverse complement strand
AAAAAAAAAAAAGGGCTGGCCAAATAGCTCAGATTAGGCAGAGCACAGTGGCTATGCCGGCCCCACCCCTAGGGAACACTGAGATGGCAATGGAGACTGGGTGTGGTGGCACGAGCCTGTAATCCCAGCTCTTTGGGAGGCTGAAAAGAGGAAAATCAGTGTGAGCCTGATCTATGTAGTGAGACCCTATAGACCCTTACTAAAATAAAAAAAAAAAAACAGAAGAAAACAATATTTCATGACTATACATTTATTTGATTAATTCAGTTTGGTAACACTGGGCTTATATAAAAAAAAATCAGAGGTCACTGTGAGGTACTTCATTGAATACTATCATTTGCAATCACGGTTTGGGAAAAATTGTAATCTCAAAGAAGTATTAGCAAATACTGACAGTTTGCAAACAGTTTAGAAGAATTTCTTCAGTCTAAACCACAGATAGCCCTTGGTGCCTGCGGTATATTGTGCTCAGGATCTCTGAGGACATCAGTATTCCTCCTGAATGCTCGAGAGTCTTCTATAAAATGGCCTAGCACTTGCATATAACCTGCAAGTGTCCTCCCACATACATTAAATCGTCTAGATTACTCACCATGGAAATACATAAATATTGCTATACTCTGATGTCTAGGGAACAACGGCAAGGAAAGATGTCTGTTCGTGTTCAGTACAAATGTAATCTTAATTGTGTGTGTGTGTGTGTGTGTGTGTGTGTGTGTGTGTTTACTGGGAATCGAACTCCGGACCTTGCACTTGCCAGGCAGATGCTTATGCCACTGAGCTATCTCCCTGGCCCCAAAAATATTTTTGATCCACGATTAGTTGAATCCTCAGATGTGGAACCTGTGGATAGAGAAACCTCACTATATGGAGACATCTGAAAGAAAAGCAGTTGAAATTTCTCTTTTGAAAACAAAACACTGAGGGGCTGGGAGATGGCTCCGTAGAATAAGTGCTTCCCTGGCAAGCACAAGGATCTGAGTTCGGTCCCTGGTTCTGCCAAAAAAAGGAAAGAAAACGCTAAGAATATCTACACAATACATTGTCCTACTTTATCATAAGTAGGAAAAATGCAGGTAAGATGATGAGCATTCTCTTGGCTTTAAACAACCATGCAGAGACAGACACCGTGCCCACAGGTCTTTCTTGTCCATTGTGCTGTGCCTTAAAAAGGAAGGAAGAAGGCAGAGAAGGGGGCAGTTTTCATTCTCAAAAATTGTATTTCAAGAGCGCAGAGTAGTTTCATTTCTGTTTTCCGTAACTGCGGCCGATGACTGAACCAGAGAAGTGACCTGAGTCCTTAGCGTTGGGGACAGGAAAACGGACCAAACCAAGTGGACTGCTCGGAAGTCGGCTGGCAGGAAAACCCCAGAAAACATTCCGGGAAGCTAGAGATTGTCTTTATCAGAAACCCACCGAGCTTCACACAGAAGGTGCCTTTCCAGAGCTCGATGAAAGAATTTATGCCAGCCTTCAAAACCATCTTAACCACTAGGAAGAATGTATGCAATGTGTTAATTATTGAAACTGTCCTACCAATTTGGTTTGAAACTGTCTCAATGCTATTTGTTTATCAATAAAATTATGGAAAAAAAGAAAAAACCATCTTGAGGTTTCAGCACAGCCACCGGGCCTCTCAGCAGGTGAGTGAAGTACTGCCGGTGGCTCATGTGAAGATGCCAATCTGTGCCATCCACGCCAAGAGTCACCATCATGCCCACAAACATCCAGCTGGCCCGCCGGATCTGGGGAGAGAGCTTAAGTGAAAGTAATTTTTATGGCATTTTGTCATACATTCTGTAAAATACTTTGGTTTAATTTGTGGCCTTTTGGGGGTAAGAAATTGTTTATAATGTTACATCTGTAGTCACTCCATCTTCCTCTTGGATTGAGTGCGAAAAGTGACAGTTCACACACAGCACCTCAGTGATATGAGCGCTGTCGCTCAGGACTGGCAGACAAGTTGCTGATGTGCAGAAGGGAGGGGCCGCACCCCTGGCTTCTCGCTGGGCACATGTCTGTACGCTAATGACTGGTTGGCTAGCTATTAAGGTACTAGAACAATGTGTGCAGAGTCCTTTTGCAATCAAACTGGCTATGACCTGAGCCATGTGCTTCACAGTTGTGGCTGTTAAGCCTCACCGTTCAGCACCGGGATAACATGTGGGCTTTTTGAAGGGTAAAGATGAAAGTCTGAACCACAGTGTACGTTACGGTTTCCCCGCAAAAAAAAAAAAAAAACAAAAAAACGTAAATCTGGCCAGCCAGATAGCTCAGCGGACTCAAGTGCCTGCTTAGCCAAAGCGCAGGGACTACGGTTCGATCACCGGCCCCACAGGCTGCGACGGCCCCACCCCTAAGGCAACCGAGGCTGGGCATGGTGGCACCCACCTGTAATCTCAGAGCTGGGGAGGCTGAAAACAGGAGGATCACTACAAGTCCAAGCTGCGTAGAAGACCCTGTACCAAATACATTTTTTTTAAAAAAGGTAAATCTGGCAGCTAAGGCTACACTAGGTGCATTTATAATAGCTATCTTACACATTGTATCGCTTCTCGGCCTCTTGGCTAAGATCAAGTGTAATAGCTATCTTATACATTGTAGTGTCATCATTTTTAAATTAAATGTTTCAAGCTCATGAATGCTAGGGAGTCCTGTCATTAAGGTGTTGTGTGAGAGAGTCCACTGGTTTCCTCCTAACTAGCCTGCGCTTGGTCTCTGTACAGTGCTGTGTGTATACCTTACACAAGTCCTTCCTCTGCCACACGGCTGCCAGTGCAAGCCCTAGCTGGGGATTTGCTTAGAAGGGCTCTAGAATAACAAGCTAGTCACACCAGCAGCCTCTGTTACCAATATTCTAGTTAGGGCAGCTTTTCATCGTGTCAGATTGGTCTCATAATTCGCTTCTTTTCTGATCTGCTAGGAGGAAACAACACCGAGGCTCGTTCTTTTCCTTGTGGAAGCAGCGTGAGCTTCCCGTGCGAAGGAGCGCGCAGCGCCAGCCTACCGGACTTTCTGCCAATCAAGATGGTGCTGGGTTAGTTCCTGTCTGGTTATTGTTCTGGGACAAGCCCTGTTATAGAGCCGGCCTTCCAATTTTTTTTTTTTTTTATCTTATTGAGGTTTTCAGGTCAATTATGTATGTTGACTAAAATTACAAATAAAATTTATCTGAAAAATTGCATTAATGGAGAATTGCATGTGAGTATTACAAACTAAAAATAAATCGGTTAAACCTGACAAAAACAAAGCTTAGTGTCACGGAGCAGATCCTGACTGTAAACCCTGTGCCAAGTCACCTGATTTCTGGGCTCTGCCAGACACGGCAGCGTGGTCTAAGCAACCCCCGTGGCGTAGCCATCTTGGAGCCCTCCGCTCTTCGCCCCAGGCTTGCGCAGTCTGAAGCTTTCGCGCCGCCCACGTGGCTCTCCCGGCGGAGCGTGGGTGCAGTGCGCGCAACAGCCATGCGGAGGCAGTAGAGTGCAGTGGTTGAGGCTCAGCCGCCGGGCCCAAAAAGCTTCGCCCTAGAAACCGGAAGCGTCTGCGAGCCCAAACCTTCTGTAGTCAATGCCGACGGGGACGTATCTCTGTACGTCCATGGTTATCACAAGCTGGGGATACTGAGTTGCTCACATAAAATGGTGTAGTATTTACATTATTTAGTGTACACAACCTCCTCTACATTTAAAGCAGCTCTAGATTTCTCAGAACGGAACCGGGGATTGAACTCAGGCCCTTGTGCTTGCCAGGGAAGCTCTTACTCTACTGAGCCACCTCCCCGACCCCTCTAGATTTCTTAGAGGACTGGGAAGATAGCTCAGCGACAGAAGCACCTGCCTGGCAAGTATAGGGCCCTGAGTTCAATCCCTGGCACCCAAAACAAAGTGCTATAATTACTTAGAATGCTAAATAAAATATAAATGCCATATAAATGGCTATTTTACTACATTGTGTAGGGAATAATAACAGGAAAAAATGTGTATGTACAGTAGAGATGCAATTTAATTTTTTTTTTTTTATCTTCAATTGACTGAATCCAAGGTGTTAAATTCGTGGATACAGTGTGCTCTCTGGTCTGGCTTCTGTTTGAGAACCCATAACACTCAGAAGGAAATGAAGTCCCAAAAAAGCAGGGAGGGTCAATCGCCAAATAAATTAGGGCAAATCACTGTGCCAAAGATAAAAATTATTTTAACTAAATCTATATAGAATTTTTTTACCCAAAGACTTCCCATCTTTGGTTATAAGATTGCTGTACCCTTTACCTGTGGATTTATCTTCTTCTTTTAATAAACAGAATAAAAAATCAGACTGATCAGGGCTGGCCAGATAGCTCAGCAGATTAAAGAACCTGCTTAGACAGAGTGCAGTGGCCGGAGTTTGATCCCCAGGCCTGCCGTGCCAGCCCCGTGCCCAGGGCGCACTGATATGGTGATTAAGACTGGGCGTGGTGGTGCACATCTGTAATCCCAGTGTTTGGGAGGCTGAAAACAGAAGGATCACTGCAAGTCCAATCTACATAGTGAGACCCTGTAGACTCTGTCCTAAATACATGGGGGAAAAAAATCAGACTGATCTGCTTGTACTTGATTTTATTAAAAGCACCTTTCATTCAAAACCAACTATATTCCAATGCAGCATATTTTTCCATAGCATGTTCTTAACTCCTCCCATATCAGTAAGCAGGAGGAAGTACCAATAGTTAATAAACATAAAAGGAGAGTCCATTTCTCAGCAGTCGGAAAAAGGGTTAGATGAGAGGCCCTGTCGACCACACATTAGAGAAGCAGTTTCGGAAAGCAGACTGCCATGTTCTGTCACAGCTAAAATCACTGGTTCCCTGTGCCCCAGTGAGGCCACCTGTTGGTCTGTCACCTACAGGAACTCTCACTGACCTGTGAGTAGGCATCCACAAGGACGGACACTGCAGCGCGGTGGGCAGGTGGGCAATGACAGGAAGCTGGGAGCAACTTGAATGACCAGCCATGCAGAAACCTTTAAAGAACCTGCAGTGCATCCCACAGCGTGGAATAGCATGCATGTTTTATAAAAAGGAATGAACTGGGTGTGGTGAGCCACATCTGTAATCATAGTTATTTAGGAGACTGAGACCAGAGGAGCATGAGTTTAAGCCCAGCTTGGGCAATTTTTTTCTTTTAAATGTATTTGGTATAGGATCTTACTACGCAGCTTGGACTCCTAAGGATCCTCCTGTTTTCAGCCTCCTCAACACTAGGGTTACAGGCATGCACCACCACACCCCATCTTGGTGCTTGGGGGCTGACCGGTGCAGCATGTGGTGCCAGGGATCAAACCCTGGTCCCTGCACTTGCCTAACCAGGCACATGGTCCACTGAGCTATCTGCCAGCACCATATAACAAGAATTATCTCAAAAAAAAAAATTTTTTTTAAGCACTAAGGAGATACCCCATTGGTAGAACCCTCCTGAGTGTGATTTCCAAGTATTGGAAAGAAAGAGAGATTAGTTTACACTTTTTTTTTTTTTTTTTTTTTTTTTTTTTGCAGAACCAGGGATTGAACTCAGGCCTTTCCACTTGCCAGGGAAACGCTTATTCTGAGCCATCTCCCCAGCCCTAGTTTATATTTATTAACATTAAAAATCTTTAGACATATTAAATAAAAAACAGCACAAATACAATATGTGCTACAGTTTGTATTTTAATAGACCCTTGTGTATTCAGGTACCTCAATATATGGTATAGAAGAGCAGTTTCCAACATTTATCAGAGGCTACATCTGTGGGGAGAATGACCAGACAGTGCTGCTTGCTCATATAATACGTTTGTGAGGATTTTAGAATTATTCCTTATCTTCCAAATAATTTACTGCCATCTGCTGGAAAACTAACATTTAAAAATGTAAAAATGAAGAGGGCTGGCCAAATAGCTCAGCAGATAAAGCACCTACAAGCAGGCACAGGGACCAGGGGTTCAATCCCTGGGCCTGCTGTGCCAGATCCGCCCCTGGGGCGAGCTGATGGCAATTGAGACTGGACGTGGTGGTGCACGCCTGTAATCCCAGCTCTTGGGAGGCTGTAAACAGGTGGATCACTATGAGTCTGATCTAGTAGTGAGACCCTGAACACCCTGTATACCCTTCCCTAAAATACAAAAAAAAAAAGTAAAAATGAGCTGGCATAGTGGTATATTCCTGTAATCCCAGCACTCAGGAGGCTGAGGCAGGAGGATCCCCATGAGCTTGAGGCCACTGAGTTCAAGTCCAGCCTGGACTACGTGGGAAGACCCTGTCTTTAAAAAAAAAGTTTTTATGTACTGTACTCTCTGAGACCCTGTTTAAAAAAAAATTGACTGAAAATGAGAGAAAGAGATCAAGTCTCATTCTGAGATTTTATAAGATAAACAAACTTGGACACCACTGGTGCATAAATACCATTACTTTACTATGTTTAAGATCTAGAAGGTAGGCCGGCCTGAGAGCTCAGTGGAGTACAGTGCCTGCTTAGGCAGAGCACAGCGGCCAGAGTTCCATCCCCAGTGTGCTGTGCCGGCCCCGGCCCCCCAGGTTCGCTGAGAGGGTGACTGAGACTTCGCATGGCATGGGCCTGTAATCCCAGCACTTGGGAGGCTGAAAACAGGAGAATCACTATGAGTCTGATCTGTGTAGTGAGACCCTGAACACCCTATAGATCCTGCCCTAAATACAGGGGAAAAAAATGAAGAAGAAAAGGAGGGAATGGATTCTAGGGACCAAGCAAAGATCTGAAGCCAGAGTTGAAACCCACAGGGAGGGTGAAGAGAAAGGCCCCAGCACAGAAGCGGGTGACCCTAATGGATAGAGACTCAGCCCTCAAAAGCAGTAGCATTCCAGTGCATGATAGAGATGTTTAGGGATGTGCCACATATATAAATGTGACAGGTGAAACTGTTATGCTTCTGGTTGCAAATTTATGATGCTGTATCAGCTCTTTGTGGTATACAAAGAGTTTTTAAAACAAAATATAAAAAGCATTCATCACCAATTAGAGTGTACCACACTGAATTCTGAAGTTCTGTTTATCAAAGGACACCACTCAGAGTAACGATGGAGGGACCAGGGAGATGGCTCAGTGGAATAAGTGCTTCCCTGGCAAGCGCAAGGGCCTGAGTTCAATCCCTGGTTCCACCAAAAAAAAGAAAGAGAGAGAGTGACAATGGTGGGCTGGGGAGGTAGCTCAGCACCTGCCTGGCAGCCACAAGGTCACTGTGAGTCTGAACTGCGTCATGAGACCCTATATCCAATAAACAAATAAATAATAATTTTTTAAAAATTAAAAGAAGGGGCTGGGGAGAAGGCACAGCAGAATAATCACTTGTCTGGCAAGCTCAAGGGCCTGAGTTCAATCCCCGGTTAAACAAAAAAAAAAAAAAAAAAAGAGTGAAAATGTTGATCTGAAGTCATAGGTGAGCAATGAAACTCTTGCCAAGCCTGTACAAGGCCCTCACTTTGAGCACTAGCACCGCAAGAGAAACAAATAAATAGTGAAAAAATTGGGAGGAAGGCATTTATAACATATAAATCTAACCAAGGATTTATACGTAGACTATACAAGTAACTCCTTAAAATTAATAGTTTGCTAGGGGCTGGAGAGATGGCTCAGTGGTCTAAAGCACCTACTTAGAACAAGCTTGGCAAGGCATCAGGGACCGCGGTTCAATCCCCCAGCACCACATG
>NW_004524591.1:16202244-16210266 GCF_000260255.1 Octodon degus | reverse complement strand
AAAAAATAAAAATAATAAATAAAGTTGAGGAGCCTGGGAGATGGCTCAGTGAAATAAGCGCTTCCCTGGCAAGCTCAAGGGCCTGAGTTCATTCCCCGGTTCTGCAAATAAATAAAAATAAAGTTGAACTGGACATGGTGGTGCACACCAATACTCAGGAGGCTGAGGCAGGGTTGCCATGAGTTCAAGGCCAGCCTGCACTACACAGTGAGACCCTGTCTCCAAAAAAGAAGTGGCACATGCACATAAGCCACAGCCTAGTAAATGTCCTTCTAGATATATACCCTACACATACACAGTCATTAACCAACACATATAGGAATGTTCATGGTGACACTATTCAGAGTATCATCAAACTGTCAACCTTAATGACCGTCAGTATTAAAAAGACGTGAGAACTTGTAGTATATTCACTGACACTGAGAGCGGATGACACCTACGCTCTACACAATAGTGTCTTCATAAACGTGATGCTTACTGAAAGAAGCCTAACACAGAAGAGAACAGGAAATACAAAACGGGTGAAAGCACCCTGGAGTAAACTGCTGAGACCAAATCTGTGTTCCGCTGGACCTGACAGTGGCCCTGACCTTCCCCTCATGAGGTTGTTTTCATTGTGCTTCAGTGTTTGACAATTCTCTTTTATCGCAGCTGTGCATCATTACAAAACACATACGGAACTTTAAGAATTCCTCCACTCAAGCTTTATTTACATAAGCATGAATCACAGGAACTTGAGGAATGCACCTCCCTTGAGGGTCTTCATCACACATGCAGACTGGGCTCTGGATCAGGCTGACCTGACTTTAAAGCTCTCTGAAGTAGGCTTGAGCCAGCAACACAGGATTTTGTTTGTCTGAATTTATCAAAGAGGAACAAATGAGCTTCGTAAGCAAATTTTCTGCACTCCCAACTAGGAGGGGCCTTTCATGAGCTCTGGCATGAAAACTCACTTGTCTCATTCACATACTTCATACACAGCTTCCTGAACGGCTGCTAAGCCATCAGGACTTGTGGTCCAGCGACAACCTGCTGTGGATCACGGGCACGGTCCATGTCACCACTGGGGGCACTAGCAGCTTTTTGGAGCTAAGGAGGGATGGGGTGGGATAGAGGGGAAATGACCTTAGTATATATGGTTCAGTGAGTACCTTTGAAAAGAAAACTGTAATCCTGGCACTTGGGAAGCTGAAGTAGGAGGGTCACTGTGAGTTGAGGCCATACTAGGCTGGCTCAAGACCACCCCGAGTGGCAGACAAGAGACCCTGTCTCAAAAATAAATAAACACAGGAAACTAATTGTTTCTTGTTTTGTCTGCAGGGAAATGTGTCATACAACATCAGCATCAGCTGCAACTAGCTGGCCTCAAATAGTTATGTTAACAGGGTCACGTGCTGTAACAGGTCACTTACACTTTTTTCCTTTTGTTTTTTTTACATTTGACTGCTAACAGATTTTATGTTTCACGTTTCCCTTTCCTTTTCTGCTTCACTTGTGGGCAAGCTGATAAGCAAAGTTGTCTCTCTCTCTCTCTCTCTCTCTCTCTCTCTCTCTCTCTCTCACACACACACACACACACACACACACACACACCCTGCCTTTTATACCAGAGGGAAGTTCCAGCCCCCATGGTGTCCTTCCCTGGCCCTATTTTGCCGTAATAGCCCAGCTCTGGTTCTTTCCTGTTTTCTCAGATTACTCTTGGACCTGTTTTGAAGCCACCTATTCTCCCTAGAAAATCTCATTTTGTGAATAATAAACTTCCATGCCTTTTTTTTTTTTTTTTTTTTTTTTTTTCTTGGCTGGCTCAGAATGCCTTCAGGGCAGGTTTGGCTGGCTTGAGTTCTGGGGATCAAACCACAGCAACCTGAGGCTGCCTGCTTTGTTGAAGCAGCCACTTAAATAACTGAGTTAAGGGACAGGCTCCCTCCATGCCCTTTTGGGGTACAAGTGTATCATCATCAGGTTCAACATCCTAACCAAATTTTGGAAGCAGGCCCATTCTGATTTTTTTTTTTCCCTCGGAACCGGGGATTGAACTCAGGCCCTTGCACTTGCCAGGGAAGCACTTATTCCACTGAGCCATCTCCCCGGCCCCCACCATTGTTTCTTCCAAGTGACCACACCATAGCCCCTTAGCAGGTGTCACCAGTCCCAAATTCTTAGGTCAACTCCTTTATACAGACATGCTATAGCTGCACTAAGGTTTTAAATGATTCCAGATAATGGCCCCAAATACACTTGATCTGTAAGTATAAATAACGGCCTATCTTCATGTATGCCCCAATCAACATCGTAGGAGTTGGCACCTTTCTGAGAAAGGAACCTAGACTCCTGTGCCCTAAACCCTTCCCTGGTTACTTTGGCAACTTCCCAGGTATCCTCACATGTGTCTATGAATTTGACAGTCTAAGTTGCCACCTCTGTCTTAGGTGGCACCACTTTTTTTTTTTTTTTTTTTTTTTTAGTACAGGGTCTACCGGGTCTCACTACACAGATGGGACTGGTAGTGATCCTCCTGTTTTCAGCTCCCAAGCGCTGGGATTACAGACACGCACAACCACCTCCAGTCTCAGTAGCCATCTCAGCACACCCTGGGACCTGCCGGATCTAACTGGCTGCAGTGCTCTGCCTAATCAGGTGCTTTAATCCGCTGAGCTAGCTCACCGGCACGTTAGTTACTTTACTTGTTGCTGTTATAAAATACTTATTACTTAAATGAAGAGAGGTTTATCTTGGCTCAGGGCTTGTAGGGGTCCCACTACCTAGTCCTCTGGCTCCAAAGCAAGACCCGTGACAGCCGCCCTTCAAGATCCTTGAAGGAAGTCCTCATTCCTTGCCTTGTTAGAGACGATCAGGAGGGGGGGAAAAAAAAAAAAAAAAAAAAGCACCAAAACCCCTCTGTTTCCTCTCTCGTGAGGTTGGGCGCTGACTCGGCCTGGCTCTCGGGCCGTGACACAGACGGCTTCCGGCTGCGCTGCTGCTGCGGCTGGACCAGGGCAAGCGTATCCACAATCCCGCACTCAGGGCGTCGGAAGCAGCAAGAGCTTCACAAGATCGAGAGAAGGCTGGGCGATTTGGAGAGACCCTGTCCCACAATTTATTTTTTTAAAAAAGGTCTACACTATAAAAATAAATAAATGAATTAGGAGGGTTGCGGATGTAGCTTAATGTGAAGGTCCTGAGTTGAATCCCAAATACTAAAACATAAAATTTAAATTTAAAAAGCCAGTTATCTCACTGCTCAGAAGACCCCTAGGCCTCTGAGGAACATTTCAGGGGCTCAGAGGGCTCAATCGCTTCAGAGTGTTTCTGCGATCCCGTGTCGGTTTCCTCTTCCTACCCTGGCAGGCAGGCGCACCATGTGACAAAGGCCCTGGCAACCCACAGCCTGTCTCCATGGCAACAGCCAGGCGCGAAGGAGCTCCTCCTCCCTCCGCAGCACAAAGCTGGGGGCTCACAGGTGGGTGGGTGCACCAAGGAAAGAGACAAGCAAAAAGAGAAAATGGCTGTAAAGAAGGAGCAACTCATCTAAGCAAGGAGCACACTGAAGTTTTTAGAAACAAGAGAAAACGCGAGGATTGAAAGTTCGTGACAGGGGGCCTGGCCGTAGCTCAGGCCTTTAAGTGGCTGCTTCCACAAAGCTGTCAGCCTCAGGGTGCTGGAGTTCGAACCTCACACCTCTCCAGCTGGCCAAAAGTGCCCTGAAGGCATTCGAGGAACAAAAAAAAAAAAAAAAAAGAAAGAAAGAAAGTTCATGACAGAGCATCTGTTTAAATGAAGGCAAGTGGACCGGCCAAATAGCTCAGCAGATTAAAACACCTGCAAGCATGTGCAGGGACCAGGGGTTCGATCCCCAGGCCTGCCAGTGCCGGCCCCACCCCCCGGGTGTGCTGAAAGGGCAATTGAGACAGAGTGTGGTGGTGTGCATGCTCTTGGGGGGCTGTAAACAGGCAGATCACTACTACGAGTCCGATCTGGTAGTGAGACCCTGAACACCCAAGTAGACCCTTCCCTAAAAATGCAAAAAATAAAAAATTGTAAAAGGCAGGTTAAAAAAAAAAAAGGCAGGTTATACACATATGTAATTAACTATTACTTTGTTTCTTTCTTTCTATTTATTTATTTATTGAGATAGGATTTCACACTGTAGTTCAGGCTGGCCTGGAGCTCACTTTGTAGACCAGGCTAGTTTCCACCTCACAAGGATCCTCCTGCCTCAGCCTCCTGAGTGCTAGGATTATGAGTGTGCTCTGCTTAGCTCTCATGGCAATCCTCTTGCCTTTGCTTCCTGTTAGGGTTTGTGTCTAGATGTTCCCCAAAGCCTCATGAAATCATGGGGCTGGCTTCGAGAGCTTGTGATTAATTCATGATCCAATGCTGGGATTATGGGTGTTAGTGCCGCTGGGACTATGGGTGTCGGAGGTACACCCACCCTAGGGGGGGACAGCCCAAAATCAGTGTAAGGAAGGGAGAGAGGCTTGCTCTCCGCTCCTGCTCCTCCCTTTTTGCTCTTGCTGCTTTGCTGCTTTCTGCTCCGAGGGACTGCTGCCCTCTGCCATGTGTCACTCTGCCTTGGAGCCAGCTGATTATACACTGAAACTTCCACAGACAGTGAGCTAAAAACACCTTTCCTTCCTTAGTTATAGGTGTCAGGTGTTTTGTCCCAGCAAAGAGAAAAAATTAACTAAGACACCACCCAAGTGTTGGGATACATGTTACTTCATGAGAACATGAGAAAGCTTCAGAGATGTTGTATTAAAGGGAAGAAGTCAGTCACCCAAGACCACGTAGTCTATTATTCCACTTATAATACATCCCCAAAAGGCAAACTCAGAGAGCTATTACCAGAGACTATACACTTTTTTCTCATATTTTTCATCATGACATTACTTGAGTTTGTATAAAATGCACGTTCCAGGGATAAAATAAGTTAGAATCTGGTGAAAGAGGAAGAGGGATAAGCCCCGAGGCCTCTCAAAAGGCTCTTGATTCAATCCCCGGTTCTGCCAAGAAAAAAGGCTCTTGAAGCAGCAGTGGGTCCAATCTGCAATTAGATCAGGTGCTACGGAGAAGACCAGAAGGCCCAAAGATGCATCAGCCCTGATTACAGCAACCTGAGAGTGGGCGTCCTGGGGGCAGGCATCCTTACTTATTCTCCAAGGGCCACGCCATGCAAGTGGTTGAAATACAAGAAGGTTGGATATGGGAAATTTAAGCCTTCCCTGTAACGTGTAATAACCGTTTGTATTGCATTGTGTTATGCCTTTTCCTGATAAGATAAAATGAAATGCACCCTTGGTCACCTAGAGGATTCTGCTCAGCACTACTGTCTGTGACAGCTCCTAACTGTTATTATGTTAAGGAGATTTAAACCCTAACGCTTCCCAGATAGGGAGACCTCTAAAATTCAAATTTCTTTTTCTTTTATTTGCTGCAATTCCTGAGTGTGGGTGGTGTGCACCTTCACACCAGAAATTGAGCTTCCACCGTAGTTCCATACAGAGTGCCAGGCACAGGCTATGGGGACTCAATAAAAAGTCCTCAGGGTGGGAGGAGGAGCGAAAGAAGATGGAAGAAGAAAGTGAGCTGAAAGAAACCCTCTTGAAGGAACCCTGCCAACAAGGCGCCAGATGGCTGACCCTAAGGGTGACCTTGGTTCTGTTGAGTAAACACAGTAACAGCTCTGTGTGGAGAGAAGATATAGGGTATAATATCTATTCTATGAGGCAAAGGAATCTTGCAAAGAGAAACAACTTTTAGGAGAAGAAAATAAGTAGTCCATTATCTATGCACCAAGCATGCCTATGAGTCATCTGAAGAGAAGGTCTCTTCTGTTACTCTCCAGGTACACATCGATCCAGCCCAAGGAGGTGACAGCTTGATCCTGGAATGTTCTTAAGTTACACTACTGAGGGAGCCCAAGCCTGTCTCGGTTTCCAGCAGAGAGAGAATGCAGTTAACAATAGCAACATTTTATTCCTTTATAACCAATGCAAATAGTGTTTAAGTGCCAGAGGCAGCAAGGAGACAAAGTGACTCATGGTCTGTCCTGTCCCAGTGGCTCCTTTGGAACACTTATCTTTTCTTTAGTCTCTTGGTGGCTCTTAGTGGGAAAACATGAAGTGAGTCACACACCATCCTGGAGGACTTTTCCTTTAAAGAAATTCATGTGCTTTAGATACATCAATATTCTAATACAAAATATCACCTCTACACCTACAGGTTTTTAAAACAAAATTGAAATATCTTTTTACCCCCTATTCCTTCTGTGTAAGAAAGGCCATCAAAGTAAACCCAGAACCATAAGCAATCATATAACCTGTTGCTTAGTTTTAGGAGAAATTCCTCGTACTTTGTTTTATAATTTTCTTCTTACAATATGTTCCTTTATTTAATAGATACTTATTGGTTCCCTATACTCTGGTTTCTCTTCAGATCGTATAAATCTTTTGCCTTATTGGTTCCCTATATCATGTCAATTCTCAGCCAGTTTGCTCACTGGACATTGTCCCTTTCCTCATGGAGCTAGGGATCTATTAGGATAAGTGGATGTTAATGTAATAATCATGAAAATTAACTATAATCTCTGTTCAGTGCTTTGAAAGAGAAGTGTTAGGAAAAGTAAAAAAAAAAAAAAAAAAAACCTAAGAGACTCGAACTTTGCTGGAGGAATCAGAAAAAGGCTTGATTAAAAAAAAAAAAAAAGATTTCACATGACACATGGAGAGGCACAGGAAGGGTGTGGAGAACATTCAGGCATTTGTAATACTGGCCTAGGCAAAGCCCTGAAGCTGCAGCTGCCCAGTGGGGACACAGCCTGAGGGGAAACTTCTAAGGTACTTATAGAGATGAAGCCACAGAGGTGGTTATAGGGCCTGTACCTAGATGCCTCCTGAAAGCCTCCTGTGGTCATATTGGGCCTTTCTGGAGGTGGAAGTGCTGCAGGCAGCTAGGTTAGATAGAAATATCATAGGTAGTCAGACAGGGCTAGGCCCTCGAAGGAAATAACACAGAAGACAAGATACCTTGCAACTGTAAGAGGGGACAGATGCTCCCGCTGTGAGCTAGACCTTATGACCAAAGATCAAACAAATGCTGACCTCCCTAAAGATTAGCATCCGGGATGGATCATCACCTTGAGGAAGCCAGGAAGAGTCACTAATGCAACCGCTACCAGCTGGCTACTGAACAAAGTCCTGCTCTATATTCATGCCTGCTTGCTCCGTGACTTGCTTCCCCATTTGGTCCTGGACTTAATCAATTTTATCTGAGCAATGGTACTTGTAATCTCATTGCTTGACCGTAGTTTTATCCCACCTCATGCCCACCTAAGTGAGTTCCCATGTTTTCTACCTTTTTAGACCTGATTTACCACATGGTTTTCCTCTATAAAAGTCCCTGACAGAGATAGCTTCCTGGGGACCACCCGCTCAGATCCCCCCTCCTCACCCTCTCTTGGACACGAGCTTTCTTTCTCCCAGTAAATATATTTGTTTTTTAAATTTTTTTATGTTTTCTTTTTTCTTTTCCATAATTTTATTGAGAAACAAATAGCAGTGAGACAGTTTCAAACCAAATTGGTAGGACAGTTTCAATAATTAACACATTGCATACATTCTTCCTAGTGGTTAATTACTGTACAAGATGTGGACATGATATCCTATTTACAAACACTATTAGAACAAATCGTTCTATTCATTAAGAGAATGTAACTATATATCTATCCTAACCATTTTGAATAGACAGATACAAAATGGACACTCATCTGTATCCCCTTTTTTCGTTTATTTCCATTATTTGTATATTATAGGTGTGTTAATTCAGCAAAAATATTCTAAAGGAGTCCAGGAGACCATAATAGTATTGGGTCTTCTGCTTCACTGGCAATGTCAGAAATTGTTGACCTGAGTCCCCTACAGCTCAACATAACAGCATGGCTTTACTTTTTATACTTCGTTTTTATACTTTTCTGCTGGATGGTTAAAACCAAGGTAAAGCAGGACCTATGCAACAAGAGTT
>NW_004524591.1:16199560-16201932 GCF_000260255.1 Octodon degus | reverse complement strand
TCGAACCACAGCAACCTGAGCCTGACTGCTTTGTTGAAGCAGCCACTTAAAGAACTGAGCTAAGGGGCAGGCCCCTGCAGTAAACATATTCTGCTCATAACCTCTGCTTGTTCCTAAAATTCATTCTTTGGTTTTAGAGAACATGAACTCATTTCAGGTACCTTTCAGGTAGGGAGTTTCATTTTTTTCCCCTATATCATTTGGAGGTCCCTATATCAGCAGGATCTAGGTTTTGTGATGCTGGAATTGACTGACACTGGGATGCTAGGATTAAAGATGAGTGTTATTCATCCTAACTGGGTAAGGAATAAGGGATAGAAAGATCCGTGGTGTGTCTTGTCACTTGTTTGCTTGTGCTGTCTTCTGCCTGCCATGAACTGTTTTTCCCCTGAAATGCCCCTATACCACACCACCTTGTCTTAGAGCTGGTGACTATAGACTGAAACCTCTATGAACTGTTAACCAAATAAACATTGCCTCCTTCAACGTTGGGTATCAAGTATTTTGTCTCAGCAAAGAGACAAAAGTAACTAAGACAGAGACTTATTTTATTTTATTTTGGTGGAACTGGGGATTGAACCCAGGGCCTTGAACTTGCCAGGGAAGCGCTTATTCCACTGAGCCATCTCCTTGGTCCCAAGACAGAGACTTTACAGACAGATTAGGGATCTGAGGCTAAATCCTAAAATATCATAATGACAATGAGGAACTTTAGATATGATTAGATTTTCATTGTGAGAAGATTGCTCTAGGTGGTATTTGAAAATAGGTGACAACAAAGAGACCACCAGTTAGGAAGCTATTACAAATAGTTAGGTGGTAGATAAGGGGAACTAGCCTAGCACATTGGCATCGAATGTAGATACTCAAAGTAAAGAAGTACCCAGATGGCCAGGGAGATGGCTCAGTAGAGTAAGTGCTTGCCTGGTAAGCGCAATCTCCGATTCCACCCCCCCAAAAAAAAAAAAAGTATCCAGGCATAAAGAAGTATCCAGCAATGATGCATTCCTAAAATCCTAGCACCCTGTGAGACTGAGGTAAAAAAAAATAAAAAATTTGAGCTCAGCCTGATCAGCTTAGCAAGATTCTGTCTCAAATTTTTAAAAATAAAATAGGTTGGGAGGCTGAGGCAGGAGGATCACTGTGAGTTCAAGGCTGGTCTGGAATATATAATAGTGAGTTCAAGGTCAACCTGAGCTACACACTGAAACAGTCTCAAAAAAGGGGAGGGGAGGTAGGAGCATAGCTTTGTGCAAAAAATGGGCTCAACTCCTAATTCTAAAAAACAAACAAAAAAGTGAGGAAGCATTTTGAAGGCAAAACTGATAGTCTTGGTTATGTGTAAATAGTTTACTGATGGAGCCCAGTAAGAAGCAGCTCTGAGCAGGACTTAATACTAACCAACTGGCTTTTCTTGTTACTTGTGAGTTTGCCCAAGGCCCAGGACAACAGACTCACAGGAAGCGAAACTGTGTGAGTCACTGTTCCCACTGAGGCCCACAATGGTGGGCGAAGTCATGAGGCCTCAAGGAACAAGCCAAAGCTACAGCTAAGGACACCTGCCTCCAGCCAGCTTCAGATCACAGCTGCAGGCATCTCATTCCTCCTTCCTGCGATGAAGGCCTTCCGGGAGATAACAGAGTTCCCCTACATTAGCATCATATATTGTTTGCTTGGAGAAGTCCTTAAAAGGATGCGTAAGCCCTGTCCAGATTCCTGCATTTTCTGCGGTGTCCCTTTCCTTTGTATGATAAGCTGATAAATAGGGGCTGCCCAGAGAAGTTCTTGGTTCTAAACCCCAGAAAATATCTGTGAGAGGGTTAGAATCCTCCTGGAGCCCTAAAATCATACCACTTGTCTCCTTTATGTAAGCCTTCGCTCTGTACTCTTTTGGGAGATTGCAGGCCTGATCAGGCTGCCATAACTAAGGGATATTATTGATCCAGTGGCTCACTGGCAGTAATTTCAGAAAAGACTATTCTCATAGCGCTTCTCCCAGCACAGCAGTTGCAGTGGAAGAAGCCTGGGCTGCAGACTGAGCTTTCTCTCTGCTTGTTGGCTGTGTGGTCTTGGACCTGTTACTTGACCTCGTTGAAGTTTTCATGTTCTGGGACTCAAACGCAGACAATGTGTGCTAGGCAGACAGGTCACCCCGGAGCTACCTCCCCAGCCCACAGGTATAATTTCTTTGTTTACAGGGGATCGGGGGATGGCTCAGTGGAATAAGTTCTTCCCTGGCAAGTGCAATGGCCTGAGTTCAATCCCTGGTTCCGCCAAAAATAATAAAATAATAAAAAATAAAATAATGTAGAAATAAGATAAATGCAACTAAAAAATTCATGAACACCAAACTAATACTTCAAAGTGCTCTG
>NW_004524591.1:16196587-16199460 GCF_000260255.1 Octodon degus | reverse complement strand
TCAATCCCTGGTTCTGCCAAAAAACAAACAAACAAACAAACATTCTGACTTTTTAAGAACCAGCCAACAACTTCTGGCTCCCCATTTTGTTTGACGTGAGGACAGGAAATGCGATCTTAACTATTATTAGGGCTATCCCTCCTGCGGTTGAACAAGGATCCTGGGGTCTTACCCAGAGCCAGTGTACCAGGGAGTCCCTGGGAATCAGACAACAGCCTGCTAGTTTACTGTGGCTGCTACACCAAGCTGCCCAGTGCAGTGCTGTAGCGGGCAGGTTCCTTTAGGTATCAGGGATCTGCCACTTTTTGCCTTGCTGGGAAAGCCCAGAGGCCATTTTGCAAAGATCCACTGCCTCACGCACCACAAAGCCCAGAGTACTCCCAAGGCCTTGCGCCTGCCAGAAAATAAAAGTATATCAATCCAGGCCTTGCAGCAGGACGGAGAAAGCCGCAGTGTATGACCACAGCAAACTTCAGCCTGGAGCCCAAATGTAAACTACTTAATGATTCTAAGCTGCCATGCCCTTGTGGAGGAGGGGGAAATTCTTTTTATCAAGCAGAAGAAATGTTTGTTGGGTTTTTTTTTGTTTGTTTGTTTGCAGAACCAGGGTTTGAACTCAGGCCCTTGAGCTTGCCAGGGAAGCTCTTATTCCACTGAGCTATCTCCCCAGCCCCGCTTTTTTTTTTTTTTTTTTTAATGTATTTAGTACAGGGTCTACAAAGTCTCACTATGTAGATTAGACTCATAGTGACCCTCCTGTTTTCAGCCTCCCAAGCACTGGGATTACAGGTATGCACCACCACTCCCAGGCTCATTTGAGGTCTCAGTACACCCCATGGCAGGGCCAGCAGGACTTGTAGTGCCTTGGATCAAATCCCAGTATCTGCGCTCTGCCTAAGCAGGCACTTTAGTCCGCTGAGCTATCTGGCTGGCCTTTGTTGGTTCTTTTTTTCTTTTCTTTTTTTTTTTTTTTCATATCAGATGGGTAATGTGCCCACATTGTAACAAAGTTTGGGGGAGGCACATCTCATGCATAAGGCATGAACACCCAATCATCACACTCATGAACCGAAGGATCGGTTCTTTTTTTAAAAATTTATTTATTTATTTTTGCGGTACTGGAGATTGAACTCAAGACCTTGTACTTGCCAGGCAAGCGCTTATTCTACTGAGCTATATCCCCAGCCCTTTGTTGGTTCTTTTAAGAGGACCCCCAAAAGAAGTTTCCTTTGGGAGACTTTCTCTTCGATCATGTGACTTCTCAAGGGAACCAGCTTCCCTCCCTCAATCTCCCTACACCACTGGTGGCTCTAGGAACGACTTCACAGTGGGCAGAACAGCGACTTCTTCTGGAGGGGCAGATAATCTGAGAAAAAACTAGGCAAAGAGCAAGTAAGGTATAGAGTCAGTAGCAAGTCAAGGTAAACACACGGTAAAGCCTGTCATGGACACACAGAGCCTCAGTAGGTGAAGGAAGAAAAAGAAGGAGCACAGCTAAGTCATTTCTCCCGGGCAGCACTCTTTCCTTGTGTTTTTTTTTTTTTTTTTTTCCATGTTCTAATATCTATTCAGATTTTTCTCCTCAGCAGTTCAAGCTCAATCTTTATAATCAGGGAAGAAGTGTATCTTCATGAGGTTCCTGGGCTTTTTCAGACATGCCCTGAATTCTGGATGTTTTGTCAGGGGCAAGAGGATTGTACTTCAGGGCTCGGGTAGATAGCTCAGCAGTCTAAGTGTCTGCCTGGCAAGGACAAGGACCCAGGCTCCCTGGTACTGCACGTGTGCTGACCCCTGAAATTGGGTGTGGTGGCGTATGCCTGTCACTCTGTCTTAGTTACTCTTCTCTCATTGCTGGGAAAAATACCCGATACCCAAAATGAAGGAAGGAAAGGTTTATTTAGCTCACAGTTACTGGAGGTTTCAGGCCATACTCAGCTGGCTCCACGGCAGCCAGCCTGGCACATGGTAGAGAGCAGCCTTTCAGGACAGTGGCAAAGAGCAAGAGCAAAAGGAAGAGTAGCAGCAGCAGCTCAAGCAGCTAGCTTCTCTTCCCTCCTTACATTGAAATGCAAATTAGAAAGTTACCTGTGATACCAGGATTGAACTCAGGACACTGCACTTACTACTGAGCTATCTCCCTGGCCCACAGTTCCCTTGGTTTGAGTTCCCAAAACAAGACTGAGATTCAGCTAGCTGTCCCTGGAGGAGTGAGATCAAGAGAAAGGAGGAATGTCGTGCATGGGCCCAACAGTGGTTTAGAGAAGGCTGTTTTTTGCTGGCCGACCGGGAGTCCTGAGGTTAAACAGGGCTTTGCTTCTCTGACACCAGAGATCTGGGAGGGCAACTCGAGTCCTAGCTGCCTTTGCACTCTGCCTGCTAGAAGCAGCAGCACGACCTCGCACAGCTATCACAACTGCAACTGCAGCAAGAGGGCCGGTCGCTGCTGCACATGCACCCCTGGCCAGGCCCTTCTCCTGGGTGCCAGCCCATCTTTATGTTATAGGCCTCTGAATTAGATAGAAACAGTGGGGCTGGGGAAATGGTTCATTGGAATAAGTGCTTCCCTGGCAAGTGCAAGGGCCTGAGTTCAATCCCTAGTTCCACCAAAAAAAAAAAAAAAAAAAAAAAAAGATAGAAACATTATAGGCAGTTTGATGGGGCCCAGCTCTCAAGGAGACAGCACAGAAGACAAGACAACCTTGCAACTCTGGAAGGGACAGACACTACTGCTGTGGGCCAGGCCTCAAGACAAAAGAGTAAACAGAAGCAGCCACATACTTCCCTGGGGATGGGCATCAGGGACTGATATTCTAAACAGCTCTCTCTCTCTCTCTCTCTCTCTCTCTCTCTCTCTCTCTCTCTCTCTCTCTCTT
>NW_004524591.1:16188192-16196487 GCF_000260255.1 Octodon degus | reverse complement strand
TTTTTTTTTTTTTCATATCAGATGGGTAATGTGCCCACATTGTAACAAAGTTTGGGGGAGGCACATCTCATGCATAAGGCATGAACACCCAATCATCACACTCATGAACCGAAGGATCGGTTCTTTTTTTAAAAATTTATTTATTTATTTTTGCGGTACTGGAGATTGAACTCAAGACCTTGTACTTGCCAGGCAAGCGCTTATTCTACTGAGCTATATCCCCAGCCCTTTGTTGGTTCTTTTAAGAGGACCCCCAAAAGAAGTTTCCTTTGGGAGACTTTCTCTTCGATCATGTGACTTCTCAAGGGAACCAGCTTCCCTCCCTCAATCTCCCTACACCACTGGTGGCTCTAGGAACGACTTCACAGTGGGCAGAACAGCGACTTCTTCTGGAGGGGCAGATAATCTGAGAAAAAACTAGGCAAAGAGCAAGTAAGGTATAGAGTCAGTAGCAAGTCAAGGTAAACACACGGTAAAGCCTGTCATGGACACACAGAGCCTCAGTAGGTGAAGGAAGAAAAAGAAGGAGCACAGCTAAGTCATTTCTCCCGGGCAGCACTCTTTCCTTGTGTTTTTTTTTTTTTTTTTTTCCATGTTCTAATATCTATTCAGATTTTTCTCCTCAGCAGTTCAAGCTCAATCTTTATAATCAGGGAAGAAGTGTATCTTCATGAGGTTCCTGGGCTTTTTCAGACATGCCCTGAATTCTGGATGTTTTGTCAGGGGCAAGAGGATTGTACTTCAGGGCTCGGGTAGATAGCTCAGCAGTCTAAGTGTCTGCCTGGCAAGGACAAGGACCCAGGCTCCCTGGTACTGCACGTGTGCTGACCCCTGAAATTGGGTGTGGTGGCGTATGCCTGTCACTCTGTCTTAGTTACTCTTCTCTCATTGCTGGGAAAAATACCCGATACCCAAAATGAAGGAAGGAAAGGTTTATTTAGCTCACAGTTACTGGAGGTTTCAGGCCATACTCAGCTGGCTCCACGGCAGCCAGCCTGGCACATGGTAGAGAGCAGCCTTTCAGGACAGTGGCAAAGAGCAAGAGCAAAAGGAAGAGTAGCAGCAGCAGCTCAAGCAGCTAGCTTCTCTTCCCTCCTTACATTGAAATGCAAATTAGAAAGTTACCTGTGATACCAGGATTGAACTCAGGACACTGCACTTACTACTGAGCTATCTCCCTGGCCCACAGTTCCCTTGGTTTGAGTTCCCAAAACAAGACTGAGATTCAGCTAGCTGTCCCTGGAGGAGTGAGATCAAGAGAAAGGAGGAATGTCGTGCATGGGCCCAACAGTGGTTTAGAGAAGGCTGTTTTTTGCTGGCCGACCGGGAGTCCTGAGGTTAAACAGGGCTTTGCTTCTCTGACACCAGAGATCTGGGAGGGCAACTCGAGTCCTAGCTGCCTTTGCACTCTGCCTGCTAGAAGCAGCAGCACGACCTCGCACAGCTATCACAACTGCAACTGCAGCAAGAGGGCCGGTCGCTGCTGCACATGCACCCCTGGCCAGGCCCTTCTCCTGGGTGCCAGCCCATCTTTATGTTATAGGCCTCTGAATTAGATAGAAACAGTGGGGCTGGGGAAATGGTTCATTGGAATAAGTGCTTCCCTGGCAAGTGCAAGGGCCTGAGTTCAATCCCTAGTTCCACCAAAAAAAAAAAAAAAAAAAAAAAAAGATAGAAACATTATAGGCAGTTTGATGGGGCCCAGCTCTCAAGGAGACAGCACAGAAGACAAGACAACCTTGCAACTCTGGAAGGGACAGACACTACTGCTGTGGGCCAGGCCTCAAGACAAAAGAGTAAACAGAAGCAGCCACATACTTCCCTGGGGATGGGCATCAGGGACTGATATTCTAAACAGCTCTCTCTCTCTCTCTCTCTCTCTCTCTCTCTCTCTCTCTCTCTCTCTCTCTCTTTGCAGAACCAGGGATTAAACGAGTCTCAATCACCTTGAAAAGTCACAACCCAACCCCAACAGGAAGAGCCCCTGTTCCATGTTCATATAACTCTCTTCCCATTTGATCCCAATTTAATCAATGTTACCTGAGCGATTGTACTAGTACTCTTATTGTTTGATCATAGTTTTGTCCCACCTCATGTACAAGTTTCCATATTTTCCATCTTAAACACACCTCACATGGTTTTGCTCTATAAAAATCCCTATAAAATTAAATAAATAAATAAATAAATAAATAAATCCCTAGAAAAGACAGATTCCTGGAGCAACTCGCTTGGGTCCTCCTCCTGTTCCTCTCTCGAACCAAAGCTTTCTTTCTTTTAATGTTTTGTTTTATTTTATTTTATTTTATTTTATTTTATTTTATTTTATTTTATTTTATTTTATTTTGGTGGAACTGGGGATTGAACTCAGGCCCTTGCGCTTGGCAGGCAAGTGCCTATTCTACTGAGCTATCTCCCCAGCCCCCAAAGCTTTCTTTCATCCAATAAATATATTTTGCTCTTAACGTCTGTTGTTCCTAAGATTCATTCTTTGATTTTAGAGAACACGAACTCAGCCCAGGTATCTTTCAGGTTGGGATTTTCATTCCCTATACCATTCAGACCTAGGGCATCTGCTGACTCCATGCCACTGTGAGAACAAAAACTCACAAGACATGAGCCCAAATAAACCTTTGTTTTGGAAGGTATTGAACCAAATGAAAAACACTCTGCACCAAGGAGTAGGAAGGCAAACAAATTCATTGTGACAGTGGGCTGATGGGGGATTACTCCCAAAGCAGCAGCAGTTGCTTGGTTTTGGAATTGGTTTATACAGGTTTTCTAAGCAAGAAGTACAGGTGCTTGAAAGTGTTGTGAATTTCTACTGGATTGTGTCAGTCATCTCTCATTGCTGGGTAGAAAGTCCTGGAAACAAGTTAGTAAGACAGGACATGTATGTGACCAGAGGGCACAGGGTAGCTAAGTGCGGTCAGACCAAGGAGAGTCAAGCTATCTGGTCTGAGGCTGGGTGTAACCAGATAGGGCTGACAGGGTGTAATTGTTGAGCTATGTGGTTGGTGGGCTAGATAATCATACCTTGTCCTAATATCATCTAATGGCATCTATTAGTTGATTTTTTTCACATTCTCTTCTAAGTGTCAGATATTTTGTCCCAGCAATGAGAAAAGTAAGGCAGTCTTTGGGTCACTGGTGGGGCACTTTGGGAAGGGGTCAGTGGGGCACTTCCTGTCTCTCATCTCCTGGCCAGGAAGTAAAGGTCATTGCTCTGTGCTACTCTCCAGCCATTATGCGCTGGAATGCAACCACTAAAACTAAGAGCCAAAATAAACCTTTTCTCTTTATAGGTTCCTTCATCTCAGAGATCTGTTACGCCCACTGACAGCTGCCTACCATTCTGCTGGACACGGCTTCTGCCCTCCCAGCTGCTCTGCAGTATGAGAGAACTTTCCTCCATGGCAGGTGCTGCTCTCAACCCTCTTGGGTGCATTATCTCGTGCTTCTCAAAAACAACCCAAGAAGATAAGTGCTACTGTTACCTCCATTGTACTGATAAGGAAACCAAGGTAAGTCATTTGCTGTGGGTGGACTGCTACCAAATGCCAGAGCCACAGGCAGCCTGGCTTCAGAGCTGAAGCTGTTAAACCACATTTTTGAGATATCATCTTATCCAGGATCACAGCTCCCAGTGACTTTCTCTGAATTTATTTAGGTCTTCTTTATTTCCTTGCATGTTTCTTGTTAAATTTATTACTAGCTTCTCTGTGTTGCTATTCTTATTTACACAGCCCTCTTCCTGACTTTGTGTCATGGTTTGTGTCTAGTTGTCCTCCCAAAACCTCATGCAGTCATGGGGCGGGGACTTCTAGAGTTTGAGATTAGTTCATGACCAAGGCTGGGATTATGGGTGAGAGTACTTCCCCCAGCCTGGGGCTGAGAGCCTGAATGCGATTTAAGGGAGACAGACTTGCTCTCAGCAGCCAATGTTGCTGCTACTCCTCCCATTTGCTCTCTGCTCTTTGCCACCACCACGGAAGGTTGCCCTCTGCCATGTGCCGTTCTACCTTGGAGCCAGCTGAGTATGGACTGGAACCTCCAGTAACTGTGAGCTAAATAAACCTTTCCTTCCCTCAATTTGGATGTTGGGTATTTGTCTCAGCAATGAGAGAAGAGTAACTGGGACCCTTTTTTTGTTTGTTTTCTTTTTTTTTTTTTTATTTAGTGCACGTTCTACAGGGACTACATACAGGGTCTCACTACACAGATCGGACTCATAGTGATTCTCCTGTTTTAAGCTGCCCAAATGCTGGGATTATAGGCTCACACCACCACGCCTAGTTTCAATTGCCATCTCAGCACCCCCCAAAGGGCAGGGCTGGCTTCCTAGGCCAGGGATTGAACCACCAACCTTCATGTCTGCCTAAGCAAGTGCTTTGGTCCACTGAGCTATCAGGCCGGCCCTTGAGACACCTTATTAATTATAACAACTAGTCTGTCAGGTGTGGTAGTGGTGACTGTAATCTCAGCACTGGGGAGGCTAAGGCAGGAGGATCAAAACCCTATTACAGGGGCAGGCGAGATTGCTCAGTGGACTAGAGCACCTGCTTAGGCAAGCACAGGGACCACAGTTGGATCCCCGGCACCACAAGCCTTGCCAGCTCGGCCCACAGGGCATGCTGAGCCAGCCAGAGTCTGGGCTTGGCACATGACTGTAATCCCAGCACTGGGGAGGCTGAGACAGGAGAATCACCACAAGTCTGAGCTGCATAGTGAGACCCTGCAACAACTAAAAACATTAAAACAACAAAAACAAAAAAACCTGTTACAAATCAGCCTTCTCAAAACACTATCTGAAGAGTTTTGGGTTTTCTATGTAAACCTTTATATTCTCGCCGAATGAAACCATTTTATTTCTTCCTTTACACTCCAGCGCATGCCTGCCTCTCTGCCCTTCCTCTCCTTTTGCTGCATGGCTAAGGCTCTTAGGATAATTTAGAATAGAAATAATAACAAAGAGCAGCCTTTCCTTGGTCTTGATTTTTAAAAAGAAAATTTCAAATATCTCACTAAGAATCATGTATGCTACAGGTTTTTAAAGATATTCTTTAACTGACTGAGAAAGTTCTCTGTCCCACGTATAGAGTCTCAGCGTTGGGAAGGTGAGGCAGGAGGACCACATGAACCCACAAGTTCAAGGCCAACCTAGGAAACATATTGAGATTCCCGTCTCAAAAGCCTTTTAATGGGGGCCTGGGCCTAGCTCAGTCCTTTAAGTGGCCGCTTCCACAAAGCTGTCAGCCTCAGGTTCCTGGAGTTCGAACCTCACAACTCTCCCGCTGGCCAAAAGTGCCCTGAAGGCATTCGAGAAGAAAAAAAAAAAAAAAAGCCTTTTAATGTTTTCTGTTGTTGTTTTGTGGCACTGGGGATCGATTTTAGGAGGAGCTATCTCCCCAGCTTTTTCAAAATTCTTTTATAAATCTCTCGGGGCCGGGGAGATGGCTCAGTGGAATTAAGCACTTCCCTGGCAAGCGCAAGGGCCTGAGTTCAATCCCTGGTTCCATAAAAACAAACAAACAAACAAACAAACAAACAAATCTTGCAGGCTTGATGATTTTTTAAAATTTATTTATTTTTTTGGTGGAACCGGGGATTGAACTTAGACCCTTGTGCTTGCCAGGCAAGTGCTTATTCTACTGAGCCATCTCCCCAGCCCTTGTTTTTTGTTTTGCTTTGGTTTTGTGACCAGCTCAGCCCACCCTGAGGGCAGGGCTGGAGCAGCATGTGGTGCTGGGGATCCAACCATGGTTCCCTGTGCTTTGCCTAAGCTTGCCTAAGCAGGCGCGTTAGACCACTGAGCTATCTTGCCAGCCTTAGGACAGGGTTTGATCCCTAGTACCTCATGCCGTACTGACACCAGAACCCTGGGCATGCAGTGTCAGGCCACTGAAACTGGGCATGGTGGCACACGCCTGTAATCCCAAGGCTGGGGAAGCTAAAACAGGAGAATCACTATCAATCTGAGCTGTGTAGGGACACTCTGTACCAAATAAATAAATAAATGCAAGCTTAAAATAGAATTAAAAAATGATAACTGCCACAGCAACTGTCTACAGCAAAGCAACACAGAGGAGGGTAGACAGACCAGCTCTTAGCGTACATGGACTTGTCGGAGCCATGGCAACAGCGAGTGCATCGGCAGATTTTAGGAGTTTAGGGTCATCTTCTAGCTTCTTACCAGAGTGGTGATCAGCGTTCTCTTTCAGCTCACAGTCTTGCAAGCAGTATGAGTGTGTGACAAACCAGCACAGGGGCAGAGCCACTGCTGGCTTGGCCTGCATGGTTCAAAAGGATTACCTGAGCAGTGAAACCAACAGCTCCCCTTTGGTGGGTCATTTTTGCTGTCATATTAACACTGAAGCCACACTGTCCCCAGGAAGAGCTTCACTCAGCGCTTCAGGTTGCCTTGGGATGTGCTTACTCCCAGTTGTGCGTAAAGCAAAGGCGACTGCCAGCAGGGTTTGAAAACACCAATCTCTACTCAGCCCATGGGGCTAATGCCAATGCCAAATTTGTAGACATGTTGGAGGGCAGGTGTGAGGGCTTAGCAGTTGGATGGCTGGTGGTAGAACACAATCCAAAACATCCAGTACTGTGGTCCCAATGGGATTGCCATCTTTATGGGGAAACCTTCCATTCCTTGAACCATGACATGCTAGCATGTGGCTCTAGCATGTTGTCACCATTCCAACCAGAAGTTGGCGGAAATGCTACTGTGTTGGGTTGTAGCCCATTTTCTTAATGTAAGTGCTAACTTCCTTAATCCTTTCTTAATCACTTCCTTGTGTCTCTTCTGGCTGTAGGGCAGCTTAATGGGAGGCATTTTGTGAACACCAGAAGTTTGTTGCTTCACATCCATGTTTATGTCAGAAGGCGTTCACACAGGTCCACCTGTTCTAGAAGGTACCATCTTCAGATTCACCATAAACAGCAGCAACAATCTGGACAGCACTGTCAACCTCAGAACTGCCCGCAGTCAGGTTTTTTGTTTTTTTTTTTAATCAAGTTTCTATATGCCTGGGGCATCAATTGTAGTCACATAATAGTGGTAGATTTCAACTTTCCAAACGGAGATGTGGATGGTGATGGCGCTCAAATGCCCAGCTGCAAGGGACGCACAGACAAGGAAATCTAGGAGAACCAAGCCTGGTTTAGTAACACATGAAGACATGATCATGCCTCAAAATCTAAGTGGTTCAACTGATGACTCAAGACCAGATCCTTGGCCAGGCAAAATGGTATACACCTGTAATCTTAGAGTGAGGGTGGCTGAGGCAAGAGGACTGCTGCAAATTCAAAGCCAGCCTGGGCTACATAGTGAGACTGTTTCCAAAAAAGAGGGAAAAGAGCTTACCTGTAATCCTAGCACTAGGGAGGCTGAGGCAGGAGGATCACTGCAGAGAACAGCCTGGGCTACTAAGTGAGTTCAAGGCCAGCCTGAACTGCATAGTGAAACCCTGTCTCAAAAAAAAAAAAAGAAAGCGAGAAGGAAATAAAAGGTCAGATTGCTACTGTTCCTCACAGAATTGTGGTAACATTACCAGCAAATTTGTGTTGGTCTTGTCTTCCAGGTGGAGCTGATTGAGCACATGCACAATGTAAGCAGCAAATTTGAGAAATGAATCCATATAAAATCTAGATTGCTTTATTTTTAGATTTGAAAGAATAAATAGAGGACTTCTAAATGTTCTACCAACTAACCACGCTCTCATAAAACCCCTCTGGTGCAGAGACCAAGGACACAAAGATAACTGAGTCTATTGTTTCCCCTTCCAGATCTTCTGATGGAAATCTTTCAGCAGTTTCCCACCACTGAGCAAAAGCCGAAATCTCTTCATTAATCTTTAAAACAAGTCTTTTCCTAGTCTCTCAGTTACTCTTCTCTCATTGCTGGGACAAATACCCGACACTCAAAATTAGGGAAGAAAAGGTGTATTTAACTCACAGTTACTGGACGTTTGAGTCCATACTCAGCTGCCTCCAAGGGAGAGTGGTACATGGCAGAGGGCAACCCTTCATGGCAGCAGCAAAAAGCAGAGAACAAAGGGAGGGGCCTCAGCTCCAGTGGACAGCTAGCCTCTTGCCCCTCCTCACATTGTAAAGCAAATTACCTGCCCCAGGGCAGGTGCAGCATCCACACCCATAATAATCAATCACAAGCTCCAGATGCTGCCCCGTGACTGCATGAGGCTTTAGGGGGACAACTAGACATAAACCATAACATTCTGCCCCCTGGACCCCAGATACTCATGCACATCCCTTTATGCAAAAGACATTTTAGTC
>NW_004524591.1:16185767-16187082 GCF_000260255.1 Octodon degus | reverse complement strand
GGTTCCGCAAAAAAAAAAATAAATAAATAAAAATAAAAATAATAAATAAATAAAAATTTTAAAAGCCATTAAATCCTGTAGGCAAATTTTGGGCTCCAAAACCCTATGTGGCTATGCCCCTACAACACTTTTAGTGGTAGCTCCCATGGCATCTCTCTTAGGCCGGCTTTGCTCCCTCCTTGAAGTTTCTCTTAGATGATCCACGTTCCTGACTTTTCCAAACTTCTGGGATTTTCACTGAGTAGGTTTCTCATTCATGGCTTTATACATTGCCCTTCCAGGGGCACACTGCCTGGCCTCCTAGGTCTTCTTCTGAAATCTAGGTGGAAACCTCAGAACTCCTATATTGTGCAAGCACCTAAAGCCAATGTCGTATGGATGATGCCAAGGTCTGCTGCCAGCTGGAGCAGTAGCCAGGCTTTCTTCCATCTTGGCTGTAGGGGCTGAGCGCCTGGATCACTGAGCACTCTGACCCTGATTCTGAGGAGTAAGCTCTTCATGCCTGTGCCATTCTGAAACCTTGTATGGCTGCCTCTGCCATTCTGAAACATGGGGCTCTGCAACTTTTTCCCTAAGGCAAAGTCCCTGACCTTTGCAATTCTGACACAGCAAAGAGTGGAGACCTGCCACCTCCTGTGATGCTCTCAGGCCATCCTTTCCATTCTCTTGTTCCTTCCCAGCAATGAAGATCCTCTTAGCTCTATCTTTGCATTCCACAGCTTTATTGGAGCTTCCTTTCTGACCAAACTCACTTTTAAATCATCCTGCTGGGCTTTTTGCTCTTGATTCACAACATAAATCTGACTAAAAGCACCCAACAATAGCCATGCCACTCCCTCAATATTCAGCTGCTGCTTTGAAATATCTTTTGCCCGCTTAATCAGTCCATCATGCTTGATCTCAGTCTCAGGCAAAGTCTCTGGACATGAGCAAAATTCAGAAACATTTTCTGCCAAGCTGTAACACAAATCATCCAGAGTCCAACAACCAATGCAATCCTTCCTAGAAGAAACTTCCCCAGCCTGGTCTTTACAAGTAGGCTTTCTATCAGCCTTCTCATCTTCTGAGCTCTGACCAGAATCTCCCAAACAACAGCTGAACCTGTTCCAGTGTTTCTCTTATAGGTGACATCTCGAAACCTTCCCTATCTCTTCCCATAAGCCATTCCCAAAAGCTCGTAATCCACGAGGTCAGGGTTAGCCATGGCAACAACCCTACTTTTCTGGTACTAAATTCTGTGTCACTTACTCTTCTTTCATTGCTGGAACAAATAACTGACACTCAAAATGAAGGAAGGAAAGGTTTATTTAGCTCT
>NW_004524591.1:16184049-16185160 GCF_000260255.1 Octodon degus | reverse complement strand
ATGGAACCACTTTCCTTGAGCTTGCCTAAGCTTGCTTAAGCAGGAGCTTTAGCTCATTGAGCTATCTCACTGGCCCCCCCTCATGTACTTTTTTTTTTTTAATGTATTTTTTAGTACAGGGTCTATAGGGTCTCACTATACAGATTGGATTTGGAGTGATCCTCCTGTTTTCAGTCTCCCAAGTGCTGGGATTACAGGCGTATGCCACCATGCCCAGTATCAATCAAACTCTCAGTGTACCCCGGGAGCAGGGCTGGCATTCTGGGGATTGAACCCTGGTCCCTGCTCCTGTCTAAGCAAACACTTTAGTCTGCTGAGCTACTTGGCTGGCCCTTTTCTTTCTTCTTATTTTTTTTTTTAATCTAAAGATATTCATTGAGCCAGGCCTGATGGTGCAGGCCTATAATCCCAGCACTTGGAAGGCTGAGGAAGGGCTACAAAGTGAGCTCAAGGCCAGCCTGAACTGCATAATGAGACCCTATCTCAAAAAAAAAAAAAAAAATCACTGTAGCATTGTTTAGAAACAATTTAAATGTCCATCACTAGGGAATTGGTTAAGGAAATAGAATATCAGCTGACAAAAATTAATGAGTTTTGTACTGAGAAGTAATGATTTGGAAGGTGAATTTTTAATCTCTTAGTTAAAAATTACATCGAGAAACTCTCCATAGTAATGTAGGCTAGGAAAGACAGACAGGAAGTGGTAATAGTAGGCAACTGTGAACAAACCAGTGGGACCCACCCGTCCCATTCAGGAAACCACAGGGCTCCAAGATCAGAGAAAAACGTGTTTAGCTTAGTACCACTTCTGATAGAGACTCAGGCAAAAGTTTTCGGTCTCTGCCTCTTTGTTTCCAAAAAGTTCCACTTCATAACCATGGAAAAAATTACAGGTAGTGTGATTAGATTAAGGAAACAGGTTCAGAGAACCGGACTGTCAAGGTTGAAATTCCAGCTGTTCTGCTTAAAAGTTGTGCAATCTTAAGAAGGTTAGGCTCATCTGAGAAATAAGGCTCCTGAGCAGTACATAGTCATTTGTACAGCTGTAGGGGATTTGAGTGAATTAATATTAGCAAATTTAGTTTCTGGCACATAGTCATCACTGAAGAAA
>NW_004524591.1:16182984-16183519 GCF_000260255.1 Octodon degus | reverse complement strand
TTCTTATTATTATTTTTTGGTGGAACTGGGGATTGAACTCAGACCCTTGCGCTTGCCAGGGAAGCACTTATTCTACTGAGCCATCTCCCCGGCCTAATGTCTTTTTTAGAGAGCGCATAATTTCCTTCAGGAAAAAGTATTACATTGAATTTTAAGAAAACTCTAGGTCATGGTGGATTTGAACAAAATATTAAGCTCTACCACACTAGGGTAGATCATTCATTCATTCATGAGCATCCAGACCAATTCCCTTCTTCCCTCCATAGAACTGGTTAAACCCACCCATCCAGATTTAGTGCAAAAACCTGGGTGTGGTGTGCCTCTGTAATCTAGCACTTGGGAAGCTGAGGCAGGAGGATCACTGTGAGTGTGAGAGGCCAGCTGAACTGCATAGGGAAACTCTGTCTCAAAAAGACAAAAAAAAAAAAAAAAAAAAAGGGCCAGCCTGATACCACAGCAGACTAAAGTGTCTGCTTAGGCAGAGGAGAGCAGTCGGGGTTCGATCCCCAGCCTGCCATGCTGCCCTTGGTGAGCG
>NW_004524591.1:16170069-16181823 GCF_000260255.1 Octodon degus | reverse complement strand
CAGTCATAGGAAGTAGTTAAATAAATTGTAATGTCCATGTTCTTGGAATTTAAGTATACAAAAATGGATATACAGGGATTAAATATATATTTAAAGAATATGTATATATTCTTATTTTTGTTCTTAAAAATCAATATGTAAATTCCTACCTATGAAGCTTTATTGCTGTTATCTCTCTGTCCCTCTGCCATCTATCTCTGTACCTTACTATCTGAAAAATCCTGGAAAGATGTTGACAAAATAGTAGAAACAGACTTGAGGGGAGGAAATTTTCACTTTCTTCTGATTCCACTTTGTACTGTTTGAACTATTTTTCATCATTTTTTATTCTGTATTTTAGGGAAGGGCCTACAGGGTGTTCAGGGTCTCACTACTAGATCGGACTCGTGATTCTCCTGTTTACAGCCTCCCAAGTGCTGGGATTACAGGTTCTCATGACCACGCCCAGTCTCAATGGCCATCTCAGCGCACCCCGGGGGCTGGGCCCACAGAGCAGGCCCAGGACTCCATCCCCCCAGCTCCTGCACCTGTTTGCAGGCTCTTTAATCCATTGAGCTATTTGGCCAGCCCTTAGAACTTACTTCTAAAGAACAAAAACATGTGGAATTTACTAATAAATAGGAATTCACGTGGAGAGTGAAGGTGTTTGTTCCTATAATCTTTCAATGATAAGGACATTATGCTTTGTAATCCTTAAAAGTATGTATACCACATGATATAGTAATTTAAAAAAAAAAAACATTTTTAAGATAGGATCTCCCTATGCAGTTTAGGCTGGTCTTGAACTTACTTTGCAGCCCATACTGGCCTCAAACTTATAATCTCGATTCAGCTCCTGAGTGCTGGAACTGAAGGTGTGTGCCACCATGCCCACTCAGCTACTGATGTAGCATTGTACAAGTACATTGTCCTTGTATTAAATGTCTGAAACCTGTTTCTTGTTGCTAAAAACAATAGGGAAAGTTACTAACAAAAGATGTGTATTTTGACTCAGAGGTCTGGTCTTAGGTCAAGGGGCCATATCTGGTGACAGCAGCCTTGCAGGCTGGGTGGCAAGGTGGTACAGTTAAGTGACAGGTGGCACTGTAAGAGACCTAGACAAACTGGCTTTTGTAGCAAATCCACTCTTAAGATCTGAGCCAAATCAGTCCTGCAAATGGTTTAATCCATTGGTGGGGTCAGAGGCCTAATAACCTCTTTTTTATTTTTAAAGACAGGTTCTAAATGTGCAGTTCAGGCTGGCATTGAGCTTACCACACTCCTCCTGCCTCAGCCTCCCAAGTGCAGGGCTTACAGGGGTGTGCCACCACACTCACCCCCCTAATCACCTCAGAGGCTCACCTGGTCCCACTTCTTAACATCTCTAAGGGAGACCTGTGTTCTAACTGCAGCAGAAAGTCAACAACACCCCTAATAAAGAATTTGGGGGAAAGCTCAGCGGTAGGGCATTAGATCCCCAGCAGCACACACAAAATAATGCCCAGTCATAGGAAGTAGTTAAATAAATTGTAATGTCCATGTGATGGAATGACACACAGCTGAAAATATTGTAATCATAGGTTTGAGATGTTAAGAAATTACCTGTGTTGCCTAGAACTCAGCTTTTTCCTTATCCAGTAAGTGGCAGTCATTACATCAGTGGGAAGAGAAAAAGACATTCAAGATTCAAAAGGTTAAGAGTCAGTGTGGACAGATGAAAGTGAACTCAGACAAGACACCCGCCATAAAGGGCAAGCCTGACAGCTCAGCAGACTACAGCACCTGTTTAGGTGGACCTCTGTGGCCAGGGCTCTATCCCCAGCCTGCCGTGCTGGCCTAGCCCCTGGGGCACTGAGACAGGGATTGAGACTGGGCGTGGCAGTGAGTGTCTGTAGTCCCAGCTCTTGGGAGGCTGAAAACAGGAAAATCACTATGAGCCAGAGCTGCTAATGAGACCCTGTACCAAATACATAAAAACATAAATAAATAAATTAAATGATGTAGGTTAAAAAAATTCTCATTAAGTACTGCTTTCAGTGGGATGGAGACTAAGCCAAGAGGGTCGTAAATTCAAGTCTCACCCGCACAATTGGTAAAGTTCAGCTCTCAGATGTCCCCCACCCCAAGGTCTCCTACTTTTGGAAGGTATCTGAATGGGGCGGTGCGTTCACCCATTGGTGAGTTCAGCTGCTAAATATGCAGTCAGGAGGTAGGGCCTCGGTGCAGGCGGATCCATGGGGACAGGAAGTAGAAGGCTGGGCTCCTGGCCCTGGCTCCCCCATCCCTTTCTGCTTCCTGGCCAAGTGCCTTGCTGCCACCATTTTGTTCTGCCTTGCCTGTGTCTCTTGGGAGCCAAACACTCATAGGCTAAATTCTCTAGAACCATGAGCCGAAAGAAACCTCCCTTTTGATCCTCACTGAGATGGCCATTGAGACTGGGTGTGGTGGCATGTGCCTATAATCTTAGCACTTGGGAGGCTGTAAACAGGAGGATCACTATGAGTCCGATCTATGCAGTGAGATCCTATAGACCCTGTACTAAATACATTTAAAAAAGAAAATGTGGAAAACAAACCTTCCCTCTAAGTTGTGAGTGCTGAGCGTGTGTCTTGGCAATGAGAAAATGACCGACTGAACCATTTAGCAAGACCCTGGCTCCGAATAAAAGTAAAGAAAGGCTGGGCATGCACCTTGGTGCAAAGCCCCCGAGCACACAAAAATATAAGAATTTTTAAAAATCAGCAACTTCTACAATATATCTCATTACTGCAATGGATCAGCTGAATTTTGCGCTGTAACTATGGTAAACTATTAGGTTCCCTTATGATTCCTGTTACCTGGTCTAAGGAATGTGTCCTCACCCTCTGTTCAAGGCTGTTTAGTAAGCAGTAACTAAGTAACTGTCTCCCTCCCCTCCCTAATCTAATTCCTGTAAACATAGTTTAAGATGTATCTTGTAAAAACAACTTGCTCAACCAGCCCCCAAACAGGCAAGTTGCACATATCGCTGAACTGTGAAAGATCCCTTAATCATGTGATATTTGCTTTAAAAACTTCTGACTTCCTGGGCTAGGAACCAATCAATTTTCTCCTGCATGAGAACTGACTGGCAGTCCTGAGCTCAATAATAAAGTCTCTTATAAATTCCAATCAGGCTTCTGTTCTGATTCCTATTCTGAGTGACCCATGACAATTGCCTTTGAAACTGGAAAATTTAAAAATAGCCTGGCATGGTGGTGCATGCCTGTAATCCCAGCACTCAGTAGCCTGAGGCAGGAGGACTGTTATGAGTTTGAGACCAGCCTGGGCTACAAAGTGAGCGCAAGGCCAGCCTGGACTCATAGTAAAACCCTGTCTCAAAAAGACAAATAAAATAAAATAAAATAAAATAAAATAAAATAAAATAAAATAAAATAAAATAAATGGGGGAAATGGTTGTTAGAAATGCTTCTGAAAAAAAAAAGAAGAAGAAGAAAAGAAAAAGAAATCCTTCTGAGTATGACTTTGGCTACATTTTTTTTTTTTTTTTTTTTGGGTGGTGATGGGAAGGAAACTCCAGACCTTTCTTTTTGAGCTACACCTCTAGTGCTCTTTAATATTTTATTCTGAAATGGGACCCTGACTGTCTTTTTTTTTTTCTTTTTCTTTTGAGACAGTAGTGCAGGCTGGCCTCAAACTTGTAAAAGGCGAAAGATTTATACGATCTGAAAAGAAACCAGAGTATAGGCCTCAAACTTGTGATCTTCTGGCCTTAGGTTCCTGAGTGCTGGGATTACAGATATACACCACTAGGGAAGGAGTGCCTTGACTCTGAACTGTATTCTCAACACCCCTTTTTTTTTTTATTTTGACAGGTACTCACTAAATCTTTGCTTGTGGAAACATTATCAGTGCAGCGTAGCACTCTGCTGACTGGTGGCTGAGGGGCTTATACTAACAGCTCCTGATGTGGCCAAGCATATCTTTTTTACTCTGTGTAAAACCTGGTATTCTAGGGCCGGCCAGATAGCTCAGTGGACTAAAGCACCTGCTTATGCAGAGTGCAGAGGTTGGGGTTTGATCCCCAGACTTCTGTGGCAGACTTGCTAAAATGGTGATTGAGACTGGGAGGGGTGGCGAGTGCCTGTAATCCCAGCTCTTGGGAAGCTGAACACAGGTGGATCACTATGAGACCATCTACATAGTGACACCCTGTAGATCCTGTAGACCTTGTTCTAAATACATAAAAACAGAACAAAAACCTAGTATTCTGAGATTTCTTCTTGCTTATATGTTGATTTTTCCATACACCTGTGGTGAGGTAGAAATATGTGAAGATAGAGATGACACGAACATGACTTCCAGCATCCAATGACAATTTAAAGTAATTATGAAGGGCTGGTGAGATGGCTCAGTGGTCTAAAGCACCTACTTAGAACAAGCTTAGTAAAGCACAGGGACCGCGGTTCAATCCCCCAGCGCCACATGCCAGCCAGCCCCGCCCCCCTGGTAGGCTGAGCTGGCCACACATACACACACATAAATAATAAAAAATAAAATAAAATAAATTTAAAAAAAATAAAGTAATTATGAAGTTGCAGAGACAATGTAGTCTTTAAAAACATCAGTGAAACTTTGCATTAAAAACTGCATATTTTGTGCTTTTGTTTTTCCTTTTATTTTTGAAGTTCTCAGACAGGGTCTTGCTCTGTAGTGCAGGCTGGCCTTGAACCCACAGCTATTTTCCTGCCTCAGTCTCCCAAGTGCTAGGATTAGAGATCTGTGCCAGCATGCCCAGTGTGTTCTTTTTTTTTTTTTTTTTTTTTCTAATTTGGTGCCTTCATTAAGAGTTTTTCAAATGGGTATATTGGGAGCCCATAATATAGCTGTGCCATAATTTACCATTTCCCTGGTGTTGGGCATTTGCCAGGCACGTGTAATTAAAATCTCTCTTAGTTACTTTTCTCTCACTGCTGAGACAAAATACCGGACCCCCAAAGTTAGAGGAAGAAAGGTTTATTTGGCTCACAGTTTGTCAAGGTTTCAGTCCGAGGTTGGCTGGCTCCATGCAGGGAACACAGCAAAGGGCACCACAGAGGAGGGCAGGACATGGTACTCACAAGATAGCAAAAGCAAAAGGGAGAAGCAGCTCGTGCAGCCAGAAGGTAACGAACAGCAACTTGAACAGTGTTCTGCTGCGCTGTTCATGTTATCCAGACCACGGGGGCATGCCAAACCAATCAGTGGGCTGGTTTAGTAATCACACACTCTTGATCCCAGCATCCCACACTAGACTCAGCCACCTTTGTCTGAAAAAGCCCTGTGATCACAAGAGGCTTTGGGAAGACATCGAGCCACAAATCATAAGAGAATCTCACTTTTATTTATCACTTACAGTGTCATAGAAAGTAGGAGTTCAGTGAAAGCTATGGCTGGGTTACCAACCCCTTACGGATAGCCCGAGATAAACTGCTTAAGGGTTTTCTCTCTCCTTTGTCTCTGCAGGTATCCTAAATCTAGCATAGTTTCTGGTGTTGGCTGAGATTCTTTTGAAGACTGATAGGAATTTTAGTACTTCATTAATAAAGGGATAAGCACCATAGAAACCAGCTAACGAGCTGCTCTTTCTCCTGGAAGGATTGGTTATTCATGTGCTTGCTTTTCTTACTTGCCCACTCCCATATCTGATGGTCTGTCAGGTCAGCAAAAACTAATTTCCCTTAATTTTCCAAGAGCTCTCTTTTTGAAAGAGAAGGAAAGCCTGTTTGTTTTGTTTTGTTTTTATGGTACCAGGAATTGAACTTGGGACCTTGCACTTGCCAGGCAGAAACTTATGCCACTGAACTATATTCCCAGCCCAAGGAAAGCCTATTTGGATTGCTAGAATGAAATACTGTATGCTACATGACCTATAAATAACAGAAATGTATTTTTTGTACTTGTGGAGGCTGGGAAGTCAAGAACTTGTAGATTCAGGGGCTGGTGAGAGCCCACTTCCTGGCCCTTTGACAGCCATCTTTTCTCTGCAACCTCTTCTGGTGAGACAGGAAAATGAGCTCTCTAGGCTCTTTTGTGAGAGCACTAACCCTTTCATGCGGGCTCAGCACCGTCTAAGGGCTGCACCTCCTAGTACCATTACTTTGGAGATTAGGATTTCAATATACAAATCTGGGGAAGGGCTGTGGGGATAACTCAGCACAGTGCCTGCCTTGCAAGTGTGAGGTTGTCAGTTTGATTCCTGATACACCACCCTCCCCCCAAAAAAAATAATCTAGGGAAGGCATAAAATCCACCCATTGCAGAAGCCATCTGTATTATCTTTTGCAGTACCAGGGAGCAGTCTCAGGACCTTGGGCTTGCCAGGCAGGTGCAAAAGCTGCTGAGCTATCTTCCCAGCCCAGTTATCTTTTGTTGCATAACATATTAGCTCCACAGTAGGTTAAAACAACAAATATTTATTACCTCACACAGTTTTGGAGTCAGAAATTCCAGAGGGGCTTAGCTGGGCATTTGGGGTGCCTCTTAAGAGGTATCAGTCAAGCAGTCCTCTAGAGCCACAATCGCCGCTGGCCAGAAGCTGGCAGTCATCTTCCAGGCTTCTTGCCCTCTGGCTATAGCTCCTCACTGATGTTAGCTTCAGTTCCCTGCCAGGTGGGCCTCTCTGTAAGGCTCCTTAGTAGCTTGCTTCTTTCTTTCTTTCTTTCTTTCTTTCTTTCTTTCTTTCTTTCTTTCTTTCCTTCCTTCCTTCCTTCCTTCCTTCCTTCCTTCCTTCCTTCCTCCCTCCCTCCCTCCCTCCCTTCCTTCCTTCCTTCCTTTCCTTTTTATATTTTAGGGAAGCCTCTACAGGGTGTTCAGGGTCTCACTACTAGATCACATTCTTAGTGATCCTCCTGTTAACAGCCTCCCAAGAGCTGGGATTACAGGTGTGCACCATCCTGCCCAGTCTCAATTGCCTTCTCAGTGCACCCTGGGGGCAGGGCCAGCACAACAGGCCAGGGGAATCAAACTTCCGGCTCCTGAGTCTGTTGCAGGGGCTTTAATCTGCTGAGCTATTTGGCCAGCCCGTAGCTTGCTTTCTTAGCCCAAGTGATCTGCGGTTTCAAGTAGGGTGGAAAGCACTCAAGACAGAAGCTGCAACTGTTCTATTTCATTTTAGGTGTTTGGTACAGGGTCTCCCTGCGCAGCTGGGACTCATGGTGATCCTCCTGTTTTCAGCCTCCCCAGCACTGGGATTACAGGCGTATGCCATCATGCATGAACTAAGTGGCTGGCTCAACAAGCCCAGGGGGAGGGAGGGCGTTGTCCAGTGTAGCATGCAGGACTGGAGATTGAACCCTGGTCCTTGTGCTTGCCAAAGGAGGCACTTGGTCTGCTGAGCTATCTCACCGGCCTGAAACTGCAACTTTTCATAACTTGGTCTTAGAAGAGACAGACCAGCTTTGTCAGTGGCATGTTGGGAGGGACTAACTCAGGCCATGACCATTAGGAGCAGAGTCCCTAAGGGCAGTCATAGAGGCTGCCACTGCAGCAGCCCATAGCACCTGCTGCCTCTGCAACCCACTCTGGCCTCTTAAAGATCAACAGAAAGGAAGAAATGCAAGCGCAATTCCAAATCACGAGTTTCCTACTTACTCACTCTGGGAATAGTGAACTCATCCATGGTTTGCCAAGCCCTACATGGTTTGCAGAGGTGTATGCTGTAGGGAGTGGGGATTTCTGTGCTTTCTTGGCGGTTTTTAATTGGCATTTTGGCGTGTTTTCTGTTATGCTTATCTGACATCTGTCCATTGTCCCCAATATACTTTTGGCATTAATTACTTCATTATAGGTCTTTATTTCCCCCACTGAAGTACCTAACTTTACAGAAAATTCCAACAGCTCTCTATGTATAAGATTACTGGTTTTTGTTTTTTTTTTTTAACATTAAGTGCTTTTCCCTTCTAGGGCTGCCAATTTTATGGTAATAATTATGACACCTTTTTATAGAGTCTGTATTTTCCTGAGGGTTTAAACTCATATACCACAGCATCTATTAGAAAAGAAGCATACATATTATTGTATTTGAATGAATATAAAAGTGCATCTGTATACTTCGCTGTCATTTGCCTGTACCTTAAAAAACCTTTTATGACCTAATCCACAATTTAACTTAAAAACTTATGGATTAAAACTTTTTTCAAACAATATTCTGTAAAAAGTGATGAAATAGTTCTTCTGCTTCAGTCCACTATCGAGTGCGTGCTCTCATCTCCTACCCTCACGATGTCTTCTCACAAGACTTTCAGAATGAAACGATTCCTGGCTAAGAAGCAAAAGCAGAATCACCCCATTCCTCAGAGATTTGTATGAAGACAGGTAATAAAATCAGGTACAAGGGCTGGGGAGATGGCTCAGTAGAATAAGTGCTTCCCTGGCAAGCGCAAGGGTCTGAGTTCAATCCCCCGGTTCCACCAAGGAAAAAAAATTTTTTTAAATAAATAAATAAATAAATAAAATCAGGTGCAACTCCAAGAGGAGACACTGGAGGAAGACCAACCTAGGACTGTAAGGAGTTGCACATGAGCTGTAACATATTTACCCTCTGGGAGGTCACGAGATGATGTCATCTTTTAATCATGGTCAAGATAATACTGAATAAAGTTTTAAAAATTAAAAAAGTGATGAAATTTTTTTTAAAAAAACATTATTTGCTTTCACATTGTGTCATAGGGTCCTAGGCATTCTGTTGCTCAGTAAAAAATACAAATGCCTAATAAAGGATGTTAATTATGCTAGCAGTAGTGCAAGTTTGGGTAATTGGTCTTTATAATTAAAAAGAACTATAAGTAGAAATCAATACTTGATTTAATGCTGAGGGTTTTTTTTTTTTTTTTTTTTTTTTTTTTTTTTTTTGGCAGAACCCGGGATTGAACTCAGGCCCTTGCGCTTGCCAGGGAAGCGCTTATTCCATTGAGCCATCTCCCCAGCCCTTGGTTTTTTTTTTTTTTTTTGTATTTAGTCTGTAGGGTCTTACCATGTAACTCATAGTGATTCTCCTGTTTTCAGCCTCCCAAGTGCTGGGATTACAGGTGTATACCACCATGCCCAGTCTCAATCGCCATCTCAGTGCGCCCCAGAGGCGAGGCTGGCACCACACACCAGGGATCAAACCCCGGCCACTGCACACTGCCTAAGTGGGTGCTGTAGTCCAGTGAGCCATTTGGCAGGCCCTAGTGCTGAGTTTTATTATCTTTTCCTTACTAATATTTTGTACAATTAAAATACTATTTCTTACTGCCCAAGAAAATATATCCACTTACACAAGGGTTAAGGAACTCCTTCCTTTTCCTTTATGCAAACAAAGAAATGAGTCTTGATTCTCAAACAGTGAATTGTGCCTGAGGTCTGGAGTTCTGTCTTTTTAGCCAGGTGATGCCATTTTCTGCTCTGGCACATTGTCAGCCACCTTCAGTGTTGTTTCTGCTATCCTTTCCTCTGTCCACAGCCCCCCTTGTTTCTTTCTTTTTTTTTTTTTTTCCCTCCTTGTTTCTGAGAAGATGTCCGAAGAAGGTTTAGTACATTCCTCTATTCTTTTTTTTTTTTTTTAGGGAAGGGTCCACAGAGTGTTCAAGGTCTCATACTAGATCAGACTCATAGTGATGTACCTGTTTACAGCCTCCCAAGAGCTGCGATTACAGGCACATGCCACCACACCCAGTCTCACTGCCGTCTCAGCGTGCCGCGGGGGGCAGGCCTGGGGATCGAACTCTAGGCCCCTAAACCTGCTTGCAGGTGCTTTAATTCACTGAACTATTTGGTCCACAACAGCCCCCACTGTAATATTATCTTTATGCTAGATGATGTTCCCACATCCACAGTTACCCCTACCCCTGTGATGGGCTGGTGACACAGTTGGCGCCTGTTTTCCTGCCTCTGCAGTCTAATGTCCTGGCATCTGCGAGTGGACATGCTGCGTGGCCCTCTTTCCTTTCCTGTAAGCTAAGCTGTAGTCTTTCCAAGGCAGGAAACATTAGGGGAACAATGGTGGCCAGAGATGCAGCAGCCACGATGAACACTGCTGATTCCCACCCAGGGGAGATTTGGCAACATCCAGAAAGGAAAGAGCCTGCTTCTGGCATTTGGTGGGTGGAGGCCAAAGATGCTGTTTAGCATCCAACAAGAGGCAGGACTTATCTACCCCAAAGTGTTAATCCTGCTGAGGTTGATAATGCTAACCCCGACACATGTCCTCACAAGAACACTGCAAGATACTTTTCCAGGAAGCTGAGGCTGAGAAAGTTTCCCTAGTCCTACAACTAGGATGTGTGCTGAAGACTCAGCCTAGAAAGTCTGGAGTTCTGTCTTTTTAGTTCTGCTTCTTTTTCCTACTCCCTCTACCTTGCTACAGGCTTCCGCTGGCTGGCAGTCAGGGATAGTGTGGTTTGTGTGTGTGTGTGCGTGCGCATGTGTGGTGTGTGTGTGTGTGGGGGAGGCGCTGATGCCTGTGTCTTCCAAGTTCTAGGTGCTGAATTATTAATGAGCTGTACACGACATCAGTGGCTGTCTGGAATCAGCAAGGAAATTAAGAATAGCCAGACAAAAAATGCTAAGGAAAACCATGTAGAGGCCTTGTTTGGTGAAACTTTAGTTTCAGATGTGTGACGTCAGATTGTATATGTCCTATTCTTATGTACACTTTGTTTCTTAATACGTCAAAATGTTGCAGAAATCTGTTTTATTATCAGCTGCACAGTTGGAGATATACTCCTTTAAGAAAGCTTTAGTGGGACTCCTAGAAAATAAACAATTTTCTGTGCCCTGTAGCCAACTTGATCTCATCCATAGGAACAGGAAAGAAAAGGTGAAATTGGAGAATGTTATACTGGAGACACGATCTGCCCCACAATCATCCATTCATCAAGTATTTATTAAGTATCTGCCCCTCCTGGCTCTATTCTAGGCAGTAAAGATTTAGCAGAGAGCAACATGATGAGATTCTGGCAGGGGAAGCAGATACACGGCGACAGAAACCATCCTCCTGGTGGAGACTGCAGTCACCCCAGAGCGCTTCTGCATGGGTGCCTCGCCCCTGCTCGCTTGAAAGTCATCTGTCCCACACACAGAATTAATTAATTCATTTATTTTTAGTGTATTTGGTTGTTGCGGGGGTCTCACTGCTTGGACCTGTGGTGATCCTCCTGCTAGCAGCCTCCCCAGCGCTGGGATTATAGGTGTGCACCACTATGCCCAGCCTTGGTGGCCACCTACTCCAGGGGCAGGGCTGGCATGGCGTGTGGTGCTGGGGACTGAACCTAAGCTTGCCTAAGCAGAGCACTAAGCTATCTCGCTGGCCCCATACACAGAATTTAGAGAAAGGAAAATTTTAAAAAGAAGAGGGATGGGAATGAGTAAAGTTGGGTAATGTAATCCTGAAACTCTACTATTTACTAGATCTTTGAAAACACAATTAAGATGCTTCAGAGCTAGTGTGGACAGATGGTAAGTCCCAAAGTTATAGCTGTTGGGCTAAAGATGTTATGTATTCAAATAATTTTGAATTGAAGAAACATCCATCCTTCATAATTTGTTTTATTGGAAAGTTGGGTTTTTAAAGGCTTTTTGGTGAGTCTAGCCCATGCTTACAGAAGGTGTTTTTTTTCTAATAATGGGTTTTGCCCTAGGAGCAAAATGGGTATGAATTATTGATAGTGAGTCAATAAATAGACTAGTGCTTCCTTTGTTGCTATGATACAGTAATACTGTAATGAACTCTTATTTTAGAGATATTTAGAATTTTATAAGTCATGTACATACATG
>NW_004524591.1:16162207-16168324 GCF_000260255.1 Octodon degus | reverse complement strand
CCAGCTCTTCCCCATGAATTAATCGAGAGTGCGTTAGGACTGTGGAGTATTCCCCCAGAAACACGCTCCCACCCTGGCCCCACTGAGCTGGGCTGAGTCTGCGTTGCATTCACGCCTCCCTACCACCCTTCACTCATTCTTGTAAGGGAGAAGCTTACCTAAACTTTATTACAGATTGTCAGATTACAACCTTTGAATTAACTCAGCCCTCTTTTTCTCTTTTCTGTGACTCAAAAGCTAAAAATGTTTTTTAACTTTTTTTTTTTCCCTAGTACTGGAGCTACATGTACAGCCTTTCACAGCTCTCTGGGAAACTTGACGTGGGCAACTTAGTGACATACCAAGACCCTATGATATGATATGATATGATATGATATGATATGATATGATATGATGATATGATATGACATGATATATATTAATCCAGGATCAAACTCAGACCTTGCACTTGCCAGGTAGGCACTTATGCTGCCGAGTTATCTCCCGGCCCTGTATAGCCTTTTTAAGTTTTATTTTGAGGCAGGATCTAAATTGCTTAGGCTGACCTCAAACTTGAGATCCTCCTGCCTCAGTCTCCTGAGTCACTGAAGCTACAGGTGCTTACCACTGTGCCTTGCTCTACATTTTATTTTGCCTTGTTTTACTTCTCTTTGGTTGTAGGTGAGGTTGAACCAAGGCCTTGACACTGACCTACATCCCTAGACTTTAACAGGGTTTTGCTATGTCACTAAGTTGCCCAGATCTAGTTTCCCAGAGAGCTGAGATTAGAGGAATGTGCTGCCACACCAAGACCGCTCTACATTTCTATTTTTTTTATTTTTTTCTATGACTTTTTTTATTCTCTTAATGGTGTATATCGACCAACAACACCTCTTTTTCTTAACTTCACCTTTCTGATAAACTACTTCACTTTTTATGGTTAGTGGTTTTTTTTTTTTTTTCCTTTCTTTCATGGTTTCATTTTATTTTGTTGCTTAATACATTTCTTTTTTTCCCCCATAATTTTATTGAGAAACAAGTAGCAATGAGACAGTTTCAAACCAAATGGTAGGACAGTTTCAATAATTAACACATTGCATACATTCTTCGCTCTACATTTTTAAATGATGGAAAACACATCAACAGAATATTTCAGGATGTGAAAATTGCATGAGATTTAAATATCATGTCAATAACATTGCACTGGTATTCCACCATGCTCATTCATCTAGGGTGGCCTTTGTAGTCCTGTGGCAGGGCTCACAGTCACAACAGAAGTCATATGGCCCAGAAAAACCTAAAATATGTACCATGTGCTGCTCCTTTACAGAAAAAAATCATCACTATCTGCCCTAGAATAAAGCTAGTAGGCATCAAAAGACCTAAGTGATTGAGTTATTTGGGTCTAATAACAATGAAATAATTTTTTTTTTACAAAGATAGATCATTTAATTTCTTACAATTAAAAAAACTCTCACTATTGATATTTATATTAATCCTTAGGAAACACCACTAAAGCTAAAATAATTTAAAATAAAATAAAATATATATTAAGTCTGTATTTGAACTATTAAGGTTCTACCTAAAACAGATAAAAACTAACATAACATTTTACACTTAACTTTTTTTTTTTTTTTTTCAGAACTGGAGATTGAACTCAGCCCTTGTGCTTGCCAGGCAAGCACTTATTCTACTGAGTCATCTCCCCAGCCCCTACACTTAACTTTCTTTACCTTCTACTCCTTACTGGAATTGCTTGGTGTACTTGGGGTTGAAGTACTGGTCAGAATACATAATCAGTGGGTTAAGTTTCATTGCTAATGTATTCATCTGAAGCATATTTAGTATTTTCTATGCTACAAATTGGAGCACTGTGGCAATTACAATTTTTATTACAACAGTTGATGTGGTGGATTGCCAGCTGGTAGTCAACTTGTTCCACCCAGCTAAACTGAGCTAGCATAGTGCCGGGTGTGGGAGGCCCCCTTGAGGATTGTCACTGGCAGCATAAGAGGCAGAACTGAAGAGGCTGTTAGGGAAGCTGTTTGTAGAAGCTGTGGGAAGCTGATAGTTCTCCCGGGCTCTTCTGCTAGGTGACTTTGTCATGCTGGCTTTCCTGGTGAAGTTGGCTGTTCTCATCAGAGGAGCTACAGACCTCACTGTCTCTGAGAATGGTTATGGTTTTCGGAGGAACTCTGGTCCTCATTTTGAGTATTGCCTCCTGGCTCTGGAGGGGAAGTGTCCTGAAGAAGCTTGTGTTGGCTTTCCTGATGGGAACTCAGCCTTCCTCATCGCTGGAGAAAAGGACCTCACTGTTGCTGAGGATGGCTGTGGTACCAGTTGTGGGAGCTCTGGTGCTTACCTTGAGCATTGCTTCCTGGCTCTAGTGCAGATACCTCAGCCTTCCAGCACAGACTCATCAGCCTTCCACTGCAGACCCATCACCCTCCTGATACAGACTTGTATGGGACGTTTCAGTGAGCTCCAGACCCTGGGCTGAATCCTTTGGTCTTTGTAATGCAGATGCCCTCTGCAAGCTTCCTCATCTGACTCTGTGGCTGGACACTGTAAGCTAATCTTGTAATTTTTTTTGGGGGGTGGGGGGAGACCAAGGATTGAACTCAGGCCCTTGTGCTTGCCAGGGAAGTACTTATTCTACTGAGCCATCTCCCTGGCCCCCCTCTCGTAATTTCTTATACATTCGTATATCTTGTGTTTTATTTGTTTCTCTAGTAAAACTTACCAGCTCATACAGTTGACCACTGACATACAAAAGTCCTCTCTATGAGCACTAAATGAGGTCTGTGAAGAAAACCAGGATGAAAAAAAAAAAAAAAAAAAAAAAAAAAAAAAAAAAAAAAAAAAAAAAAAAAAAAAAAAAAAGAAAGAAAACCAGGATGGAAGTATAGTTCAGTGGTAGAGCATTTCCCTAGCAGGTGCAGGCCCTGAGTTTGATACCACGTTCAAACATGTCTATCCAATTCTGAGGATTCTTTTGTGATTTACAATCTTCTAACTAGAATCTTTATCCTAAGCATGTTTGTTTCCCATGTTTGGGACCAGTGATACTTGGGCTTGAGTACTGCTGGCTTTTTGAGTTGGCTGTGAACAGCCAACTTGAGTATTGCTTCCTGGCTCTGGAGGGGATACTTAACGTACTTTATAAATAAGTTGGCAATGATAGTTAACTTGACATATTAGTTACTCTTTGTCTCAGTTAATTTTCTCTCATTGCTGGGACAAAATACCCAACACCCAAAATTAAGAAAGAAAAGGTTTATTTAGTGGAGGTTTCAGTCCATACTTGGTTGGCTCCAAGGCAGAGTGGCCCATGGAAGAGGGTAGCAGTTTATGGCAGTGGAAGACAGCAAAAAAGAGCCATGGGAGAAGCAGTGGCTGTGGAAAGTAGCAAGCCTCTCTCCCTTCCTTATATTGTATGCAGGCGAGAGTCACAATCCCAGCACTGGGTCATGAATTAAAGACAAACTCTAGAAGCTGCCCCAATGACTGCAAGAAGCTTTGGGAGTGGGGGTGGGGCAACTAAACAAAGCATAACCCTCTTCAAACTTACCAGCTCATTGAAGCCATTTACTATGGGTAATACTAGAGATTGCCTTGTATTTTGGGATTTAGTAAGCACATACTGTTTTCTAGGAGACAGGGAGAAATCTAGTAAATCTAGTAAAAAGATACAAAAAGTGGAGTTTTAGTTGCTGTTTGTCAAAAACTTATGAAGTCTGCCAAAATTTAGGAATTATTTGGAAGGTTCATTTCATCCCACTATCTCACTCTCCTTTCTTCCTCCTTTCCCTTCCTTCCTTCCTTCCTTCCTTTCTTCCCTCTCTTCCTCTGTGTATTATTGGAGAATAAACCTAGGGCCTTGCACTGAGCCTGACCTGCAAGCCTTTTAATTTCTATTTTGAGACAAGATCTTGCTGTGTTGCCCAGGATGACCTAGAAGTTGTCCTCCTGCCTCAGTCTCCTGAGTAGCTAGGATTATAGGCTTGATCCACTGGGTCTGGTCTGGTTAATTTCTCTTGAAGGATGGTTGGGTTTCCAGGTCATAGGAAATCACTACAATCTAGCAGAGTCAGGAGGATTCACAGATAACCTAGAAGATGTGGTAATGAGTGCCAGAGACAGTAGCTGAGGATATGACTTGAGAAGGTGACAGAAAATACAGAGCCCTCTTGCCAGCACCATACACATCTGGGTTCTCTGTGGCATGAGCCACCAGGTAGTATGAACTGTATTTTCCCAACAGTTGGTGGGGATCTGCTCATCAGAATGTCTCCTGTCCCCAGCTCAGCTGTCGGCAGTGAGAACACTCCAGCATTCAGGCTAAGTTTACCTGCTTCCAGCCATTGTATACTGAATGTTCTTATTATCACCCTGTCCACTCTGTAAGATGGTGTGGTCATTTTTATGTCACACCTGGGAAGTATGCAGGAAAAAAGACACAGAGGTGAAAGGTTTCAAGGTGACAACAGATGATATGATTATATCAGTCTACAGAGAACAGTGAGACATGACTGACTTTTAAATTTCTCTTACTTTTAAGTTTCTCTCAGCTTTATAAGGTATCACTCACAAAATTTGTATGTTTAGAGTATGTATATACATTATGAAATGATTAAATCAAGCTAATTAATGTATTTATGATCTCAAAACCTTCTACTTTATGGTGAGAATAAGATCTATTTTTTTTTTTTTTTAGCAAATTTCAATTATTTTATACAATACTAACTACAATCACCATGCTGTGTAGCAAATCTTAATTTATTAATCCTGTCTAACTGAAACTTCTTCTTCTTTTTTTTTTGGTGGAACCAGGGATTGAACTCAGGCCCTTGCACTTGCCAGGGAAGTGCTTATTCCACTGAGCCATCTCCCCAGCCCCTAACTGAAACTTCTTACCCTTTGACCAAAATCTTTCCATTCACCAGCACTCCCAATACCTACCTTCTGCTTAGGAGGTCCTTGCAAAGCCTGCAGCAAGATCCTGCGGCCTTGCCTTTCTGTATCTGGTTTTGAAAATTCAATTTAATGCTGAGAGTAGCCCGGGCTACATAGTGAGTTCAAGGCTAGTCTGAACTACATAGCAAAACCCTGTCTCACAACCCCCACTAGATAAATTCAACACGAAGTTTTCCTGGTTCATTTCCATTGTCATGAGTGATAAGCTCTGCTTTTTCTTTAAGGCATATATATCACATCTTCTATTTGTTTGATAAATTCCATGTCTTGACTGTTTGCAATTCTAATGCAGTGGGGCTGGGGAGAAGGCTCAATAGAATAAGCACTTGGCTGACAAGAGCAAGGGCCTGAGTTCAATCCCCGGATCTGGAAAAAAAAAAAAAAGTAACGCAATGAGCATGAGTGTATACCGAGTTTCTTTAAAAGGACATAAGTAGAATTTCTGGATCATGATAGTTCTGTTTTAAATCTTATAAAGAACCTCCATATTGTTTTCCACAATGGCTGTCCTAATTTACATTCCCACAACACAGTGTACAAAAGTTCCATTCTCTCCACATCCTCATCTTTTTTTTTTTTTAATTGTGCACTGATGGTAGTTGTGCTAGGGATTGAACCCAGAAGTTTTGTTTTTGAGACCGGGGTCTTGCACAATGGCCCAGGTTGGCCTTGAACACATGATCCTCCTGCCTCAGCCTCCTGAATAGCAAGGTTTATAAGCAAGTGCCACTGTACCCAGTTCTCTTGTCATTGAGATAATAGCCATTCTTACAAGTGTTAACCAATACTCATTGTGGTTTTCATTTCCCTGATAATTAATAGTGATGAGTATTTTTTTTTTCCACATATCTGTTGTCCATCTGCAGCATGAACAAAAATTATTCCTGAAAATGGGTTACTATCTAAAATATATATGGAAGAGCTGACCAAACAGGTCAGTGGATTAAAGTGCCTACAAGCAGGCTCAGGGGCCAGGGATTTGATCCTGGGCTTGCTGTGCCGGCCCTGACCCCGGGGCTTGCTGAGATGGTAATTAAGACTGGGCATGGTGGCACACACCTATAATCCTAGCTCTTGGGAGGCTGTAAACAGGCGGATCACTATGAGTCCAACCTCATAGTGAGACCCTGAACACCCTAAAAAAATATAGAAAAACACAAA
>NW_004524591.1:16153692-16161979 GCF_000260255.1 Octodon degus | reverse complement strand
AAAAAAAAAAAAAAAAAAGAAAACCATCACCACGATTGTTTGTTCCTTAAGCAGCTCTATAGAAATATAATTCACATGCTTTAAGTGTACAATTAAATGTGGCAGTGTATCTACAGGTTTGTGGCAAGACTCTCAGTGTGGTGTGCTCTTCCTGGAGGCTAGCTGAACAGCATGTCCCAACTGCATGTGTCTGTTTTATCCACTCCTGTATTTGCGGGCCAAATTGACTGCGTGTTCTCACCACCTTTTACTGTAAAATGTAAATGCCATCAAAAAAGGAAATGTCTGTCTGAAACAGACCTGTGCTCAATACCTAGTTCATTATCAACTGGGTGCCAGGCAAATAGTTAACTTTTTTTTAAGTAGGGCCATTTTAAACTCTGGTTGAAGGCCAGTAATTTCCATAAGAGATTTAATTCACCCTTGCAAATGAACCTGAACTATTCCTGAGTTGTTTTTACTTTTCCTCCCTCCTCTTCTCTCAGGTCAAATGGCAGTGTGGATCCATTTTGGTTTACTTCTTTGCTACTTTTTTTTTTTTTTTTTTGGTGGAACTGGGGATTGAACTCAGGCTCTTGCGCTTGCCAGGCAAGCACTTATTCTACTGAGCCATCTCCCCGGCCCCTACTTCTTTGCTATTTAAGAAAACACTTAGGCATTCAGGTAAATGAGAAGCAAGAGACGGGAAAAATTATTAACAGCCAGACAACAGTAAGTACAAGGGATGTCATTACAAATTATGTAGGATAAAGTAGACCTTGTGACTTAGAGAAAGTGTTCATTCCTAGAAGTTTTTTAATTCAAGCACTTCACTCATACAAACTATAGCACTTTTTTTTTTTTTTAAATGTATTTAGTACAGGGACTACAGAGTCTCACTACGATTGGTCTCATAGTGATCCTCCTGTTTTCAGCCTCCCAAGTGCTGGGATTATAGGCGTGCACCACCATGCCTAGTCTCAATCACTGTTTCAGTGCATCCTGGGGGCAGGGTTGGCAGAGCAGGCTGGGGATCAAACCCTGGCCCCTGCATCTGCCTAAGCAGGTGCTTTAATCTGCTGAGTTATCTGGCTGGCCCTTAGCACTTTAAATTTTAAATAAAATACAGTTTTGTCCTTGATCTTATGTGGGGGTCCTTATAATTGAACTTGTTTTAAGGAATTACTCTCTTTTTGACATGCTCTTTCCATTTGAGTTTTTTAATGGCAGAACCACACTACAAGCTCAAATTTAAATGTATCGCTGCTCTTCCAACACTCCTTTCTGCAAATAGATGCAAGAGTACATCAGTGAAAAAGATCTGTGCTTGCTCCCTTGACACTGACATCCTAAAAGGGGGAAAGCAAAAGGTCCAGTCCTCCTTTCCTTTCATTTGCATAACAGTGGTCTTACAGAAATTGGTGTCCTATTTAATTCTCTCCTGTCAGACAGGTTCTAGAAATTTGTCAAATAAGGCATTCTGTGGAGAGCACCTGCGGTTTTCACTATACTACCTAGATAACAAATTACAAGAAAGCTATAGCACTGCCTCTGGAACACGTCTAGACTTTCCTCTTGTTTAACAGTGCATGAGTCTGTAACATTCAGAAGGCTTTCTTGGTGCCAGAGGAATCAGATGTACCTGCAGAGTAGACAGACTAGAGGAGTGAGATGGTGTAACAAGAGACTCATTGAGACACTATTTGCTAGAAAGATAAATTCTCTTTCAAGTGTTTCCATCTTGGGATAAGTCCAAGAACTGTTAGTAAAATACCAAAAATGGGGGCTGGGGAGATGGCTCAGTAGAATAAGCGCTTCCCTGGCAAGTGCAAGGACCTGAGTTCAAGCCCCGGTTCCGCCAAAAACAAAACAAAACAAGCATACCAAAAATGCCTTAAGTGGGTAGAATGGATCCTGAATGTCATACTTATTGTCCTTGATTTACTAATTTTATTCTTGAATTTCTCAATATCCATTCTCACCTGAACATTTCCCCTATTTATCTGGCCCTTATTTCTCCTTCTGCTTTCAGCTTCCCAAGCGCTGGGATTACAGGTGCAGGAGACCATGCCCAGTCTCATTCGCTGTCTCAGGGCGCCCCAGGGGTGGGGCTTGCATGGCAGTCAGGGGATTGAACTCAGTCCCTCCTCCTGCATAAGCAGGCGCTTTAGTCTGCTGAGCTATCTGGCTAGTCCTAGCAACTGTATTTTTTAAGAGAATCTTGCTGTTGCCCAGATTGTCCCCAAAATGTATAAGCATGTGCTGTTGCACCTGGCTCCAAAGCCATTTTCATCTTCCACCACAGACCTATTTCCTAGGTTCCTTCTCACTCACATTCTCATCCATTCAAGATGAGATTGTCTTGTAGCCATTCTGCATCCCTAGTTCTTCCTCATCTCCATATTTTATATCACAAACCACTGTATTCTGCACATATTTGACAGTTACTATTGAGAAAACTTTATCTTCAAACCAGTCCTACAAGTGACTGTATCTTTTGTCAATCTTTTAATGCTTTTGTTAGCCACTTCAGCTTAAAATGGGGTCAATCATATCCATCCAGAGAATTATTCTGAAGATTAAGTAAAATGTCAGGGAACAGCAGTGTCTGCCAGACAGTGTACAAAGAAGTTATTTCTCCTAGGAACTAAATTTTTACAAGAATTCTCATGTGTACATGGAAATTTTCATTTCTTGCTTTTATTCTTTTTTGATTTTTTTTTTTTTTTTTTGAGATAGGGACTTGCTATGTAGTACAGACTGGCCTTGAACTCCTGGTAATCCTCTTGCCTCAGCTTTCTGAGTGCTGGGATTACAAGCATGAGCCATATTTTGCTTGCTTATATGGGAAAAATCAAGCTGCCTTAGGAAAACAGATACTATTATTTTGTATTTTATACGTTTGGGGGCCAATAAGTCTACAGAAAACTTTTCAAGCTGGATATGGTGGTGCCACCTATAATCTTGGCTCTCGGGAGGCTGAGGCAGGAAGATGATCATGAGTTCAAGGCCTGCCTGGGCTACAGAGTGAGTTCAAGCCTAGTCTGAACTACATACTAAGAACCTGTTTTAAAAAACAACCACCCCCCAAAAAAATCTTCATTGTAACTAAATTCTTAGAATACACATATAAACATACCAGTTCAAGAAACTCAACAACCCACAATGTCCCTTTGGTACTCTATTGGCAGATGTTTGTGATTATCATGTACTTGAAAATGCAGCACCATTCACAGAGACACTATATTCAAAGGAAGGGTATCAATAAGGCAAATGGGTACCTACAACTTCATTATACCAACTACCAAAACTTTTGTTAAGACTTGCTGTTAAACGTATGAGTAAAGTTTTAACTCAAGAGGATTTGGGGTGTGAATTTAAGTAAAACAAACCTGGGGTGGACTCATGTAACAGAAAAAAGACCTAACAATGATCAGGTTTAAACTCATGATTTTCCCACATTTTCTCTTTCAGCATCTGTTTTTCTTACTTAGATAAGGTTCGGACCCTGAAGTTAGAAACTATTTTTGCTTTTTAATATTGTGAGGCTGGGGAGACAGTTCAGCAGCACAAGTACCTGCCTTGTAAGCGCAAGGTTCTAAGTTCGATCCACAGGTGGAAGATATAAACCATGCTCTTGCACATGCTAGACAAGAGCTGTACCACTGAGCTACATCTTAATAGTTATCCTAATGGCTACCTGATTTTCGTAGCTTTCCATCATGGTGTCACTATACAAGTACCCTGAGCAGTATCTACCAATTAAAATAAGAAAAAAACCCCTTTCAAAACCAAGCTCTCTGAATGCCTAGTCAGAATTGCCAAGAACCACAACACTTGTCTATAGAAGATGTTTTTTGAATTATAAAAAGACACAGGAATGTATAGTGAGAAGACTGCACTATGAAAACTTCAGTGTTCTTACCAAGAACAATGAACTCCCTCCCCATCAGTGTTCCTTTTCACTCTTAATGTAATTAACTTCATGGATTTCACTCATCCTATCAATACATGTCCAAGTACTTAAATAGACTCCAAGTCCTTTATGATAAAGCGTTGGCTTTATTTGTCGACCAATTTTTCAGAGCGGCATATTGATTTTATTCAATCCACAGGACTTCAGGAACTTATCTATGCATCTGATTTTAAGAGGTAGTGTTCATCCTGAGAAACAATTAAAATCCTTTATCACAGTAGTCACTGAAATCTCAGGAAGTTTAGAGACCTACCTATAAAAGGCAAGGCAATAAAACAAGGGCTAGGGAGATAGCTTGGTGGTCTAAGTGCTGCCTGGCAAATGCAAGGACCCAGGTTTGATCCCTGGGACTGCATGCTGTACTGGCCCCAGAATGCTGGGTATGCTACGCCAGCCCTGAAACCAGCCATGGTGGCACATGCTTGTAATCCCAGCACTAGGGAGGGTGAGGGGAGGATCACTACAAATCCAAGCTGTTAGTGAGACCCTCTACCAAATAGATTTATACAAAAAAAGAAAGAAAGAAAATTAAAGTATTTGTATAAGTTCAAGTTCAGGATGGCAGAGTTCTGCAACAGGAACTCCAGAAGACAGAGACTAAGAGTTGAGCATATAAGAAAAAATATTCATAAGCTAAAAGCTAATCTTTAGCGTAAAAGTAACCCTTAACTAAAAAATTAGTAAAATTGACAACTAATTTAGATGAGTAAATGCACAATTTTAAGCATAAAAGGAACACTCAACGAAAGTATTAAGACTTGCAAAATAAAAACATGTGAATCAGTGCAAGATTTTTCTAATGACTCGTGTGATCCAGGTACATACGAACATTTACATTCATTCAACAGTGAAAAACTAAAAGTAATCGGAATACTTAGGTTGCTCACACTTTACAACTGGTTAGACCTTGCCTGCCTGACAAGTGGGATGTCCCCAGTTTGACCCCTAGTACTGCAAACAACAACAAAATAATAAGGACTAGGCCTGTGCTCAGTGAAAGACCCTGAGTTCAATCTCAAGTACTCTCAAAGGCAGAGGAGGAAATGGTGCACTAATTAAAACAAAAAATAATTTTCAAACAATACATTATAGACTATGCCAGGCAGGCCAAATAAATCTGTGAACTGCAGATGAAGCTGTGATCAAAAGACAGTATCAGAACCCTGGTCAGAACCCCTGAGAGGGACCAGCTTACTCAAATCTTACCTCTCTACGTATTTAACAACTGCCTATGGACAAAGTCCTTATTAATCATGTTACCAAATGCTGCATTTAATGCAACCCGGGCAGTACCCATTCCAGCAGGTTTCCACAGGAGAAAGGCACCTCCACCTGCTGTTTCTCAGGGAAACACACCAGCTGTCCAAATGAGAACACTTGCCAAGCTGAAAGAGTAGAAAAAAGGTGATTCTCATCTTATAAACTAATGAAACAGCACTACTAGATTTAAAAACCAGCTTTTTGAACAAACATTTGGGAGAACCTAACCTGAAGTTTTTAAGATCTACATGGGATGGGGGGAGACCACAGGAACCAAGAATATGAATTGAAACAAAATTTCAATTTCAGGAAACACATGAAATTAATCAGGTTCACAATGATACCCAACTGGTAACACAATTCAAACCTGAAAGAATTTATGTCAAATACGGCAACATTTATATATACTCTGAGAAAGCTTATAGTTTTTAAATACTTGCTGTGAAAAGGCTTAACTGGGTTTAAGATAAATATACATTATCCCAAGAAATTTATAGCTATTCTCACTGGTGGTAATACTAGGGGACTCAACCCAGTCATGCATGCCTACTGAGCTGCAACCCCCTTTTTTTTTTTATTATGAGACGAGGTCTCAGTTAATTTGCCCAGGTAGGACTCAAACTTACAATCCTCCTGCCTCAGCCACTGGATTACAGTCCTGAGCTACCAGGCCCAGAAAACAAATAGTTACCACTGAAAGGAAAAACGTCTTTAACCCTAGGCACGGTGGTACATCACTATAATCCCTGCATTTGAGAAGCTGAGGCAAGAGAATTGCCTACAAACTATGAACTCAGGCTGGGCTATACAGTGAGTTCAAGGCCAGCCTGAACTACATAGCAACACACACACACACACACACACACACACACACACACACATAAAAGGGGTAAATTAATGAAAAACATGTGTCCAGCAGCTATAGAAAAATGCCATACTATTCTGTCATGTCACCTTCTCCCAAATGAACAAATGTTTTCACTACAATATGAATCAGTTGAGCAGAGACCCCCAGAGCGGCAGCTGCAGTCTCCTGGGCAGCATCTGCTTCTCATACTCATATCCTGGCCCCAACGTGCTCATCTCACTGTACCTTGTTTTTGGCTTTCTTGCAAAACACAGTATCTCAAAATATGTATCAATAAATAACTCAAAATTTAAAAAAAAAACTGGTTAGACTGAAGAATCTCCATTCAGCTTACTATGTTCCTATTCCATGAAAATTAATACCTGGGTATGGTGGTACACATCTGTAATCCCAATACTTTGGAGGCTGAGACAGGAAGACTGTGAGTTCAAGGCCAGCCTGCGCTACCTAATGAGTTCAAGGGCCAGCCTGAATTACATAGCAAGACCCTGTCTAGAAAGAAAAAAAAAGGTTCAATGTATCTTCAATGTTGAAAATAAGGCCCTGTTCTAAACGTCTCACATTCATTCATTCCTCAAACCACCCCACCAATGTTTTATAGATGAGAAAACAAAAGTAAGACAGTTTGTTCAAGACGAAGGAATAGATGGCAGATTCCAATACAAGTAGCTTGGCTAGAGTACTTACTTGCTACAACAGGATCGGCTTTTAAATATTTACTAAGTTTAAATTTGCTAAAAATAATTCTAAAATACAGAATTCTGTTTTTGTTGAGAACAACAGTATTTAAATGTCAAACTAGTACAGAATAAAATATCAACTGAGCTACTTAGGATTGGGGGAAGAAATCAGTAAGATAGCTTTATTCCTGTACCATTTTATTTTTTTTCATTTTACCTGTTAAGTGGCATATTTTTCTTAAGTGTAGAGTAAAATGGAAAGATTACCCCTTCTCAGCTAAAAGGCTAGGATTTATGAATTTAAAGATTTGAATACTTCGATTCAATCTTTCCATGAAATAGCTGCAATAAACAGGATATAGAAAGGAAGGGATGGAGGCAATGCAAGGCAAGGCCCCATGTCCCTATGGCATTTGAGCCGCAGCAGGCTGCATCACTGAAAGTTCTGACATTCTCCAGCACTGCACTAACTCTACTGGCTCTGAAAATAAGGAAACCAGGAGCTAACAATGCAGTCTAGGAATGGCAAACAGCCAAGGAAACACTCTACCCCAGGGAACTCCTGTGCGGTGGCTGCTGCCTTTACTTCAGCTTAGTGGGACGATTTTGCACTTTGGACTCCAGAATTAATACATTCAAGTCATCAAATTGGTGGCAATTTGTTATAGCACAAACTAATACAGCACCTGAGAAATAATATATAGTCACTATCTTCAGAAATACACTTGGGGCCAGGGAGATGGCTCAGTGGAGTAAGCGCTTCCCTGGCAAGCGTAAGGGCCTGAGTTCAATCCCCAGTCCTGCAAAAAACAAAACAAAAAAACAACCAAAAAACCAAAAACTCACACTAAAATTTAATGTAGGGCTGTTAATCTGAACAAAAGGTTCAAAGCTCTTGGGCCAGGGAGACAGCTTGCCAGGCAGGTTCTTAGACAGCTGAGCTAGCTCCCTGGCCCCAAACTTGCATGATTCAGTAGAGTAAGCACTTGCCTGGTAAGCACAAGGTCCTGAGTTCAATCCACAGTACTAAAAACAAAACAAAAAACCCAGACTATAAAGCTCACAGCACAGATACCACTTTTTCTCTGTAGATTTTTGGAATCCCACGGAAGTCTATTGACAAAACTAGTTCTACCAGAATTCTTACGATTTAAAAACACAATTATGAAAAGATCCTAAGTATCAAAACTTTCCTTTAATGAGGCAAATTCTTCAGGATCACAGCATTTTTGTCTTCCCAACAGGAACACTTCTGGAAATAGTGGCATTCATTTATAAACATGAAGACTAATTCAGTAGCAATGTATAGGTATTTCCACTTACATTATAAAGAAAATCAGATAGTCTCACCACATAAAGGAATATAAAACTATTTATTGACCACTGCTCACCATTATTTACAATAAAGTAAACAATATACATTAGGATAACATTCTGACTACTACAAAGTTGTTTTCCTGGCTTCTGCTGAAAACAGTAACTCGAATACTGAAGATTGAACCTACATGTAAGGAACAAGTTGGG
>NW_004524591.1:16145725-16152732 GCF_000260255.1 Octodon degus | reverse complement strand
ATATAAATATATATAAAAATGATGTAAGTTATTGAGCTTCATCTTCTGGACAAGAATGCCAAGTTAGCCTCTCTTCATAAAAAGCAATGACGATTTGAGGACATTTCATATTTGCCTCTTTTGCCAGCACCAAGTCAGCCTCATCTGAATCTTTCCTATTGTGAAGAAAAAATTCAATTAAAAGTTTGAATTGTTTGTAAATTGAGAATTATTCTTTTGACTTTGTTTTTAAAAACAGGTCATGGTTTGCTGTTCAGCACTTTTAAAACTATTACTGAAACAGTAATTTTCCTTTCAACAAATAACTATCCTCTACCTTCAATGATGGAAGTTATAAAACTCTTCCTAGATATGGTGTTACAAATTTTTAAGAAAATATTTATTTTTGCTTTAAAACCTAATCATCTAGGGGACTGAGATGGCTCAGTAGAATAAGCACTTGCCTGGCAAGCGCAAAGGCCTAAGTTCAATCCCTGGTTCTGCCAAAAACAAAACAAAACTAAACAAAACAAGAAACCTGGGGCCAGGGAGATGTCTCAGTGGAATAAGTGTTTCCCTGGCAAGCGCAAGGGCCTGAGTTCAATCCCCGGTTCTGCCCAACCCCCCCCCAAAAAAAAAAAAATTCTGGGCCTGGGGAGGCGGCACAGTAGAATAAGTGCTTGCCTGGCAAGTGCAGGGTACTGAGTTCAATCCCTGGTACCACGAAAAAAGAAAACCCAGTTTGTACATAAATTACCTATTTCTCAGTAAGAAACCTAATCACCTAAGCACTTACCATTTCATGAGAAACATCAATTCTCCACTACTATCTGTGGCGCCAATTATTCGTTCAGGATCAAGACCTCTAGCAAAACCTCTAGGTTTGTCAGCCTATTTAGAAGAAGGAAAGTGATTAAATAAAACTTCCATCAAAGTCTTCCAATATTGAAACAGAAAACTACTGTTAAGGGTCTGCACTTGACATTGTGAACACATCATAATCAGAAGATATTACAGCAAAACAGTACATGGGATACAGAAGAAACCAATTCCTTTATTCCTGGTGATAATACTTACATGCTCACTAAAACTTAGTATTTCAAATCACTTTTAGCAAGTAAGCCTGAATTATCCACATATCTTTTAATAACCAACATAAACATAGAAAAATTTTATTTTTTCTCCTTTTAATTTATGTATTTGGTACACGGTCTCGCTACATAGCTCAGACTCATAGTGATTCTCCTGTTTCAGCCTCCCAAGTGCGGGGATTACAGGCATGTATGTGCCACCATGCCTGGACTCAGTGGGGCCAGCATGCGGTACAGGGGATTGAACCTGGGTCCTTGTGCTTGCGAGGCAGGTGCTTAGAAGCTGAGCTATCTCCCTGGCTCCACAGTAAAAACTTTAAATGAAATACTTACATGATTTAGTTTCAAAATCAAATTTGTAATCAACAACTCGTTTTCTCACCCCATCTATAAACTGGGATATCTATAACCTAAACAGAATTGTCATGAAAACATAATGGACTGTCAACTATAATCTGTATTACAGGCTTAGTGTATGAGCCAAGAAACCAACTGAGCACGAAGACCTTTTACTAAATTATCATACCAGGCCAGGCAAGGCAAAAAAAAAACCCTTAAAAGTCAAGATCGGAAGTTACCTTATTTGTCCAGACAGTGAGGCAAAGACTGAATCAAAGCACATGGGTAGTGAGTTACTCAAATATTTCAATTTATGCCAATAAACTAGTTATTAAAAATTATAGACTAAGAATTAAAACCTGTTTGGCAACACCAATCGTATCTATATATTTTTATGTATTTAGTACAGGGTCTACAAGGTCTCACTACACAGATCAGACCTGTAGTGATCCTCCTATCTTCAGCCTCCCAAGCGCCACCATGCCCAGTCTCAACTGCTGTCTCAGTGTGCCCCGGGGCAGGGGCTAGCATATCTATACAGATAAAAAATGTCTAAAAATGTTTAGGGGTTATTTTTTGTGTTGTATTAAGTCCAGGCTGGCCTTGAATTCATTGAGATACTCCTGCCTGAGCAGGGTTACAGGTGTACAGACCAAACCTGGTACACAGATCACATATATAAAGTACTTTAAAAAAAAAGAAAAAAAAAAAAAAAAAAGGGAAAACAACTTTTCTGGGAGTCAGTTGCCACTAAAGAACTACACCAAGACCTGCCATCTGGACCGCTTTCAATGTAGTGAAAAAACCAAACCAAACCACCTAAGTGATCCTGTATGTATTATTTGTATTTAAGGCTGCTAACTTTAGATCAAAGCTAAGTGATCTGAGGGGGATCACATCCATCAATCTATTAAAAATAGCACTAGTGGTGTATTATAAGTGGCATACTGCACTGCACATTTGTATGCTAACTCATGCCTATCCTTTTTAACCTAAATATTCCCAATTTATAAAGGGCTTCTTAGTGTTATTTGAAAATTATATGAATCTTAAGTCTTTAGAAAAGTCAAAACTTTTTACAATAAGCTGGTCTAGTAGGCAATGTTTCATACTTACAGCATCTCTTTTTTTCTTTGACTTGCTGTCATCAGATTCACTGTCAGATAAAGATTTTCTTTTTGTACCATCTTTTTCTTTACCAGCTTTTTGCGAATTAAGAAATGCTTCAATTAACTCTGGACAATCTAAATTTTCTTCAGGTTCCCATGTATTGTCAGCACTGTATTCAGTAAAAAATATTGATTCAATTAAATGTGACTCATGACCATCCTCTAGATTTACAGGTATCTGGGGAAAAAGTTTTCTGTATTACAGATAATGGTTATTCCTTCCCTACCCAGGAATTCTTTTGAGAGGATCCGTCTAGATTTGCTTTTGTATTACTTGCTTTAAAGTTCGAAATGGACAATGCTCTATTCTACTCCCAAGGTTAAGTGGATGTGACTCAAAGAGTAACTGAAGCTTATTTTTCCAAGTTCTACATTCACTTACTTTTTTTTTTTTCTTTTGGTGGAACCGGGGGTTGAAGTCAGGCCCTTGCACTTGCCAGGGAAGCACTTATTCTACTGAGCCATCTCCCCAGCCCTCTTTTTTTAGGCAGAACCGGGGATTGAACTCAGGCCCTTGAGCTTGCCAGGGAAGTGCTTATTCTACTAAACCATCTCCCTGGCTCCACTTACTAATAGTGTGTGTATTCTGAGGTCTTGCTATGTAGTTTATGATAGCCTTGAACTAGTAGTGGCAGTCAGTCCTCCTGGCCCTGTTACTCAACACATCTGATAGTTACTAGTGTTTTAGTGGCACTTTGAAACATCAAATAATTTTTTTCTGCAAAGTGCTCAAATGTGGAATTGATATAAAGAAAGGGGTTGGGAAATCAAAAGCCAAATCTAGATAGCCTTCTGTAGAGCTTACAAGCTAAAATATTCCTTATATTTTTAAAGATTGGGGTAGAATTTAAAAATAATACAAAATGGCCATAAAATATTCCTAGAAAGTCATGCTCATTTGTTTAATGCATTACCTATTGCTGCTTTTATACTACATTTGCAGAGATGTTGTAAAAAGAGACAACTCACAAAGCCTGTAAGTTATATATGATGTTAAAAAGGGGGAAAAGAATTCCAACCTGACACATCTAAGGTGAGATCAGCATTTCCAGAAGGGCTGTGAAGGAAATAAGTTATCAATGAACAAATGTGATCTTATGACCACACTAGTGATAGCCTTGTAAACATTCTGTGGTTTAGTCTGAAGCCTTTATAAAACTAAATGGTGCTATTAGTATGTAGCACTCTTGCATCTCAAGACTCCAAAATTCAGAAATCTAAAATGACTGGGTGAAGGGGGGAGTGTAAGTCACTAATGTAATGTTATTTTCAGTACAGGTTTCTACATTACTTACTATGCCCTCCCAGTGATGGTGAAGTTTTCAGAGCTTTCAATGATACAAATAGTGTGCTGCAGCAAGCAAACCACAGGCTTGCACTACTACACTATACTGGACAAGACAGGTTCTCAATCATACTAATGGCCTTTGGTTTGGGGAATAGACAAGTCCATTTCTTTCCAAATGGATTAATGGGTAAAGAATGGAGACAGCTTTTAACGTCTGATGAGATTCTAGTAAAAAGTTCCTACCATTTGAAGGTAACCAATTCTGGTGAACTGAGTATACAGACTTACCCCAGTTGGTTCTGCTACCTGCAAGAAACTTATGACACGTAAGTTATGCTCAGCTAAGGATATTGAAAGGTATTTTCAACAGACAATTTCTAAACCTTTTAACAAATAATTTCCAAACTGCTATGTAGGAAGCTTTAAATGTAAACAGGGGGAAGCTGGAGGTAATAGATATTTGAAACTTGATCATTTATCATATGCCTATCTCTACCCTACTCAGGAAATTACTGATCCATTTTTCAATTATTGATTACTGAACTGTTTTTGCGATGTAAAGTAGAATACAAGCAGATTGGCATAATAAGCACAAGTGCTAAGGAATACAATCTCTATGTTTGAGGTATCTGAAGAACAGCCATCATTATAAAAAAGATCATGTGTGAGACATGTAGCTCAGCACAGCACAGTTCTTGCCTAACTAGCTCAAGGTCCCAGTGCCAAAAATTAAAAAAAAAAAAAAAAAAAAAAAAAGTGTGATCCACTCATAACAAGTAATATCAGGAATCAGAGGATTTAAAAAATGCCCAAGCTCCACCTAAGCAGATTCAAGATATTGTAAGCTTAGTTTAAGAACCTACTATTTCGGTGGTGAACCATTTAGCACTTTCAATGATATACAAACAGCCCACTGTGGCATGCATGCTTCCAATGACCTAGATTATTACCAAGGTCTGTTTTAAGATACACTAGTCTATATTGTATACCTTCAATTTTTTAAATACCTTCTATTCATAGAAAAGCAATGTAAATTATATAGTCTACTTAACACAATATCTAAGTACATTAATATGCAACACATAAAAAACTAGTCTTTCCAGGGTAATAAACTAGACTATAAACCTCAAGACAAGATATATTTAGAATTAAAAATTTCTTTAAATGTACTCATTGGATAATTGACAAAAGATCTAGGCTAAAAAAAAATTTTAAGTCCACTTAAGTGCAATTAAAAATACAAGCAACTCCAAAGTCTCTTACTCTGTAAATCCCTTCCACTTCAGAAAATACTCCACCTTCCCATTCACTACACGTCGGTCCAGTACTTTCTCTACCACAAACTCTTCAGGTTCTGCTTCCTCAACTTTTTTACTTTTTCCATTTTGTTTCTTTCCCATTTTTTGCTAAAACAAAATAAGAGAAAAGTTAAAAAACCCAAACATTAAAAATTTACTTATTATTGTCACATGACAAATTGTTACTCATACATCTAAAAAGTTGATGGACAATAAAACAATGCTATATTTACTCCACTTATCTAGCTCAAACTTATGATCTAACTTCACTGAAGCGACAGAATAAAAAACTATTGGGAAATAGTTACTTTTTCCCAATCTGCAAGACCAAATTGACCCAAGTTCTCATTTTAACTGCAGCATAGCAACCAAAGAATAAAGTTTTATTGAACACTGCAACAAAAATAACTAATGACAGGTCCCACTCGGGGAACTCATGGTAGATCTGATACAGCTGCACCTAAGACAGTCATATCTGTTTCCCAATTCAGACATCACATTAAAAGCCTCACAGGCACACAGAAAAGGTAAATATAGTTATAAAAACCTAGCAGTAACTGTAGGGTCAACCACAGAGACCATAACTTAAGTTTTCCCTGACCAATTGGAACAAATCTATAATGCTGCCACTACAAAAGACTAAGAGAAAACAATTACCTGATTTCTACTCAAGTTCATGAAATGGAATCTTTTTTTTTTTTTTGGGTACTGGGATCGAACTCGGGACAATGAGCTTGCCCAGCACACGCTTATGCTGCAGAGTTACAACCTTGACCCTCATCAAATTCACTTAAAACAGGTTTTTCTCTTTTTTGTGTGTATCATTTGCTGACAGAAGCAGGAGCCTGAATTCAGCCAGTTATTTCTAATAATTCAACCAGATTTGTTGTGTGAAACTGGGTCATTTAAAAAAAACCTGAAATGGTTAATTAGACAATATTAAAAAAAAAAAAAAAAAAAACCTACAAAACTAACTGAACATAAAGTGCTTAATTAAAAAACCAACAACCAGTTCAACTTCCCAATCATTATATAGTACACAAGAGCATGCTTACAATAGCAACACCTCAGGACTACAAAAGGACTATTAAAGTCACGAAACAGGAGTGTACACACTAATCTACCAACAAAAATCCTCTGGAAGTTAAGAAGGGCAAAGAAACTGGGGTACACAGTTTATTTTAATATAAAATCAGATGACAAACTATGATTTTTTTCTTTTTTTGGCATAACTGGGGATTGAACTCATGTCCTTGCCCTTGCCAGGCTAGAGCTTAATTCTACTCAGCCACCTCCCTGGCCCCTACTTTTTTTAAATCTATTTAGTACAGGGTCTCATTACACAGATTGGACTGGTAGTGATCCTGTTTTCAGCTTCCCAAGTGCTCAATCTCGCTGTCTCATTGCACACTAGGGGAGGGGCTAGCAAGGCAGGCTGGGATCCAATCCCCATCCCTTGGTCCCTGCCTCTGCCTAAGCAGATGCTTTAGTTTGCTGAGCTATCTAGCTATCTAGCTGGCCCAACAAACTTCTGAAGTGGCCAATCTGTGGCACTTCACCATAAAATAGAATAAGAAAAAAAAAAAAAAAAAAAAAAAAATCAATGCTAAAAAATTATATGCAACAAAAGTTATATTTTGTGTAAAAGCAATCTAATTTCTTTTCTTTTCTTTTGGAGAACTGGGGATTGAATTCAGGCCCTTGAGCTTGCCAGGGAAGCGCTTATTCCACTGAACCATCTCCCTGGCAAAGCAATCTAATTTCTTTTTTTTAATTTTTATTTTTATTTATTTGAGAGAGAGAGAGAGAGAGAGAGAGAGAGAGAGAGAGAGAGAGAGAGAGG
>NW_004524591.1:16143094-16145586 GCF_000260255.1 Octodon degus | reverse complement strand
TGTGTGTGTGGCCAGCTCAGCCCACCAGGGGGCGGGGCTGGCTGGCATGTGGTGCTGGGGGATGGAACCGCGGTCCCTGTGCTTTGCCAAGCTTCTTCCAAGTAGGTGCTTTAGACCACTGAGCCATCTCACCAGCCCCAAGCAATCTAATTTCAAACAGTATCCATTTGTTGAAGATTCATATGCATCTTCAAAACATAAGGATTGCTCATTTCTTTCCTATGTAATAACATGATAAAGGGTAACTGCAAAGCCAATTCTATTTATCTGTATTTAGATTTACTGACTCCGGAATCTGAAAGCTGAATTCTGAAGAGGCACATGCTTTATGCTTTTATCATTGGTGGCTTCCAACTATATAATACACCACAGACTCAAGCAAGGCAAACTTTATATACCTCAACTTGTTTTCCCAAGTATCTGATATCACATATGATCTAACAACAGCAAAAATTAAAAATCACTAACCTTCCCCTTTTAAGTATGAAGTCCAAGGGGAAAAACAGAGTAAAAGCAAATGTTTAATCTATATACGTGTTTACATCTTTAGAGTATTAATGAAATGTGTTAGAATTGAACACTGTGGGAATGACTTTAACTTTCATGATTTTGATATATTTTGATGTTTTCTAAGTAAATTGTCATGTGACATGACTAAATACATGAGTTCTACACACCTATAGAATTTGCTACAAAATTCAAGGATGGATTCAAAGTACCCAGTTTTAAATAGTACTTCACTTCTCCAGAATTCAGTACAGATCCAAGGAAAATAAAGCTCTGCCTACATTAACATATTCTTCCATGTTACATAAATTTATGTATTTTTATTTCAAAATGTCCTCCTAAGATTAGCTTTTTTCAAGTGAATTTTGAGCCTTTTAAACCAAGGCCATAATATTGTACCGGTAACCATTTCATTTTTGTCGATTCTTCTCTAGGAAGCCAGTAAGGGAGCTGCGAAATACATATATGCAAATTCTCAACTACAGCGATGTCAATTAAAATGAGAAAAATTTAGGTAGATTCATACATATTTTAGGTTTAAATTAACTTACCAATGTAGTTTTATTGGAGGCCATTTTTTTCTGCAGACTTGAAGAGCTATTAGAAAAATGTATGACAGTTAAATTGTTTCATGACCCACAAAAGGTAGGTAAACATAAGTTTTGTTTGGACTTCCTCCCCAGGTAATGCACATTTTAATCAGATACAAATCCAAAGCAGCAGATTTATGCTCCAGGCATTAGGTTTAGACACCTAAGCCTATCAGTGTTCCAAACAAATTTGCCTACAAAAACTTAGCTGGGGGTATGGGGGACCTAACAGCTTTAAATGGCGAAAATATACAATTTTTTTTCTAATCTCTTATTTATAATACACCTTAAAAACCCTTTTGATTCAAAACCAGACACAATTACTAATGGTAAGCTATTTTTTCTTTTTCTTTTTTTTTTTTTGAGCCAGGATCTCGCTATGCATTTCAAGGACAGCCTTGAGCTCACTTTTGGCTAGTCTTGAAACGATCCTCCTGCCTCAGCATCCCGAGTGCTGGGATTACAGGCACGCGCCACCATGTCCGGCAAACAACTATTTTTCTGTAGCCCTTTGAATACTCCAGAGTCTGCTATCTAATTCACTTGATTTCTTATCAACTGCAGTACCCTCTCTCAGGTCAGTGGTTTAATAAGAGGAAAAACACTGAGCAGCTTCAGCGGCATTCCCCGACACTTTCGAGAGCTCACCTCCGCCTCCCCGCGCCTCTGGCCCCAGGCCCCTCCCGGTTTCTTTCCGGCCTCCGACTCTCAGGAGCGGCGCGACCACCCCCACCCTCCCTCCTCCTCCTCCTCCTCCTCTCCCCACCCCCACCCCGGGGCGCAGGCCTCGTGGTCAGCGCAGTCGCGGGGAGACAAAGGCCGCGGCGCGGGGGCTCAAGGGCACTGCGCCACGGGCCGCGCTCCCGCGAGCGGCCACCGCGTGTAACGGGACGCCCGCCGCAGTCTCGGGCAGCGGCCGCGCGCTCCAGGCCTCGCGGCTGCAGGAAAACACCTCGACCTCCCTGAGGCCCTGCTCGCAGGCTGCGCAGAGTGGCGCGCCCCCAACGGGGCCGGGAAGAGGGGGCGGGCGCTTTGTCTAGAAATAAGGCCGCTGTCACTGCGGCCCTGCTCCGGAGACCTCGGCTACGGCTTCGTCCCCACCGAACCGTACGCGCGGCGCCAGGCCCGCCACGGGCCTCCGCTCGCTCCTCAGCTGCTTCTCGCAGCCCCGGTCGCCCAGTGCGCCGGGAAGCGGCCAAGAGGCGACTGGGGGCGCCGGGCGCACGCAGTTCCCTAACCACCACCACCCAGGGCGGGGAAAGAAAAAAAGCCACCGACTTCACCGCCTTGGACGCTCGGTCGCGGGTCCGCAGTCTCGGCCTGCGCGCCTGCAGCTCCACTCGCACCCGAGCGCAGGGGGCCGAGGCGCAGCGCGGGCGGGGGCGGGGGGAGGAC
>NW_004524591.1:16136395-16142144 GCF_000260255.1 Octodon degus | reverse complement strand
CCAGGACGAGTCCGGTTCGTGTTCGTCCGCGGAGATCTCTCTCATCTCGCTCGGCTGCGGGAAATCGGGCTGAAGCGACTGAGTCCGCGATGGAGGTAACGGGTTTGAAATCAATGAGTTATTGGAAAGGGCATGGCGAGGCCGTTGGCGCCGCAGTGGAAGTCGGCCAGCCGCCTCCGCGGGAGAGCGACAGGAGACCGGGCCGCCCGTGTGGCGGCGGTTGTTGAAGTGGAAGTGTTTTCAGAGGGATCGGCAGCAGAGACTTGATTGTGTAAATGCTTTCCCCACCCTCAGCCTCCCGGCGCCATTTCCCTCTACTAGGGTGGGGGATGGGGAAAACTAGTGGCGGTCGCGGCCCCTGTAGTGAAAGCGGGGCGCGGGAGCGGGCAGGCTCACTCCCCCCAAGGCACGCGGCTTCGGGGGCCCGGCGTCGGGGCGTCGCGGCGGGCAGCGGGTCCTCGCGAGCGGCTCTGCGGAGCCTCCCCTCCCCCTCTCCCGGGAACCGGATTTGGCGGCCGCCATTTTCCCGTCTCTCCTCCTTCACAGCGTTTGTGCCTTAACTCTCTCAATTCTGCAAGTTTCATTTCTTTGTGGAAGTATAGAAGTGGTTAACTATTTTTCTTTTTTCTCGGGCTGTTTTCATCTCGTTTCGAGGTGGATTTGGAGTGTTTTGTGAGCTTGGATCTTTAGCGTCCTGCGCACCTCATTGCAGGCTCTGCCTTCCCCTCGATGAAATGGCGCCATTGCGTACCGAAGCCACACAGAAGAGCGGGCGGGGGGCAGGGCGGCTCTGCAGGGCTTCTTGGCGGCGGCTAAGAGAAGGTATCGCAGCCTAGGGCGTCGGGCCGCATGACAAAGAAAGCTCCTGCTTTCCAGCCCTTCTTACTTGGAGAAGCGGTTTTACTTGGGGCTGCCTTGATTCAGAAAGCAGTGGAATTGTAGGAAATTCTTAAGGAAAAAAAACAAAAACGTGGCGGCCTCGCTACTGAGCATGGCAGTGAGCGAGATTATTCGGGGGGAGGGCTATTTAGTTGTTTATTGTCCTCAAGGATTCTAGTTGAATTGTGGAAGTTTTTCGTTTTTAGATAGTATTTTTACTGGAAAGTTTAAGATTACTATACTTACAAGTCAGAAATTACAAAGTGCAATAAGGCCAATGTTTTATTGCGGTAAAAGTCTGGCTCGGTCCTTAATTCAATGTGTATTAATAACTATGTTCGGAGTGTTTTAGGTTTGAGCCACAATGTATTTGAACTTATTATTCTCATTTGTTTGCAATTTTGATTATGTTGATAAGTATAACGTGGTTTTAAACGAAGGGGGTCTACTTGGTTGCTTTCTTTGACCCTAAGAACATTTATAAAATAACTTTTTTTATAATCGATAGTGGACATCGGGTAAGTTTGGAAAAAACTGTGAGGTAAGTAAGAGTTTTTGCTTTTTGTTAGTGACTTGTAAGAATTGTAGATATGCTTTATATTTGTAGCTTGACTCCTTACTGAACGATTAGAATACAATTAATTAAAAAAATACTTTTGCCAACTAATTTGAAAATTTCAGGAAATTTTTAAAATTTTCAGAACCTTGGACGTTTGACTATACTGGCAAAAAGTTCGAATTGGCTTTTAATTTGATTTTTGAGCATTTAGGAGACTAAAGAGAGGAGAACCTCCATAGAACTGTATTGAGAGAAGTGATGCTACTTGTTAGAAGCAAAATTTTTTTAATGTAATTTAAACCCAAAGCAGTTGGTCTGGGTGTGATCAGTGACTTGTTAGCCTAGTTATCTGTAAGCCAAGTTTGAGGTCCCATTCTTAACTGTCAAAAATAAAGGAAGATTAAACGTAAAATATTTGCTTGCTTGTTTGCCCATAATTAAAGATATTTACCGAAATACTTTTGATTTGTAGAAGACAGTGGTTTTATGTTGTGTGATCTGCCCAGTTAGCCACTAAGTTCACTAAGCTTAGTTTAATGAATTAGAGGAAGTGTTGATGGTATGAAACTTTATGCTTTAAAATGTGCATTATTATACCTGTAGATAATTGTGTATTACTGTACATGTGATTGTTAGCTTAGACTATACAATTGCATAAACTATATAAATGCCTGCTCCACAAAAACTGGGTGCATTAATATTTTCAGGCTTAAGATACCCGTTTTACATATTATAAAAATTGCGTATAAGATACATTAAAGTTATATATGTTAATGTTGATTTTTTTGTAATTGAAAATTGTTATATGGAGAAACAGCTTGTTTTTTGGGGGGGTTGGTTGAGCTACTTAGAACTGCCACCAGAGGGAGCAGTTAAGTAACAATGTCATTTGAGATACCAAAGAATGGAATAAATGGTAAAACTTCATATATGGTACCAAGGGTTTTTTGTATTGACAAATGATGCATAAATTGAGTAAACATGTGTGTTTAGGATATATATTTAAGTAATTTTGTTAAGAATCCTTTTAATAGCTTTTCAGTGACCATCGAATCAGTGTTTCTCCTAGAAAGCTTTAAAATATACTAAATTTGCTTAAGATAATTTAATGTCAAGTAAATTTAGATATAAGTATTAGTCATTTTGAAACTTGTGTAGTTCAGCTGAGTTTTTTGGTGTAACACAACTAATATGCAGTTTAACATATGGTTTAAATTTGATGTAAGTTTCTTTTTTCCCCCCCAGAAAACTTTAGAAACTGTTCCTTTGGAGAGGAAAAAGGTACTCTGCCAGCAGGTCACCTCATATTTAAGAATTTAATTTCCTGCATACAAAGAGAAAATGTAAATAAAAATTGAAATGGTATTTTCCTTTGCAGAGAGAAAAGGAACAGTTTCGTAAGCTCTTTATTGGTGGCTTAAGTTTTGAAACCACAGAAGAAAGTCTGAGGAACTACTACGAGCAATGGGGAAAACTGACAGACTGTGTGGTACGTTAATTATGGAAGGCAGCTGGTACTAGCCCCATAGCTAAAGTGAATCATGCAGAAAGCAATTTAAAACCATTCAAATTTGTGTTGGTAGTTCCTGACAGAAATGAAATGCTAAAGATTGATTGCATTTTGGTTTTAAAGGTTATGAGGGATCCTGCAAGCAAACGATCAAGAGGATTTGGTTTTGTAACTTTCTCTTCCATGGCTGAGGTTGATGCTGCCATGGCTGCAAGACCTCATTCAATTGATGGGAGAGTGGTTGAACCAAAACGTGCTGTAGCAAGAGAGGTAAGCACAACAAAGTGCAATAAACACGAGCATAATTAAAGGGTGGTATGTTTACAGTTGGGCTTTTGATTTACCTTTTTCCTATGGGGTTAACTCATTCTTCCCCACTTTTGTAGGAGTCTGGCAAACCAGGGGCTCATGTGACTGTGAAGAAACTGTTTGTTGGTGGAATTAAAGAAGATACTGAGGAGCATCACCTTAGAGATTACTTTGAAGAATATGGAAAGATTGATACCATTGAGATAATTACTGATAGGCAGTCTGGGAAAAAAAGAGGCTTTGGCTTTGTTACTTTTGATGACCATGATCCTGTGGATAAAATTGTGTGTAAGTATCTCTGTAGGTTTAGGTTTGCAGCCTTTCAGTATGTTAACTTTGGGGGATGTTAATGTTTATGATTTTTATTATGTAAAGAACCGTACTATTTGTGCATTTAATTGAATCAAATTTTTGTTGTTGTTTGTTTCAGTGCAAAAATACCACACCATTAATGGTCATAATGCAGAAGTAAGAAAGGCCTTGTCTAGACAAGAAATGCAGGAAGTCCAAAGTTCAAGGAGTGGAAGAGGAGGTTAGTATGTCCTTCTATGCAGCTCTTCTCTTTAATTTACCTTAAGTGCTTATTACTAACAATAGCATTTATTGTAGGGAACTTTGGTTTTGGGGATTCACGTGGTGGCGGTGGGAATTTTGGACCAGGACCAGGAAGTAACTTCAGAGGAGGATCTGGTAAGTTCAAATTTGAAGTGTTTGAAGGGTGATAATGTTTTTAAAATTAGTTGTTGACTAAGGAAATGAACCCTTGGCTATCTCTTAAGTTGTATTCTAGTATGCTCTTGATGGCACCTGTCAGGTGGTAATAAGAGTTAAGCATTTATTTTATAACTGAGGCTTGGGATAATAGCTTTTAGCTACAGTTACGGCTTTTTTAAACTGTTAGAAAATGCCACTGTAGCAGCCTTGCATGTAAGTATTCCTGAGTAATGAGTTAGGGAAACTTTAGTGAGCAAGCCAGTGTCTTGATTGGAATTTTTTTAGTAAGGGCTTTATAGATTTGTCTGGCTTACTAATGTTAAAATGAACTGTGTGACAAGTCCCATTCAGTGTTATTCTATGGGTACATGAATCATTTTCTACTCAAGAATTGCTGGCTGAATTAAGTTAACCTGTTAATCTAAGCAACTAGGCATTCTTGTGTTTGTGTCTTTACACTAATGAGACTAATGTTTTGTTCAAAGATTCTGAGTTATTCTTATTGAGGCATTATAATTGTTGTTAATGAGTATTAATAAGTAGAACAGGGTATAGTAATCATTCATTTTTTTTTTTTTTCTTTTTTTTTCTTTTTTTTTTCTCCTAACAGATGGATACGGAAGTGGACGTGGATTTGGCGATGGCTATAATGGGTATGGAGGAGGACCTGGAGGTCAGTGTTTGCTGTATTTTGACATCTGTGACCTAAGATTTAATCACATTAGCCTTTTAAAAAGGCTTGGGTGATACTATTCACTTCTAGGCTTTTAAAAATTGCAGCTTAGCTGTGTGATGTTAAGTGCTTTAAGTGTTGATAATACCCTGTGCAAAATTAGTATAGGTGGATCATTAGGGAAAATTTACAGGTACCGCATGTGATCACATTTTTGGAGTAAAAGAACATGATTTAACACAGGAGATTTTATATACTCTTGAGTTTTTGCTAAGTAGACCAGTGAGTTGAATAAGATCAATAAAGGGAGTATATGGGCAGTTGTGCTTTTAGTCTGTTCTTAGTACAGGAGTTCTGATTATAAAAGGACTTTTAAAATACTGAAGATAGATTATGTAGGTACTTTTGCTGCCCCTATTTGTTAGTTACTAAGTTACTGGCAACTTTAGAAATTTTAGTTGGCTAAAGTTGTTACTAGAATTTGAGGTTCTTTGTGCAAGCTTTTAAGGTAATGAGTTACTGTGTAATCTTAGTTAACTTGTGATTACATTTGCTCATGAGAATGAAATGATTGTAGCGTAAGAAAGATATATGCTGATAACTTAGATGATTTCTGAGTTTAGGTACTTGTACCAGTAGGGAGGTGTGTGGCCCTTCAAATGTCAGTAGGACCGGTAAAGATAGCCCAGTGGTCTAAAGCACCTGCTTAGGGAAGCACAGGGATAGCGGTTTGATCCTCAGAACCACATGCCCCCCCCCCCCAAGTCCCACCACAAAAAAAATCATGCCAGTAGCCAGCCTTTAATTTCTTTAGTTACGGTGAGGACTGAAGTGATGTCTACTTTAGAACCAAATGCTTTACCTTTATTGTAGGTATTCTGTACTTGAGGTCAATCTTACATATGTTTTGAGAAACTTGAAGTAGGTTTCATAATACAAGTCAGATAACATTGAAAATATTAACTAAATGCTTATTCTATATAGGTGGCAATTTTGGAGGGAGCCCTGGTTATGGAGGAGGAAGAGGAGGTTATGGTGGTGGAGGACCTGGATATGGAAACCAGGGTGGGGGATATGGAGGCGGTTATGACAATTATGGAGGAGG
>NW_004524591.1:16115020-16135830 GCF_000260255.1 Octodon degus | reverse complement strand
AATGATTTTGGAAATTATAACCAACAACCTTCTAACTATGGTCCAATGAAAAGTGGAAACTTTGGTGGTAGCAGGAACATGGGGGGACCATATGGTGGAGGTAAGTTAGGATTAAAATTTCAGAATAAGATTTTTGTGTGTGTGTGTGTTTTTTTTAACTTCAAAGGCAAAGTAACATTCTAAATATTTGCTAATGTTCTCGCTAATGAGGTAAACTTTATAGAATTACTTAAAGGATAGTATCAGTGGGGCTTGCAGTAACTAGATGTGACATTTTGTGTGGTAAGAAAAGTAGAGCACTAGCTGGGAGTTCTGTTACAGAATAGTGTTTTTGAGACTATTTGAGAACATGTAAGTCATGTTTTATTACAGGGGTTGTCATATAGTTGTGGGTGGTTTTGAATTACATAGGCAAAGCTGGCCTCCATTTAAGGAGATCCTCATGCCTCAGTCTCTTTAAGCACTGAGATTAGTGTGCAGCCATACTCTGCATAGATAGCCAAATTGAGCACATTGCAAATAGTATAGACATGCCTCTTGAAAGTTATTCTAGATCCTTACTGGTATTAATTTGTTGGAAAAACTTTAGCAAAACTACATATAGGCTCTTGTGGTTAATTTTTTTTTAGAAAGCATTAAAGTGAGAGGTGGTGGTAGGCTTTTTAATAGAATAAATGATGAAATTTAAATACTTGAATACACTTAGATGTTTGACCAAGCGTGTGAGTTAGCAGCATGTAAAATGTTGTGGTCTATTGAGGACTAGATGGCTACAAAGTAAAAGTAACTAGTATCCTGCAGATGTGAAAAATGAAGTAAGTTGTCTCTTTTCTCTCCCAATCATTTTAGGAAATTATGGTCCAGGAGGCAGTGGAGGAAGTGGGGGTTATGGTGGAAGGAGCCGATACTGAGCTTCTTCCTATTTGCCATGGGTAAGTAGTTTTTGAATTTTACAATTATTATTATCTTGGGAGTCCTAGCAGCAGGAGTAAAGCTTTTTAGGATCATGTTATCTTTCCTTAAAATCTGGTTAGATGGATAATTTCATAACCTATTTTTTTTTACTCTTTACTTCTGTTGAAACAGGCTTCACTGTATAAATAGGAGAGGATGAGAGCCCAGAGGTAACAGAACAGCTTCAGGTTATCGAAATAACAATGTTAAGGAAACTCTTATCTCAGTCATGCATAAATATGCAGTGATATGGCAGAAGACACCAGAGCAGATGCAGAGAGCCATTTTGTGAATGGATTGGATTATTTAATAACATTACCTTACTGTGGAGGAAGGATTGTAAAAATGCCTTTGAGACAGTTTCTTAGCTTTTTAATTGTTGTTTCTTTCTAGTGGTCTTTGTAAGAGTGTAGAAGCATTCCTTCTTTGATAATGTTAAATTTGTAAGTTTCAGGTGACATGTGAAACCTTTTTTAAGATTTTTCTCAAAGTTTTGAAAAGCTATTAGCCAGGATCATGGTGTAATAAGACATAACGTTTTTCCTTTAAAAAATTTAAGTGCGTGTGTAGAGTTAAGAAGCTGTTGTACATTTATGATTTAATAAAATAATTCTAAAGGAAATTGTGTAATTATAGACTTTTTATTTTAAATAAGTTAAGGAGTGGGTAGTATAATTAAGGTCCACTGCAAAGCTGTTGTTACATTGTGTAAGATTAAACGCTGATCAGTTGTAAGTGTGTTGTCTGCAATTCATCAGGATTAAATTACCTAGATAACTTAAGGGATATCTCTGCAAGGAGAAACACCTTTTTAGATCTTTTAGATGCTGCTTCTTCAATGCAAGGAAAGGAAATAACCCCAGCGAGGTACTCTTCAGGGACACAGGTCTAGTACAAGAGAACTCTTGACGGCTACTAAGCTCAGCCAGTCTTAAAAAACTGTGCTGTTTCTACAAAGCTTTAACTACAGTAGTGTATAAGGATGCCAACGAAAGCTGAGGGTGTAGAGCAAAGTAGTTCTAAGCTTCAGTTAAACTTCTTTAGGTAAGATCTTATTTACTTTTTCTTTCTTAATTTTTCCTCCCTAAAAGATTGAACTAATAACTCTTCAATGGTCTTTCAGTATAGTGGTTCTTATGTAGTTTAACATAGCTACAAATTGAGTTTAACAATTTATAAACTCAAGAGAATATTTTTTAATAAACCCTGTTTTCCAAATCTGTCATTTACTTAAAATTATTTTGGTTGTTTTTCCCTTTTTTTCCTTCTTTCCCACCCCTTTCCTCTCCATGAAGATTCAGGTGCTTAACATATCATTTTTTTCCCTGCTGGAATTTTAGCATTGATATGAACCATGGACAAGTATATTCTGCTGCCACAAAGACTGTAAAGTGCTTCATTTCAACAGCTGAGGCAAGCCAAGTGATCATTAATAAAGCTTTTCTTGGTTCCTTCAGTGGTGTTGGTAGTAAAATGGTAGGTAAAAGTTAGGCTGAAAGTTGAATAAATCAGATTTCCTGTCATTACACCCTTGTGTATTCATTTCTTGGGTCAAGCGTTTTGAGTGATACAGGGCTTTTATTAAAATGGACATTTGTTCTATTTGATTCAAGCTTTACATACTTAGGATAAGGCTCACAGAAGGTAGGGTGAAATGGTTGTGAATCTATTTTCAGGAAATAGTTTATGCCTTCAAGTAAAGTTCCTGCGTTATAAATCTTGTATGTATCCGTTATAAAATGGCAAGGTTAAAATGAGCTAATTATTGCCCAGTGTTTTGCTGTAAAACAGAGCTGCAGGTTGACTGCTGAAATTTATTTAATACTACTCTCACATTTCCTGGCTTTACTGCCTTTCTAGAATTGTTATATTCAGGGCTTATTCTGTATGCAGCACAGAGTCTTTTTGATCCTAAGGCCACCACTGAAGTTATTTAGGTTCTTTGGACAAACATGATAAACTTCTTCAGATACTTTTTTTTTCCTTTGGCAGGAAGGTGTCTTGCTGCAGGTAACTAATGAAGAAGTGGTCAACCACAGAATCTTCAAGAAATAAGAAATTCTGTACCATCTGAAAGTAGTTCTTGTTGGTGCCTTCATTTAAGAAGCACTCTTTAAGATTAAAGGGAAATGTTTAAAACAAAAAACTTGATTTTAGTACAGGTTCTTGGTAACAAAATGAGTGTTTGTAAAGAAGTAATATCAGCTAGAGATAAATGTATCATGTTTTAAATTAGGTTTTGTGAATAGACAGAATAAGTTTCTATTTTAAATACAAAATTTATAAAATAAATACTTTTTATATGCAAATACTTGGTGTAATGCTTACACATAGAATGTGTGAAACTTGTTCTATTAACATTCAGCTGTCTATAAGATTGCCATCGCCTAAATTTTTAAAGCACTTTTCTCAAAGCATATGCATATTTCACATTCTGAATATTAATACCAAATAAGAAAAGCATTGTGGACATAGTTTATTGTCCCTAATAAAATGCTATTTATGCACTGTATATTCAGCGTTTGAATGCTGCTAGTTTGCTGTATCTTGGACATTGGTGGTGGCTTTTTGAATTGATGGATTTTAACCAGCTAGAGGTCCATAAACTGGTTTGTGCGAAGCACTGAGAGAAAATTGGATCATTTGTCAAATGCTGATCAGTTCTGTTACAATTTATACATGAAAATGTGGTTATCATTGGAATGGAGCTTTTGGATCACAGTAATGGGGGCTGAGTTTAAGCCCTTTTGGTTTAAAACAAGGGTAAAGTTGACTTAATTTCTGAAAAGGTACCAGGTAAGTTACATAACTATTACAAATTTTAATAATGTGCGTTTGATATAGGTGCATCTGTCATCAATTGCGTGCTTGTCAGAATTTTTGGCTCCCAATTCCTCAGGAGAAACATTTTGAATTGAAATGTATGCCTTTCTTTGTTTTAACTTCAGACAAGTCAAGCAAGCCTAATACAGATGCAGATCAAGCATATTTAATAATGCAGGCTGTTCTTAAAATTTAAGTCTTGGAAATACTCCAGATAAATATGATTGGTTGACACTTAAATAATTAGCATATACTTAGGCTTGATGGTAGTTAATGTTGAATGGTAAACACATGGGGTATTTTGCTGTCACAGGAAGCAGTAACACTGTCCTAGGAAGCAGGTGGACTTGTTTGGGTAGTGCCTTTCTTGAGTTTTAACATTACTAATACTTTGTCTATATATATGGAACTGTTTCTGCATTAGCATATTCACTTGGAGGCATCATAGCTTTGAGGTTGTAGATAAAGCTAAAATGAAAAAACTGGCTGGGTAAATTACATGAGTCTGAAAATAACACTGATCATCTTATGGTAATGCTCTACTCATCTGGTATGTTTCAAGAATTCAAACATTGGGAACCACTTTGAAGGTGTTTTCGCAAGTACAGCTTTTGTTATGGTGTAAGCCCTTGCAAATAACATGAAACAAATCTACTTCCCCCAGATATCTAAGGATTCTTAATTTGTTCGGTGGATCAGGTCATGGTTTGGGCCTGTGTCTCTTCCAAGAAAAGAATCTTATGACAGTTGAACCACATGTTCCGCCTTTCATGTCCAGTACAAACATTAGGAACTCCTATCCAAGTGGTGGTTGTACACAGCATATTTTCATTACCTATAGTTCAGTGTTTAAGCTTTAGGTGGGGTTGGACTTGGCCAATTCTGGAATGAGTGTGGAGTTGGTGGTTCTAAAAATAAGTGAAAGAGAAACTTGTGTTACTTTTAACTATTGGTAGGAAATGAGGGTTGGATCACAATTTCACGCAACTATTTTTACCATTTGGTGACATGAATCGTGAATTGCAATTTTTGTTTTAGGTGGGCACTACATTGAGGATAAGTTCACAATTCATTTGGGTACCTGTGGGAAAAAAGCACTCTTTGAAGTACTATGTAAACTGAAGACATGGATGCAAATGCTTGTACTTTCCTTCAATTTTTAGTTAGCCAAGCAGGGACATGCTAGCGAGTACACACACAGGGTTTGTGTATTTGATTGCTGCCTGAAGATTGAGAGTTCATATGTTGTATCCAAGATGCTCAGGTATGACTCATCCAGTGACTTGTGAAATATGATTAATCCTTAGTAACCATGCGCAAGGCATTTTAAAACCAGTTACCATCAATATTTTGATTGCTTGTTGCATAGTTTTTATGATACTCAATTTTAAAAGAAAGGGACCAGGTATAAAAATCAACCTGTCATGGGCTAAATAGTTGATATCACTCAGCAAAATGACAGAATGGTGGTATTTGCGTTTAATAAAGTATTAACTAGGAAAATTCACTAACAGGATAGATAAAACTTGTTTATGTAACCCAAGGTAGTGACTTTTAACAACATAAGGCATTTCATATTGTGATCAATAAATGTGCACCTTGATTCTAAAATTGAGATTATCATATAGCATGCAGTAAAAAATCCAAATGTGGATTAAAAGCATTTTTAAGGAAACTCAGGTCTCCTATGGAAAACTGTTTCTACTAAGGAAATACTTCAAAAACTTGACTGATGAATAAATGGTCAGAATAGTTGAAGTATTTCTAGTTCCAAGACTGTTACTTGGCTCCTTCCTGTTTGCTTTCTACATTGGTGGGGAATGAAAATTTGGGATGTGAGGTTATCCTTCAAGGTGGTTTTAATTGGTGAAAGGGGATATATGTGTATCATTGAGTTCAGATAATTCGGTTTCACTTCAAACTTTGACGTGAAACACTGCATTTTAAGTGGATAAAAAGATGTTAAAAGAACATTACCAGTGTTTTGCTTTTTGGTGTAGCCATAGGATGCTGCCAGAGATGGCACTGCTACCCTAATCATGAATTACACATGAATCGTGGGGGAAGAAAGCCCGCTCAATTTCCCAAAATTATAAATTTTGATTCCTAAACGTTCAGATAAATGAATAAGTAGGGTAAGGTTCCCAAGTAAGTCACTTTGGTTTAAGACCAAGGTTGTGAATACTGTATCCATAGGTGGAAGACTTCCACAGAAGCTGATCCATCTTCAGCTTCTATTTTTTTCTCTTTACCTTTTGGGTTTCCTTTTTTTGGCCTGTAGATATCATTTCTTTTGGCATGATCAGAACAGTTCCGTCATGACTGCACTGTAGTATAAACTGGTTTGGATTAACAGGCCTACCTTGGTCATCTCTTAACTTACTAAAAATATCACAGTAAAGGGCATGCAATTTTTGTTTCATTATGTTAATAACTTTGTTGTATTGGGTTCGCTGTCTTTTAAGCATTTCCTTTCTTGCTTGCAAGTTGCATACATCATCTTCTAAGTTCAAAATCATGTCTAATTTCCGTCTACGACAGTTCTGAGCAGCAACCTTGTTTTTTCCTCTTCGTCTGATGTCACGCATCAGTGAGATCTGTAAGTCTGTCAGGTAGTGCCTACTTAGCATGCTGTTGAAAGAATCAACAGGCATGCGGACAATTTCTTCAACTGAAAAAGGGATATGCAGAGCTTTAGCACGCCATTCATCACGGCTCAGGTTTCTGTCTGTGTCATTGAAGTATCTGTTCATTTTCTGAGATTTCCCAGACCTTGAAAAGGATCCAGAAGTGGCTTCTGGTGCAGGTGGCTGTAAATGGTAAGTGTGGTTGTGACACACATGTTGAAATAGATCACTTTGAAAACTAGGTTCATACCTATGATCCATGTGACAGTGTTTACTGGGTTGTGGGCAATAACCACCAACAGCCCCTTCTAAATTATGTTGGGAAAGATTTTCAAGGTCACTGGTATACCCTGTAGTACCTTCATTACACGCAGAATACGAAGAATTACATTTGGTGATGGATGTGTTACTGTGACTTAAATTTAACTTAAGTCCAGAATCAGAACCTTGTTCTTCAAAAAGTTGAACTTCCACTGGCTCAAAACTGCGTTCTGCAGCCAGTGACATTAAGTTTATCTCGTCAAATATGTTTGCATCAAGGCCATATAGAAGATCTTGGCTTGTTAGATTCCTTATCTGATTGTCAACAGGTGGGTGAAGTCCTGTTGAATTAGTACCAGGAAGGACTTGAGAATTCAACTGCAGCAATGATTCCTGTTGTAACGTAATTGCTAGTGGATCTCTTCTACATGTGTTGCTGGGACACAGCAGCATGGCTTCATGAAGATTTACATCATGACTAACAGCGTGGCTAAAGTTTACATTGTGTGCTGAAGAATTCATGCCCTCATTGATACTACCTGGAAAAGATGATGTGTCTTCCAATGAAATGCCCTGAAAAGGAGTGGGAAAAGGCACTTTAAATAACATAAGCCTACTTTCAAAACAGTTATGCCTACTACAGTTTAGTTAGCTCACTAGTCAGTGCTATGAGTAGTTCCCTAACAATAGCACTGCAATTTTTATAGATTTATAATCTGCAAGTGAGCCTAGCTGCTGGGAATTACATACACATGGTAAATCAGGGATAATCTCAACTGAAGCAGTATGGAGAATTTTTAAGCATCAAACTATGACACATGCTACCAGAAAAAAATGGTTTAGTTTCTAAGGTGTTGACCCCTTTGCTTCAATATGAGTGGTATTGTTTATAAAGTATTTCATGCCTTTGAGATTATTTGTAAGGAGGAATGTATGTACTTGATTAGTTCATGCCTGTAATCCCAAAATGAGCCTGAGGCAGGATGCCACTGCAAATTCAAGGCTAGTCAGCTATAGAGTCAGTTTAAGGCCAACCTGAATGGCATTGCAAGACACTCAGTCCAGAAAAGGCCTGTGTACTTGATTATTAAATGTGGCTTTTTTTTTTTTTTGCGGTACTGGGGAGTGAACTTGGGACCTTACGCTTGCCACTCATCTATAGCTCTGCATTAAGGTCACTGCAGATTAATTGTGTAATGATCAAAGTCAAGATCATAGTTACCTCCAGAGAATATTCAGGCTGTGATGAAAGAAGCTGAAATAAGTCTTCCAGATAGAAAGATGTATCTCTTGTCCCATTTGGATGTCTCTAGGGGAAAAAAAATAAATTTTTCAGACAATGGACAAGTTGTGACTAAAGAAAACCGGTCATAGCTACATACTGGGTGACTTATCCATATTTTATTCCTTTGTCTTGTTTCTTTGTGTATGTGTGTACTAGGGATGGAACTCCAGGACCTTGTGCTTGGCAGGCAGGTACTTAAGCTGCAGAGCTATTTCCCTAGCCCCTAACAAATTTTTCAAATCTAGACCTTTCACTCCAAACTCTACTTACTGTTTATTGCTTTAACCATTGTTTGTATGAGGTTCAGTTACTATTTTAAAATCCACTTTATTTTGCCCATTGGGAACCAGACCTCTGTATTTATCCAAATGTGTTTTTAAGTAGTTCATCATTGGTTGGTTCATCCAATTCTAGCTTGTTGGACTAATGTCTTTGGAGAGAGTCTGATTAATTTTCTTAGTTTTTATATCCTAGAATTACTTTGCCTTAGGACATCTTAAAAGAGTTTGTTTTCAGTGATTGTGTATCCTTTGGTAATTTTAGATTGTCATTAGTTTATGATGCTCTCACTGTAGTGTTTTGAGATTTGCTCTTTTAAAACAGGATCATTTTTGAGATGGGGTCTTGCTATGCAGGCTGGTCTTGGAACTCCCAAGGATCCTCCTGCCTGAGCTTGCAAGTGCTGGGATTACAGGTGTGTGCCATCATGCCTGCCTGACTTCATACTTTAAGACTAGCTTGAAGTTTTTTATATTTTGTATGCTTTTTTTGTACATTCTGGGTCATTTCCTTGTCTCCCAATATTATTAATCAAGATCCTTTCTTCACCCATTGGTGTTTTTTTTTGTTTGTTTTTTTTTTTTGAGACAGCTTTTTGCTGTGTAGTTGAGGTGGTTCTGGCTGACCTTAAGCTCACGCCCAGGCTGGCCTCAAACTCTCAAAGTCCTGGCAGTCTCCTGCCTCAGCCTATCAAGTGCTGGTTATTACAGATGTGTGCCACCTTGCCTATGAGCTTCCCTTTTCTTTAGTCATTTGATTTTGAAGAGAGTAAAGAAAGCATGAACAAAAATCAAACAGGCTAACATATAATACATGTTATAGATTTTCAAAATAATAGCTTATCAATGGCTGATATATTACCATTTTATCAAATGTTAATGAGCATGTACAGTTGGACATATTGAATATTACTGCTTTCAAGAAACAAACTTACCTTTTAAAATATATATATATATATACTTAACAGGATTTATCATGGTATTTATTTGCAACACTAGAGATAAATGAATTCAGGGCCTAGGTTGCTAAACTGCTAAGGCTGGGCTTGAGTTTGTGCTCCTGCTTCAGCCCCCTAGAATGGGAGGGATTATAAGCGGGCATCACTTAGAGAGCTGGCCTCAAACTCTTAGGAATCATCCTGCCTCAGCTTCCTGGTGTTGGGATTACAGACATGCGAACACCACACCTGGCTCTTTTGTCTACTGATAGTATTTGGAGCACTTCTCGGATAATGATTTTTTTTTAAGAGCTCATGTTGGTAGTGCTTGACGGTTTTAAATTTTTTGACCAAGTACCAGTGTTTGTCACTGTATAAATTTTAGATTATTGGCCTTAAGATTTTTCATGGTAACTTGTATAGATTCAGATCCTATATTTAGTTTTTGAGGCTTTTCTAAGTTTATGATTTCTAACAGGTGAAGAGTTGTCCCAGTCTGTATTTCCTGGATATAAGGGCCTTAAGAAACATTGAGTTTTAGGTAGAAAGCTCACATTCCCTTAGGCATAGGCCTGAGAGATTTCTATCTTACTCTCTAAACCCAGTCTCTGTCATGACACCTGATTTCAATTCTTCTAGACTTGAGTTCCTTCATTATTTCTTGAATCTGTAGAAATTCCTTTTCTTCAAGTTCTGCTAATTTGGAGCAGGATATTTGCATTATGGTGTGTATATATCTGTACTTATAATCCTGAGTGAGGTATTGCTGTGTACATCATTCCCTCCCCTAAATGTTTCAGGGTTTCCCTTAGGAGTCAGACCTGGTGGGTGTGTGTGTGTGTGTGTGTGTGGTGTCTTTTCTGCCAAATACCCAGTTTCTTGCTTTTCATATTATGTGAAAACTGTTTCTCAGACTGTCTGTATACTACAGGACTATTAAGTTCAAGCTAAATTGGCAGGCAAGATTTCTTTTGCTCTAACTGGAAATTTGAACATTTGAGTACATAATAGGCTTCTTGGCCAATTAGATTACTGTTTGAGTACTTTCAATTTCTAGTCTGTTAATGGTCCTAAACTTGGGCTTAGTCCTTGGCCAACTACTGACCAAACTTTGTTGGTGATCACAAATGAGAATGGAGATCATCACAAATCTGTTGGATGTCTGTAAAAATAATTCAGTAAGTGGATAAATGGCCTTATCTGCTCAAACAGGCTTAATTAAAACATGGAATTACAGATGAGGGCCATTTTGCTTGAAGTGAATTTAGGGATTTGTCCTTTATACCAGTCTATGGTGCACTTCATTTTTTTGCTTGATTTTTTTTCAGCAATCCAGAAATGGAAGGCTAGGGGTTAAGCCCTCCCCACCAGGCTCTCCAGTCCAGTTTGGGCGGTAGTCACAGAACTTGGCCATTTTACAATCTAATTGCTTGGGTTTGTTTTTTAATTTTTCCTTCAGCAGGAGTGATCTTACGTAAACACGGACAACGGAATCATTAAAAAATCAGGTTGGTGGAGTGGCACACCTCTGTAATGCGAGCATTCTGAGAATCTGAGGTGAGAAGATCATAAGCTTGTAATTGTGTAACTTAAAAGAAACCTTATCTTGAAAAGGATGGTGGTGGTGGTAGCAGTAGTGCTGGGGATGCAGCCCAGTGCTGCAGGAGCAAAGCAAGGCAGAGCAAACCCATTATACCAACACTGCCAGTTTGATTTGTATTGTCAGCCTTTTATAATCCTCATCACTGATTTTCACATAAAATAGAAACATACTCTGGTTTCTCTTCAGAATGCAAATCTTTTGCCTTTTATAAAATTGAAACATTTGTCAGTCGGCAGCTGATTACAGAAACCATTAAGTATATTCAGAGAACTTGGTGGATGCACATTTAGTTTTTCTTTTTGGTGGTACCGGGGTTTGAACTCGGGACCTTGCATTTGCCAGGCAAGCACTTACTTTATCTCACTGAGCTACCTCTCATCCCCCCACATTTAGTTTTTTAAGAGAAAGCTTAACAAATGAAACCATAAGGCGCTATTTCTCTAGTGTAAAGAGTTTTTTTGTTTTTTTTTTTTAGAACCGGGGATTGAACTCAGGCCCTTGCGCTTGCCAGGGAAGTGCTTATTCCACTGAGCCATCTCCCCGGCCCCAAGAATTGTTTCTGAATATTTGACCTACATATATTATGTACTCATCAACTGTTACAATTTAAGTATACATCTGTAGACAGGCTAGAAAAACAAAAGCAGTGCCAGTGTTTCAATAATACAACATTTCATTTTCTTTTTTAAATTTTTAACAAAGCATGTACTAAGTAATAACAAAAGGGCCAGAAAAAATACTGTCAAATGTGTAGTTTACAGTATACAAACATAGTATGTAAATACTAAATGGGACAGTAACAATGGGAAGCTGAGCCTACCCAGAACTAAGGCAGCAGTGCCTTGCTTTGAGTGATATGTTTTTGGAAGCTTATGTTCAAATTGATGTCTATCGTACGAAATTATATTTTAACCTCTCTAAGAAAGCTATGATTTTTGTCATTAATATTTAATGGCTTGCTCACTAGGTGTGCAGTAGTATAGGAGTAACTACAGATAGTTCAAAGATGCAAAGAAAACATTTCTGGGAATCCAAAGAGAGTAAAGGTAAATGCATGACTCCGTGTTAAAGAAGTGACAGATTGGTAAAAATATCCTTTCTGTCAAGTAACTGTGAGGCACTTGGGAAAGTGGGCTGAAATGATACCTCTCTCAGTCTTTCATTATTTATATGACATAGTAGGCACTGATAGTACATGGGGGTAGAAAGGCAGGGAGAATACGTACCAGTTGGGGAAAAGCACAGATAGGTGCCAAATACTTCTGCATTGAAGCTAGAGATGTTAGCAAATGAAAACATGGAGTTCTCTACCTCTCATCTGAACAATGGCAAAAACGGCCTCAGGAAAACAGCTGCTAGGTAGGCAGTTGGGAGGGCAATCTGGACAGGTAAGCACATCCCTGAATGTTCAGGAACCCTAAAGGATGAGCTGGGGCTACAGATGCACTTGTCCTTGTCAGCAGTACGGCAGGTGGAGAACTTCGAGCTACTAGGCAGGAGGCAAAATGAAAGTGGCCCTCTAACCAGACTACCTATCTTGACAAAATTTTAAATGTGTCCTACACTCAAGGGAAAAATTCTGGGGTTGATTTCTGTCAACACGTTTCCAGAGTTCGTATCACTGATACTCCTAGGTTTGGAGAAGGCAGCCTAACCAGCAGGGAAAGAAAAGCTGGGAAACAGGTGGCCCCACACACTCCTCCACAGAACCCAGCCTTGGGAGTGCAGCAGATGAGGCGAGAAGCAGCTGAATTTTTAATCCAGTTTAAGTTTTTCAGAATTACACCAGCAGGGCTGGGGATGCAGCTCAGGGCAAGAGTGTTTGCCTAGCATGCAGAAAACCCTGAGTTCAGTCACCATTACCATAAAAAAATTACACTGGAGTATCATCATTTGCACTAAGATGGCTGAGTGGTTTCTACTCTGAGTATCTAGAAGTCAGGGTCCTGCCCTAGATACCATGCATGGACAGGGAAGTTCTAGTTCCCCTAGAACAGGTTAGAACATGCTAGAAGGGGCAGACCAATAGTGAGTAGGCAAAGAGAATAAAGCTGTTTCTGATTTTGCTCCATAAAATCAAGTAATGTGTGATGTCATGTTACACTGCAGACTGCAGTGGTGATGGGCAGTCTGAGAAGGGCCTAGGCATGATTTCTGTTCTTAAGGGTATTCAAGGCTCAGCCTGAACTCTTACCTCCTGGGGAGGCAACATGCCAAAATAGGCCATGGGAAAGAGAAGCATCAGCGGGGTCCTTGTGGGCAGAAGTATCTGGTTAAAAATCTGTGGAGGGGCCGGGAAGATGGCTCAGTGGAATAAGCGCTTCCCTGGCAAGTGCAAGGGCCTGAGTTCAATCCTCGGGCGCCCCCCCCCCCCCCGGAAAAAAAAAAAAATCTGTGGAGCCTCTAGTCCTGTCCTGGAGCACCTGTGTGCCAGACTTGTGAGCAAAGCCTCTGCTGGGCTGACAGCCAGAGAATGGTCCAGGGGAAAGAGGCTAGACAAACAGGCTTGAGAATTACACCAGCCACCCATTGAGCCTGGCTCCTGGAGTCCTCTTTCTATTCCTCTTCTGTGGGCCAGAAAGGGTGCTTAAAGACAGCGAGGAGCCAGGATGTGGCCCACGGGACCTGTTCCTTAACAGAGGTCAGAGGCACAAAAGGGGCTCCTGGAGGCCAGTGGTTTAGCCTGGGCTGTGGCCATGGCAGGTCGAATGATCTGAGCCCAAGCTGGCTCTCCTGGACCTGACCAGCTGTTTGCTTCTCAGGATCCCTGGGTTCAGAATGCCAGTCGTCTTTCATCTGGGCAAGCCCAATAAGCAGAACCTGCTAGCAAGTTCCTGGAGGGGTGTGTGTGTGTGTGTGAATACACAAAATCTTGAGTTCAGTCAGAGAAAACAACTGCTGATTCCTTCATAAATCTATAGTTTTATATAATTTTTCTTGTATGTCAGATCTGCTATTAACGGTACACTTACATAGAACGTTCTCAGTATATTCTGCCAGTGCCACAAAATCTGCATGAGTGCTGGGTTCTGAAGTACAGTACTTACCTCATTTCTAGATTCAGTGGTCTCTGTTACCTTGTGGTCAGCTTTATTTGCTGTTGTGTTTTCATTTTCATTATTCTGCTGCTGCAGTGATTTTTCCTGAGCTGGTGCTGTTTCTTCATCCTCCTCCATAGATTCACACTTCCCTCTTAATATCTCATTCTCCTGTGAAAGCATCCAATAGTATACTTATTTATATCTCATCAAATAGTCTATAAAATGGCATTGTAGTTACATTGTTTAGTGATCATGAAAACCCAAGACCTACACATTCATTACTTCAGTATCAAAGGAACATTTAACTTGGAAATAAAGGTCAGTCTCTTGCCCTATCTTAAGTATTCATTCTGAGACAGCCTGTCCTACTCTGCATAATTTAAATTACATGCATTTACTAAGCATTTGGATTTAAAATACTTGGAAACCAATATTGTTAGCTGGCAGGTTTTATTTAGTTCTCTGTGGAAACCACATCATACAGCTAAGTTAGAAGGAAATAGTGATCAAATACAAAGATAAGTAGAAAAACCTGGGAAGTATTTTGTAAACTAGTAACAGGTTCTCTGGGAGGCAGGGTGGGTCAGGAAAAGGCTGTGGAAGAGCTGACACTTCACTGTATGTCTGTAACTGCTTGAGTGTTTTATAATACATAAACATTCCTTTTACAATCAGGAACCGTGGATATATTTTTGGCATAGATAGAAGTATGCTTATTCACCTGGATGAGTACTTCTATCTTTTAATTTATCTAAGGGCACTTAAAAGACTACAGAATTCTCCTTGACATCCACAACAGTTAAAATTTAGCATGTACCACTTCTGACACTTTCAACTATGATATTAAAAGCTCGCTATGTGTACTTCTTCCCCTTTAATGTCAAGACTTCTCAAAGCACTTTCGAATCATCTTTTTCTGACTTCTAGATCACAGCACTAACTGGACTAACTCAAAAGTAGAACTCCCAAAAAAGGGTTAGCCTAAAAAAGAAAAGGTAAAGGCCAAAGAAATGCATTTCTATAAATGCCACAAGCAGGGAAAGAAGTCAAAGAGCAGCAAAAGCACACTGACTTGTTGGTGGCCCACTTTGTTTTCCTGCCTTCCCTCCTAACCCGGGGTTAGCGCCCCCGTTCCCATCCCAGTGCAGGCTCCACATGTACCCTATGCACTGCTGCCGGGGGTGGCACTGCTCTGCTCCCCCTCTTTTGCATCAACACTTGTTTCCCACCTGTTGGGAACTCCCACCAGCTTCCTAATGTCCACAGATTGCTCCCAATTTTAACCTCTCATTCCCATGTTAATTACTCTTTAGATCTTTCCCACTTTTCTGCTCCCATATGGAACAAAATCCTCCAGAGTTACCTGGACTCCATGTATTCTCTCTAAAACCTATTCTGAGTCGCTGCTACTGCACTGGAGCACTTCCCACATCTGAGTTTCCATCCTCAACTAATTCATCATTTAGTGACTACCTCCTCCTAGAAACAGCTTCTCAGCTGATATCCAAGTACCTCTCTCTTTGTTCCCCTGGGTCAGCCAGGGCTTTCTGCTTTAATTCTCCTAATCTCTAGATGTAGTACTGCCGCACCTTGCAGCCTCTATGTGTTGGCTGCTTCTCTACTGTGAGGTCTGCCTCCTACAGCACCCTCTCCTCGTGGTTTGCTTTTGCTCCCTCTTCACACACTACCTGGCATTACCATTTCATTTCTCTTAACCACTTTTTTTTTTTTTTTTAAAGAAGCACCTCAGCCTGGAGTGGTAACACAAAATTTGGGAGGTTGAGGCAGGAGGATTTTAAATTTGAGGCCAGCTTGGCTGTATAGCAAGAACCTATCAAATCAATACATTTTTAAGAAGCACATCTACTAAAAGAGAAAGTATGTGGAAATCTCTTTTTCTCCCCCCCAGAACCAGAGATTGAATTCAGGCCCTTGCACTTGCCAGGGAAGTGCTTATTCTACTGAGCCATCTCCCTGGCCCTTGGAAATCTTGAAGGCATAGGGGGTAGGTAGAGTTCATGAACAAAAACCAAACTGCCTGGGCAGTACTTCAAAGATTCAAGAATGGGGATCTAATTGAGAAATTTCCATATGTCAAATGAAATCACCAACAGAGTGAAAAGACAACCCACAAATTGGGAAAAAAATCTTAACCAACAATCACTTAGACAAAGGACTTCTATCTAGAATATATAAAGAGCTAAAAAAAATCAGCCCCCCCAAATTTAAAGACCTCCCAATCCAAAAATGGGCATCTGAGATGAATACATACTTCTCAGAGGAAGAAATACAATTGGCAAATAAAAACATGAAAAAATGTTCCACAGCACTGGTAATTCAAGAAATGCAAATTAACACTGATACCGTCTTACCCCAGGAAAAATGGCTGCCATAAAGAAATCAGTAACAGCTGGGGAGATGGCTCAGTAGAGTAAGTGCTTCCTGCGCAGCGCAAGGGCCTGAGTTCAATCCCTGGTTCCACCAAACCACCCCCCCAAAAAAAACCAAAACCAAAACCAAAAAACATGCTGCAGAGGCTGTGAGGAAAAAAGAACCCTTTTCTACTGTTGGTGGGAATGTAGACTGGTACAACCACTATGGAAATCAGTGTAGAAACTCCTCAAAAAACTAGGACTGGCGGGGCCCGGGAGATGGCTCAGTGGAATAAGCAAGGGCCTGAGTTCAATCCCTGGTTCTGCCAAAACAAAAAAAACAAAAAAAAACAAAAAAAAAACAAAACAAAAAAACAACCTAGGACTGGAAATCCCATTCAACTCGGCTATTCTCTATCTGGGTATTTTCCCAAAAGAACTGAAAACATACCATAGTGATATATGTGCACCCATGTTTATAGCAGCACAGTTTGCAATAGCTAAATCTTGGAAACAATCAAAATGCTCATCACCTGAGGAATGGATGAAAAAGATGTATTTTTATACAATGGAGTACTACTCAATTATTAAGATAGATAAACTTGAGGCCTTAGTAGATAAGTGGATGCAAACAGGCTATACTCATAAGTGAAATAAATCAGACCCACATGTATAAATATTGTATTGTCTCTCTAGAGTAAGAACCTGAAAGAATAAAATCTGAAAGGAATAACATCTAGTAAAATGGAAAGACACAACATAGGGAACAAAGTGAGGGAAAGGGAAAAGGGGAAAATCATATAAGTATATATTCAGGGTAGCTGAGATGATTGTAGTACTAGTTTTTTCAAAGTAGCAGTTAATGTTTAAAATTTTTATGTTGACTAACTCTATATGCTATTACTATATTCTGAGCAGCTATATGGTGTTTTAATTTTTTTTTTTTTTTTTGTTCCTCGAATGCCTTCAGGGCACTTTTGGCCAGTGGGAGAGTTGTGAGGTTCGAACTCCAGCAACCTGAGGCTGACAGCTTTGTGGAAGCAGCCACTTAAAGGACTGAGCTAGGGCCAGGCCCCCTAATGGCAGAAGTGTTTTTTTTTTTTTTTTTTTTTAAACGCCGAATGCCTTCAAGGCATGACTGGCTGTATTGTGTTGTGGGGATCGAACCCAAGCAACCTGAGCCTGACTGTTTTGTTGAAGCAGCCACTTAAAGAACTGAGCTACCGGGCAGGCCCCCTCTGAGCAGCTATATGGAAGACAGCAAAGTTTAATACAAAAACCACAGTTGAATACCTCTCATCTTGTTCTTCTAAATGTGTACCATTTCTAATGTCTTATCAATTTGCATTCTCTTTAAATTTTATATATATAGAAACACTTTGCTAGCATCTATCCCCCAAATCTTGATTTATTGTTTTCTACTGTACTTGTCACAGATACATTACTTTACATATTTGTTTGTTGTCTGTTCCCAGAACAAGTACTCATCATAGGGGGACTGGCCCTAGCTCAGGCCTTTAAGTGGCTGCTTCCACAAAGCTGTCAGACTCAGGTTGCTGGAGTTTGAACCTCACAACTCTCCCGCTGGCCAAAAGTGCCCTGAAGGCATTCGAGGACCAAAAAAAAAAAAAAAAAAAAAACAAACAAGTACTCATCATAGAGCCTTAACAGACATCTGTTGAATAGCTGAACTCCTAGATACAGCATCCTAAGACTGGTTGGAACCCTATTTCTGATGGATGGCTCTTTCCTGCAATTACAATGCTGATTCCTAGTTAAATTTGTGGGAGGGACCCAAAAAAGGTCTGTTGGGTGTCGTGGTGCATGCCTGTAATCCCAGCACTTTAGAGGCTGAGGCAGGAGGATCACCAAGTTTGAGGGCCATCATGGGCTACATAGTTCAGGGCCAGCCTAAACTGCATAGTGATGCCCTACGTAACAGTGGAAAAACATTGTGGGATGCAACTTACCTCTCTCATCTTTTGTTCAGACAAGATTTCTTTTGTTCAACCTGAAGAATATCAAATTTAAAAATCTGGCTTCCTGAGGCAGACAATTCTGTTTACCAATTCTGCAGCTTGTGAACAGAGAAACTCCTAATCTCTAAATCACATGATCCAGTTTTTGGATCATGCAACAAGATCCTCTTAGTCAATCCATAATATGTGAGTTGATAACAGCATGTACAAGCATGAGGATGCTACCTACAATATTACATAAAAACATGGTCAGCAGGAAAAGCCCATATGCATAGTATCATGAAAATATTAGTCTGAAAAGGTCTAGGGTGGCATTGATGATCTGAACAAAGGTTTCTGCAATGGCCTGAGAAACTGAGGGAGAGACTGCAGGCACAGAAACTATGTGACCCAGAGTGCACACTGTAAAAAGCAAAAATTAGGTCAAAATTCCTATTATATAATAATGTATCATAACTGAATAAAGAATAAGTCCACTTGAATATAAGCAGCCAAGCATATTAGGGGAAAAGAAAATATTCCTTACAGTGCAATACAACTAATAAATACAGAGGGAAAGTGTCAGAGTTAGGAAACCATCAATGATAGATACTAAAATAACTGAAGAGAAAAAGGGATTTAAATAGTCTTAAAGTTTCTTGGCAGAATACTTGTTCATTACAAAAAAAAAAAAATAGCACTATGGGAGGAGTCAGGCAGGTAGCATCTTTACCCAAGTGATCAACCAAATAAGCAGATATGCTGACGAACATTTCCAGACTAAAGATAACTAAAGAGACAGGTTAGATGCTGATCCAGAGCAAAAAGTAACTATTAAGGGGTATGACTGGGGCAACAGACAGATTTTAAATAGAGACTAGGTTATATAATAGTCTTAGCTTCATGTTGAATTTCTTGAGTTTTTGATAACTGTCTATAGAAAAGCAACTGTTCTTAGAAAGTAGACACTAAGGCTGAATGTGCAGGCGTCTGTCTGTAATCTCAGCAACTTGGGAGGCTGAGGTAGGAGGATTGCTGCAAGTCTGAGACCAGGGTGGGCTACAAAATGAGTTCAAAGCTAGCCTAAATGGCATAGTGAAACCCTGTCTCAAAAAGACAAGAAAAAAAGAGAAAGGAAATAGACATTAAAGTTTCTGGATACTGGAGATATGAAGACTTTACTACAAGCACTTATATAACACCTGTATGTATGTGATATCATATGCAACAGTTATTAATGCAGATATATCAAATGGGAAAATGTAAATAACAGGCTAATCCAGGTAAAAGATGTACTACTTTTGCAATCTTATGTTTAAAATTATACTCCAGGTAGGTTACCCAAAAAAATCTCCACCTAACAAATTCACTTTGAGCAAGCTAACAGTAAAAGGTTAACCTGAAAGAGCTGTTTCCATTAAGCTATTTTTATTTTCCCCAGAGGTATAATAATTACTGTCACTGTTTTCTTTCCAACATTTAAATTTCATTTTCCTATCTAATTTCTTTTGCTGTTTCTACAATGTAAAAAACCCCTTTTATGTTTTACTAATAAGGATGCCATGTTGACTTTTTGTGGGGTACAATTCCAGCCCCAGGCAGATGTTTACTTAAGATATGTGTCAGCCTATACCCAGGCATGCTGAGCCGCCACTGAGACTGGGCATGGTGGCGCACATCTGTAATCCCAGTGCTGGGAGGCTGAAAATGGGAAGATCACTACAACTCCAAGCTGTGTAGTGAAACCCTGTACCAAATACATTTTTTTTTAAAAAAAGATAGTCAATTATTTCTTATGATTAAGTAGGTATCATTGAAGGAAATGCTGAGCTAAAGCCAGCCCAATTATTTCTTGAATACATATAATACATTAGGTGCTATGGGTACAACTACTGCAAAAAAAAAAAAAAAAAAAAATCATTCAGACTCTATTATTCAGAATTGTAAAGGAAGAGAAAAATACAAGTGAATAACTACAAGCGACAGTAAGTGAAAGAGAATGGGCTATGCATCCAAATGCAACATTCATTTGCCTCCCTATTCCCATAAAATAATGAGCTTTTTTTGTAATTTTAAGATTGCATTTTCCACCTAATTATTTGCTATTCTTTAGAATTTTCATAGGAAGGCCAAATGATAATTTTTCTTTTTTTGGTCAACTGCTATAATAACTGCTATCATTCAGGGAAAAAAATGGGTTATTACATTTTCTAGAAGATTCATTCAAGTTTCAATTTAAGAATTTTGTAAGTTTTTCAAATAGAAATGCCATCTTGTAGCAAGGGATGCAAGGACTCGGGTTCCCTTTGGTGGAGTAATGGCTCTGCCATCTGGGGAAGTCACCCTTTACAGTTAGGCCCTGGGAGATGGGCAGTGGAACTTTAAACGTCAAGGGTCTTCTCTGGAACAAAGCTAGTTACGGAATCATCACCAGCCGTCACTGGCTTGGATTCCAGATACACTGAGTGTAAACTGATCTTCTATTCTCTGCCCAAATTACACCATTGTGGTTAATAGCTGGTTCCAAAGAGGACAGTTAAACCTGCAAAGCCTGCCTTTTGCAAGTGTAATTCTTCAAGAAGGGAGCTGTAAGCTATCAAGAGCTGGGATCAGCAACATGACTGCAATCATAAGACTGTTCTGCAGGTTAGTGTCATATATATATATATA
>NW_004524591.1:16106615-16114920 GCF_000260255.1 Octodon degus | reverse complement strand
GGAAGGGTTAGGGTCTACAGTGTGTTCAGGTCTCACTACTAGATCGGACTCATAGTGATTCTCCTGTTTACAGCCTCCCAAGAGCTGGGATTACAGGCGTATGCCACCCAGGGGCAGGGCCGGCACAGCAGGCCCAGGGATCAAACCCCTGGCCACTGCATCTGTAATGCACTGAGCTATATGACTGGCCCTTATATTTCTGACCCTCTGATTTTATTTTTTTTGGCGGAACCGGGGATTGAACTCAGACCCTTCTGCTTGCCAGGGAAGCGTTTATTCCACTGAACCATCTCCCCGGCCTGACCCTCCGATTTTAATGTTTTCAGTTTTCTTTCAAATTCTCTGAGCCTCTGAGAAGTAAACATTCATAAAGGGACTCCGAGGTCTCTGTAAGAGGGTAGCTGTGAGTTAGGGTTTTTATCATCTTCAGGTTCTTCACTAATGAGACAGGCTGATGAGGGTTTCAGCATGAAGTATAATTTGGGGCTCACAAGAACCTTAAAGTTTCTTTTGTCTTCCAGGCAAGGTCTCTTTCAGAACTGTCTTTGTTACTTTGTACCTGCATGGAATGAGGGGCTGACCTAGAAACTTAGTTTGATTTGGTGAATTTCCTCTGAACGTGCTCACATTTTTATTACTTATTTCTAAGCAAGTTATTTCTGATGCCCTTCATTTACTTTCAGAATTTCCCAAAGCTTTTAGTCTTTTACTTAAAGGATTGTTTCAAGAAATCTGAATTTTTACTTTCTCAAAAGGAATTTCACAAGTGGAAGCTTTCTCCTCTGTAATCTGCAATGGCCTCACTGCTCAGTGACTTCTAACAGGGTCTGTTCTGATTGTCAAGCTAGATTACTGACCAACTTGCTTTTCCACTATGCTTTTTTCTGCAGCTGTGGCCCTGCCCCCGCTGCATTTGGTCTGTTTCCTGGTAGAATGCCCGAGAAAGTCTCACTCATTACCACTGCTAATATGACTGCAAGTGTTAGAAGAGCTAGATTCACACTGCTTTGCAAAATGACCAGGATTATCAATATCTGATGTGTGTGTGTGCAGTACTGGGGATTGAACTCAGGACCTTGCACTTGCCAGACAGGCACTTATGCCACTGAGCTATCTCCCCAGCCCACCTTTTTCTTTTTTTAAATATCCAATGTCCTAATAGCTTTATTGCTTAACTGTATTCCTGAATGGCCACTTTGTCCTTTAACAGCTGAAAATCAGATTGTCATCTTTTCGAACCCATATTGGAGTTTTGGGAATTTGTGCTTCAAAAACTTAAGACACTTTGTGACCAAAAAAAAAAAAAATAGCTGCAAGACTTTCTTTCAGTAATATCCTAGACTTTATTGGTTTTGGTAGAAATTTTACATTTCCATTCTGGTATGATTCCTAACATCATCTTCTAAAAGATAACCTGAGTCTGTGCAGGTGTGACACACTGCCCACATGCCATTAGGCATATATATATATTTGTGGGGGAGGGGGCCTTTTTTCATAAAACCTGCCTTAGCCTCTACAGTGCTGGGATTACAGGTGCACACTACCATGCTTGGCTGCCCCTTTTGTCTTATCCAGACTGCTGGGATTAGGGCAGTGCCAACCCAATCAGTGGAGTGACCCAGCAGTCACTCCAGCTTTAATCCCAGCACTGCACTATGAATAATCTGTCACCAACTCTAGATTCAGCCACTGCCCAAAAAGCCTGCCCCACATGATGGCATGAGGCTTTAGGGGGACATCTAGACAAAATCTGTAACATTGGGCCTGGCTGATGAACTAGTGATTGAGAGAAAGCAAAGGGAAAGGAAGAACAAAAGATGATTCCTCGATTTCGGACTAGAGTAACAAGGGATAGTCAATCATAGGGAGAACAGTTTAAAAGGGAAGCAGTTCTTTCCTTCTAGATAAGTTAAATCTAACATGTTCCTCCTGGCTCTGGGCTAGTGGTATATGCGTGGCACACACCACCAAGCCACCCAACGGGACAGTTATGTGCATCCCACAGGTGGTTCAGAGCCATATGGCAGTGAGACTAAATTATGGCTCTGTTGTGAATGTGTTAAGGTGGTAAGTCAGGCAAGCACGGTGGGGGATGCCCATAATCCCAGTACTTTGGGAGGCTGAGGCACGAGGATCTCAAGAATAAGGCCTAACTGGGGCCTGTTTCAAAATATTTCCAATGGGTTGGAGACCAAGCTCTGGGAAAGCCCTGGGTTCAATACCCAGTGCCAAGAGCAAGAAGCGAAACAGAAATATCAGTTACGATGGTGACAGGATCTGGAAGTTTGTGCAGACATCTGTACTGGAGACAAACTAGACACATCAAATTGGGAGGTGGGGGTGTCGAAGAGATGAGGTTCCTGGCAAGAGAGCACTGAGTGTGTGTGTGGCAGGGGCTTTGCACAGACTCCGCAGCAGCCAGGGGCCTGGCACAGAAGCCAGCAGTACATGCGGCATGGAGCGAATGCAGTGAGGAACTGGGGGTCTGGGGGCCTGGGATCCAGGGCTGCAGGGCTGGTGCAAGAAGAGGGGAGCGGTGTGCAGTGCTGAATTGCCGCTTGGGGACGGTACAGCACAAGCACGGAAAACTGTTGGTGGCCTTCAACCAATACACAGAAAGTGCACTGATACGGTGCTAAAGAAGAAGGAACACTATCCAGGAATGGTGGCCCACACCTGCAACCTCAGTACTCTGGGAGACCAAGGCAGGAGGATCACGAATGTGAATCCAGATCAGGGAATTTAGTGAGACCTGTCTCATACGCAAATGGCTGGGGAGGTAGCTCAGACAGGAAGCACTGGGTTCAATCCCCAGCATTGTGGTTAAAGATGAGGAGATGTGAATGAGGGCCATGGTTTTGTACCATTTCATCTTGAAGAGATGATAAAAGCATCTCCACAAGGAAACCATTTAGGAGAAAAGGAAGCTGCACAGCGTCATTCCTTTGGAAGGCAGCAGACGATGATTCCAAAGTACCCACTGAAAGGCTGATTGTGAAAGAAAGAAGACAAAGCCTTTATGTAAAGGGAGAAAGAGTAAAGATGTCTTTTAACACTTTGGAGTTTGCTTCTGGTGTGAAAGATACAAACTCTTCTTTCATAGTAGTTAGGGGTGACACCTAGCCCATGACTTCACAAGGTTAAACTAAGAATAGCTGGATCAGCCTTCTAGCAAATCCTTAAGTACAGCCTTACATGTAAGAACTCACTAGATTCAAGAATATATTTTAGCTGTTCCTATCTTATTTATTTATTTTGGCCGAACTGGGGATTGAACTCAGGCCCTTGTGCTTGCCAGGCAAGCGCTTATTCTAGTGAGCCATCTCCCCGGCCCCTGTTCCTATCTTTGAAGACTATTTTTAGAAATAAAAATGGGAGAGCCAGCATCATGGCATCGCACCCTGTAATTTAGTAATCCCAACACAGAGGACAACACCCCCCCAGGGTGCTACACAGTGCATTGGAGGCAAGTCCCAACTGCAAGAGCCAGACTGTCTCAAAAAGATAAATGAAAACAAATGATGCTAAGCATCATCAGTAGATATAAAAATGTATACAAATATTTGACATTTTCTTCATGAGCTAGAGCTTAATTCTGTTCCACTTGGGTGGGGGCTGGCCTTAGTGAATTGCCTCCAAGCAATAGAACAAGGTAGATCTGACGGAACAGCAGGGGGGCTTCCTCCTGGCCCTTCACCTGGTCACCCACACAGGTCAGACACACACAGGTCACAGGGCATTCAGCAGCCCCATGAAGAGGCATGCAGCTAGGAGCTGTGGCCCGCCAGCCGGCCCCAGGCCAGCCTTCTGATGGCTGCCACCCAGCGAACACCTTGGCTGTGCCCTCCCAAGGCCCCAGCTCAGCTGCACCACAACAGAGCAGACAGAGAGATAATGTCTGAGAATTAAGCCACTAAGTTTTGGGAAAATCTGTTATACAAACACTTAACACTTTCGGCATCTTTATTCTTTGTATGTCTGGCTTGGAATTTATTTAATATTTGGCATCAATATTCCTTAAGAGTGATTGCCCTCCCTCGTATTGGGGATTGAACCCAGTGTCCTTGAGCTTAGCTACATTCTCAGACCTTTGTTACACTTTTTATTCTGAGACAGGATCTTGCTAAGTTGCCCAATTGCCCAGCCTGGACTTGAATTTGTGATCCTCCTGCCTCCCCCTCCCAGAGTGCTGGGATCACAGGCCTATACTATGTCCAGCTGCAGTTCTCTGTAATATTTTTAGGTCTTGCTACTGTTATTATGCAGCCTTTTAAAAACAAATGAAGAGGTTTGTGTAACATCAGAAGTCCCTATTCTTGTAAGTCTAAAAGAACTCCCCCTAAATTCTTTCTGAACTAGGAATTTTATATGCCTCATCCCCCTCCCTGCCATTTTTCAAGGCAAGGTCTCACTATGTAGTTCAGGCTGGCCTCTAATTGGTGGTGATTGTCCTGTCTCAGCTTCCCGAGTGCTGGGATTACAGGCATGTGCCAGTACACCTAGTATATGTTTATTTTTTTGAAGAAACTATCCTGACATGTTTTGACTTTTTCATGAGTTATGTCAAAAAGGCTGTTCCAAATTCCTCTCTCATCAGTGGTATCCAAGCATGCTTATTTCCTCACACCCACCTACCTTAGTTCCATCCCCAGTATTTAATAATTAAAAGCCAGAAGTATAGTACACTAGCAGGTACAGTCTTATAGATACTGATGCACCGTGAGCATGAGGATGGTAGTGGTGGCTCCAGACTGAAAGGAGGACAGCAATTAATGACAAACTGCTGCCAAGTCAGACTTTCAGGACAAAGTGCCTCCAGCCCCTGGTAGTCTGCTCTCTCTTCTTCCATTTTCCTCAACTTCATGACTTGAAGATGAGAGAAAGGATGTGTTTTGTAAGAAGCGTTGTTGCATACACTGGAGGTTTATGGTCCATGTTTTAACTTAAAGACACCTAAGTTAAACCCATGAAGTTACTTTTTATACAATTTATTGTATAAATTTATTGTGTAAATTGTATAATTTACAATTATACAATTTCTAGCCCTGTGAGGCTAGAAATCAATTTTAAAAATAAAGCGTAACCTCGTGGAGAGCATGTTAGCGGAGCCCCAGTGACCTGCTGGCAGTGGCACCCGTGGGAAACACCGTCCCTCCCTGTGAAGACCCTGCTGGGAAACGACCACCACGTCCTCAGGAAACAGCTGGACCCTTCTCAGTTTGGGTCTCTTAACCCAAACTGGATTCTTCCTTGTTTATATAACCTCATGGTTCTTGACATTCTCTTATGGCACTGCTTCAGCTAAATAACAATTATCTGGGTCTCTTCTACCCTGCAGTGTTGTAAATTTACATCCCTGCCCTCCTTCCATTCAGGCTTGCCATCCATGTGAGAAGCAGGGCAGAAAGACTTGGATACAGTTTTCCTCCATCAGGAAAGGAGATGAGTGGAAAGGGGAGGAAAAGACCAAGGCTGACTTTTCTCTTCCTGCAAAGTCTCTGAATGCCTTGTCCACTGGCAGCTGTGCTTATTACATGGCCTGGGACCCAAGGAACAGCAGGAGACTTTGTCCCTGAAAACACCCTCCGTGAGCAGTCCCTACTGGCGTTGCCGGCCTTTCATTTACTCATCCAGGGAAGGACGGATTGAGACCTGCTCTGACCTTAAGAGGTAGATGAACCTTCAAAGACAAAGAATAGTGAGGTGCCTGTGGGTGAGGGCCACTGTGCGTGGGGTGTGCCTGTGGGCGGGACACAAGCTGGAGTCGGCAGGTCTGGGAGAAACAAGGAACCAGACAAAGAGAGGCTGTGTCCTGTTTGGCCTGGGCGGTTCTTAATGGCAGTTTATAATAATTAGAGCTCATGTTCACTGAGCAGTCTCTCTGGGTCAGGTACCAGGGACATTATCTCATTTAAGCTGCTGCACATCCCTGCAAGGCACGTCCCTACGGTTATCACTCTTACAGATGAGGAAATGGAGGCAAGCTATCCACCTAACACACAACCAGCGCGTGACAGGACCAGGCAGGCTCTGGTTGCAGGGACTTTCATTTCAGAGCCAACTCCTAGCCCCAGGCTCCTGTTTGGCCCTCTAGATTCATGTGTGTGGCCCAGTGGAACCAAGCCCTGCTAATTCTGGGACTGCCAGGCTGGCTGGAAGCCAGCTAGAATCACCAGAGGGAGGTAGGAGCAGAGCCGCTCTGCGGGCAAAGAGGAGGTCAGGGTGTTTCTTGTCATTCCGGCCCCCCTCCCATTGTCTGCTCCAGGCCACTGGCTCTGAGAGGCCATTCATTCCCATTTCTTCACTGGAGCCACCTAGAGGAAAGCTGCTGTCACCCCTGCCCACGCAGCCTCCTACCTGCTCCTTGTTGCTTCACAGGTTCCAACTTTGGTGCTGGAACAGCTGAGCCTACATCCAAATGCAGCTGCTGTCTGAACACTACCTTATCATGTAAAACCAGCTCAGTGCAATGCAAGGTGTTCAAACAAACTGAGAAAAGCTTGCGGAAGCTTGATGAACTCAGCCTGGACACTGGGCGACAGGAAATAACGCTGGTTAATTCTCCCAGGTGTGCTAATGGCACTGTGTTAGGCTTAAAGGGCCCTTGCAGTTCTGATTCTCACTGCAGTACAAGCGTATTCACTGGCTTTTGGTCAATGACGGCAATAAGAGTGAAGAAAGGGTCAGAGCTCAGCTTTGTCTGTACAAAGATTAGGCACAGGATTACCAGAAAAGGTGAGGTTTCTTTCTGAGTATGGAGAGGCTGGCAATGTGGTGGGGTGGAGCACTTGCCTAGTAGCCCAGGCTCCAGCCTCAGCTCTGGAAAAGGAAACAAAGCAAAGTAACAACAGCAGGTGCAGGTGCAGGCGCAGGCGTATGTGTGCGTGCATGTGTGTGAAGATCAGCCACAAAGACAGATGCTGGGGACAAGGCAGCATGGTCTCAGTGCCTATTCTGTCCACTTTTGAAATTTTCACGACAAATGCAAGATAAACTAAACTCACATCTGAAGGCCCCAGAGCGGAGGCAGGGAGACAGTAAAACCTTGGCAGATACTGTCCGGGTGGCTGAAGCTAAGCTACTTCACCAGGAGAGGCCAGGTACAAACCAGGACGTCTCCCAACAGAGGCCTCCACAGTGCGCAGGAGCTCCAAACCACAGCTCTAATTTTAAATGTGGCTGTGTCTCACACAAACCATCCCTCCTGCATGTTCCAGACTGGGGGGCGGGGATTCATTTATGGGCCCTTTTAATGTCTGTTTACCACAGCAGCTACACAGGCCAGTTGGTCTACAAAATGTATGACACCTTTAGTTTCTTAAATTTTTAAAAAATTTTGTATTCATTCATTTATTTGATACAGGGCCTCGCTACGCAGCTAGATTCATAGTGATCCTCCTATCTTAGACTCCCTGATGCTGTGATTACAGGCATGTGCCACCACACCCGGTTTTGGTGTTTGGCTCAGCACAGGGCTGGCACAGCATGTGGTACCAGGGATCGAATCTGTGTCCTTGTGCTTGCCAGGCAGGTGCCTAGACTCTGCGACAATTCTTGTCTTAGCACCAACAGCTTCAGTTCATCTAACCAGTCCCTGCTGGATTTCCCCGTGGGGTGGGAAGGGTTCCTTTTAAACCCCAGCAGGTCCCTGAATGATCGGGCAGTCATTGGCAACTTCCTGCAGAAGATACACTTTCCTGGGGATCTGACCTGGAGCTAGGCAGTAACGACACTCACGCAGTGGGCACCTATTAACACACCAGCAGCCTTACCAGCCCTTTAACAAGCTGTCATTCTCACAAGAATGCCCCAAAACGGGTATCAATCTCCTCCTCCAGCCAATTTGAGAACCAAGGTTTAGAGGTTTCTCTATAGATGGGGTTTAAGGTGGTTAATTTTATGTCACTGTAATTACCCCATAGTACCAAGTTATGCCACTGAACACCAACGCAGGTGTTACTGTTGAAGCCATCTGTAGGTGTGGCAATCACACTTAATGTACTTTTGAGAATTTGGGTGGGACAGCACAGGGGCTCCAGTTTGAAATCTCAGCTACTTTGGAGAGTGAAGCAAGAGGAGAGACACTGGATTCAAGCCCTACTCTCCAATCTGGGTGTGCCCTATTCAATCACTTACAAGGATTATTATTATTATTATTATTATTATTATTATTTTTGTGGAACTGGGGATTGAACTCAAGCCATTGTGCTTGCCAGGCAAGTGCTTATTCTACTGAGCTATCTCCCGGCCCCTGCAAGGATTTAAAAGGGCTGGCCTGACAGTTCAGTGGACCTGCTTAGGCAGA
>NW_004524591.1:16097008-16106515 GCF_000260255.1 Octodon degus | reverse complement strand
CCTGTCCTAAATACAGGAAAAAAAAAAAAAAAAAAAAAAAGGATTTAAAAGCAAACTTTTAGATCCCCTTAGATCCCTGCCCCCAGCCAGGAAGAAAAATTCTATCACAAACTCTCAGCTCCTAGATTCCCAGGGTTTCTGGCTGCCCTGAAGTTTGGACTATCAGCTTCTACAACTATGTCTGCCAATTCCTTGAAATAAATCTCTGTGTTCACATATTTACTTACTCTACTCATCCTTTTTCTGAAGAAGCCCTACTGATACAGATGGGAACCCAGTTCCTGCCAACTTCAAAAATCCATGTCTGCTCCAAGCCAGGACTGCACGCTCGGTGCCAACCATCACCTGCAACTTGACCAGGAATGTGGTCAGCAAGAACTCAGGAATGTGCCTCAGCAAGATTGGGTGTCCAGAAAGTATTTACACTGAGGTTCAACAATTCAGTTCTGAGAATGAACTATTCCTATCCCAAGGCTGCTATGAATAGAAGCTTTCTGGTTTGAAGTTTTGCAGTAAGTGGGGGAGAGGCTGGCTCACTTGGTCTAAGAAGAGTACAGCTGGTCTATGCCCAGAGACAGCACAGTTACTAATATGCTCTGTAACTTTAAACAGTCCTAGTTTTACCACCTGATTTGGTATCATGCCAGCCTGGAAGTCTCATCTCCACTGCCCTATCCACTCAAGTCACTGGCATTAGATGGTCAGGAGTTTAGATCTGGCCTACTTTCTAGGTAGGACGCTGGCCTTGAAGGGCCACAGACATGCTCAGGGCCGGGGGGTGGGGTGGTGGTGCTGAAGTGCTGCAAAGCCCCTGCAGAGTGATAGATGATAAGTGCCCGGCAGATGCCCGCAGTGGCACTGCCCTCTGCTCCTCGCCCTGTTTTCTGCAGCTTGAAACTGAAACCCAGTTTCCACACTCAAGTCACCACAGTTCAAAGCAGAGGGTGCCAAGTCCTACAGCAGAAAGGTTACAGGGTGCAGCAGGGCTCAGGAAAGAAGAGGAAATGTTCTGTTGATGCACTGATAATTGAGCCAGCCTGAGAATTTACTGGTGACAGACTTGAGAAGAATGAAAGGAGGGCATGCTAGGCAAAGGTAACAGAGTAAGAGGGAGTGTGAGGCTGTTTGGGGAGAAGTTTTAGCTGGAAAGTAGGCTACAGGTGGAGGATCCGTGGGACTGAACTGAACAAAAGCCAGTGGGGATGGGGCACTGTGGCCACCTGGGGAGCCTTGAAAGACAAAAATACACAACTAGTCAGTTAGGGGGTGCAGCAGAGCCTCCCCAAACACAAGTGGAGAGACGCACCAAAGTATATGAGGTTACTGCGGAGCATGGGCTGAATTGCAACAACAGCTAACATTGAAAGCCTACTGTGTATCAAGCCTAGGTACCAACTTGGCTTACACGTAATCCTTCAGCAACTCCCTCTTATAGCCTGCTTTCTAGGTAAGGGCACCAAGGCTCACAGATAAGAAGTGTGCTGCAGATCACACAACCAGTCAGGGCTACAGTTGTGAGCACTCAGGGGCCACACTGCAGGGCCACCACCCCTGGCACCTGCCTTTGAGTCAGGCCTGCACCTTGGATGTAAGTGTCCCTACTGTCTGAGCTCAGAAGCCCAGGGGTGGGGTGGGGGTGGGGAAGGAAGCAAATTATTCAAGAGACTCTACAAAGAGGATTTCTCCATAATCTGCCAAGGGAAGGACTCACTAGAAGAAAGTTTAAACTAAGGTTCCCAGCTTTGTACATCAAAATAGAAACATCCCAAGTTTCCACATGAGTCTGTACCATGTCCTGCTACCAATGCCCCTACACCAACTGCTCCTAGAAACAGCTGACTTTGCTTTTAGTGGCTAGACCTAAGCAAGATGAACACTGCAAGAGGTGACAGAAGGACAATGGTATTATAGGCTGAACTGTATCCTTTAAAAGTCATAATTTGGGCCAGTGTGGTGGTGCACACCTGGAATACCAGCTTTTGATATTGGCTGAGACAGGAGGATCACTGCAAGCTTGAGGCCAGCCTACACTACATGGCAAGGCCTTGTTTCAAAAATCAAAAACACAAAACTCACTGGGGATACAGCTCAGTGGCTCAAGCTCCTGTCTGGCAAGCACAAGGTCCTTAATTTGATTCCCAGTACCAAATCCCTACCCCCATATGTTGAAGTCCTAACTTCAAATCTTTTTTTAGAACCTGGGCCACTGCAGGTGTAATTAGGTAGGTTAAGAGGAACAGGACGTTTTCAAGGAAAACTGATATGGGGAGGCTGAAGGCAGGCACTGGGGTGACAAAGTGGAAGGCTGATTGCCAAAAAGACTGACAGCAAACTACCAAATAGCAGGAGACTATTAGGAATACACTCCCTTCACCCTTCAAGGAACCAACCCCGCAGACACCTACATCTTGGGTTTCTTGCCCTACTGCTCAACTGTGAGACACTCATTTCTGTGTAAGTCACCTGATCCATGGCATTTTGTAATAGCAGCCCTGGGACACAAACAGTGACTTACACCCCATTTTTTTTCCATTGGAACCATAAGTATGTATGTCTTTACAATGCCCTTTCATAAGCAAAGTGAAAGTTCCACTGTGAAATTACTATTCTACAATGTTCATAATTAAAAGACTATTTTTGTATTAAAACTGACTTAAAAATAGCCAAATCATTCCTGAATTTGGAGAGAAAAATTTAATCTCTGCCCAGGCATTTGACATTTATCTTTGATATTCATTCATTCATTCATTCATTCATTCCTGGGGATCAAACTCAGAACCGTGCATTTGCCAGGCAGGCGCTTATGCCACTGAGCTATCTCCCCAGCCCTATCTTTGATTTTAAAACAAAAAACAAATTTTGCTTTTAATAGTCAACGGGGATCAGGGTATAGCTCAGTGTTAGATCACTTGTCTGGCACATACAAGGCCTTGGGCTCATTCTTCACAGTGAAAAAAATAAAACCTGCAACCTTCTAGTGTGCACGCTAACTTCACCAAATCTCATCATCACGTAATATTTACATGCACAAATAAAATGTAATAATAAGAAAAAATCCGAGGACCTTCTTTCTTTTTCCTTTCCTCTTAGAAATAAATACTGAAGCCAGTTGCAGTGGTACAAACCTCTACAGCATTGTGGGAGGTCAATACAGAGACCCAAGTTGGAGCCTTGCTTGGGTACCTCGGTGCTTCTATATCCAAACAAAAAAAGCCAGAAATACAGAGCTCAGCTGAAAGGCGCTATGGTCAACCTCCAGTACCACAAAAATAAGGAAAAATTAAATCTTTTTCATAACAGATTCAGTGACCTGAAGAAACTAGCACAACAGGCAGTAAGTCAAGAGGTCTTCTGGGACCTCTCACCCAGCAGAGGGTCAGTGTCACTGGGCAAGAAACCACATCAAGATGACCACAAACACTCTCAGTTTCAAAGTGGCAAAGGCTCTGAAACCTGACGCTGGCTGTAGGCAGCCACCCATCCTCACACATGCTCCAATATCACACACCCACTTCTAGCAACAGTTCATTTCCTACTTTAACCCATGCGTTACTGTGAAGGGTGCATGCTTTGAGGGTTTGAAGTGAAAGGCTGTGGTTGTGAAAGAAAGCTGGTCAACTCTGGGAAATTCCCAGTCTCTTTCAGATAATGTTTAGTTCCATTAAGAAGTGAAACCAAAGCAAGACTTCTTTGATACTTGGAAAATCCCCTACTCCAAAATATTTCAGCACAGGTATGAAAATAATACACTAAAACCAGAATCTCTTATATGTAAATGTAAGCCGTCTGAATTATCTATTTAAAAAAAACCTACCATCTGTGATGTCCATACAGGGCAAAGCACTTCCTTCTCTTCCAAGTTAACAATAGCTAACGTTCATTAAGCACGTATGATATACACAGTGCCAAACCGTTTATATAGAATGGATTTTTAACTTTATAAGGCAAGCACCTTTCTTATTTCCATCGTGCAGATGAGAAGAATGAAGCACAGAAAAGAAACTCCTCCACCATCACAGAGCTGCAAGTGGAGGAACTAGGATTCAACACTCCTACACACCCCAACCTTTATTAACTGCAAGCAGCTCTGGGACAGACCAGGACAGAAGCCAATAGGTGTAAAGAGAACGAAGCCAGGTGAAGGGCTGCGACTGGAGCACAGGCAGAGAGCCTTTACAGTGCAGGCTCAGGGCTGGCGGTGGGCAGTGCTCTCCCCAAATCAGTGGGACACCCTCCAGGGAACATCACTCTCCCACTTGACATGGGAGACAGGAGGCTTACAGTGATCCAAATAACCCACGGGAGGGAGCTCTACCAAGTGGCTGACCAGCCTTTCTAATTTCAAAGTCGACTCACCCCCAAGTCCTGGTCTTCTTTATGACAATATACAATTCTGCTTTTGAAAAATCAATCCAGCATCAGAGGACAGTTGTCCTGGGGCCAGCAGGCAGTCTGAGTTGTACAGTGCCAGTTGCTTAATTAATGGGTTAGTCTGAGAGGCAGGATCCAGTCCCACTTCAGGCGATTAATAAATATATGCCTTTAGCCAACTCCCCTAACCTTACTGGGCTTCTACATATTTCCTTCAAGGACTGATTGGATATAAAGATGCACGATGTTGATGTAAATACAAGGCATCACCAACAAAGAGGAACGAGCTGTTAAAATTCTAAGGTGCTCCACAGCTATCACTGCCAACTGAACAGAACCAAGCTATCCCAGTAGGTATCTGTGCCACTCAGAATGGCCCTTAGTGAACTTCACTGTCTCCTCCAGGACAGCCTGACCAGGCCTCTAAGGCCCCTTTAGCATCTGCCAATTTTCCAGTCCAAATAGGTATCAACCAGATGCTGCTAGCAATCCTCAGAGCAGCCTCTCTCCCTCAAACTCTCTGTACACTTTTCAGACGGGAAGGCATTCAGCAGGATGCCATCTAGTTAGGGCAGCCAGCACAGTGTTTCAACCTTGCTATACCACAGAACTGAGGAGGTGGTAACAGGGCAGCAGTAGCTATCACTCTCAGGTGAGAGGGGCCCACAGGGTCCAGCTGGGGAGAAGGGGGAGCGGGCACTCCACCTAGACAAGCACTAAGGCAACCCCCACAGTACCAGTCCCCAGGAAGGGGAAGGGATCAGCATAACAGTGAATCACCTATCACTTCACACAATGATCCCTCCAGGAAAGGGTGGAGAAGCCCGTCAGGCAACTGCCTACGCAAACAGGGAGCAAACAGGGCGATTCGGAAGAGCTGCAAACAAACCAGTTCAGCCCCAGTTCTCATTTTGCATAAGACTGCACTTCACAGAAAAAACAGCTAAGGAGCACCTGCTGATCCACACCAGTTGTTGGAGCCAAGGAGGAATTTTGTAAGCTCTCAGCAGGAGAACTCTGGATACAGTCCTCTTGGAAAGAACACACCAGATACTCCAATCCTTAAAGCTGGTTGCACAAAAGGCTGTGACCCAACCACCCTTGCACCTAGCAGTGCTTCCTCCAGAACTCGGGAACCCCGCATTAGCATACAGAAAGCAGGAGCCCTTATACTGGCCTGTGGTCAAGTTTCCTTGGGTTTAAGAGGTGGAACCTCTTCTGTGGATGGCCCTGGAGTGGGCACAATGACTGGCAAGGTAAAGTGGAACTTGAAAAGTTAGAAGCTTTCAGGCCTGGAAATTTAACTGCGTGGTAGAGCACACTCCCAGCACACAGGAGGTCCTGGGTTCAATCCCCAAGCCTGGGCCATAAAAGGGATTCTTCCTTATGAGACAAGCAGCTTCTCCAAATGTCTTCAGTCCTCAGGTGCCTGCAACCCCATCTCCATTCCGTCCGGTCCTCAGCCCAGATGAAGGGTCAGAAGGCACAGATACTGCTGGTCAGGACACTGTTTCCTTTCCACAGGGAAGGGTGGGAGGGAAGAGGGCGGCCAAAGAGGTGAGGGGCGTGTGGGTGAAACAAACGAGCTGTCTACTGTCTCACTAGGCCCTCTCCACCTCCTCCTTTCTATAAAAGACCCACACCCATCTGGTCACAGTGAGAGGATGATTCGTGGTGAAATGAGTTCCCTCCATTCCAAGAGAGTTTTGAATGGTCTTTTTCCTTTCTATCAAACCTGCCGCTTTTTCGGGGATGGGACTGGTAGCATGACCACGGCTTTTTACTTCAGGAAGCAGGACAAATGGACAACTGGGTTTACAGTCCGGGCAAGGCCTTCGGCTGGGAGACTAAGGGGCACGTGTCTCTTCTAACAGGCCAAGGCTGCCGTTGATCCTCCAGTGTCACACGGGTTCCCGGGAGACGTCTGAGTGCATCGAGGCACTGATCTAAGGCCGTGGGCAAGAAAAGTAACATCCCCCGCCACCCTAACCACTCTTGTCAGCCGCCAAGTACAATGTGGGAAGGTGTTGTATACACCCAAACGGATGCATTCACCTGTTTCTCATTAACCTAAAAAAGGCTGGACGTATTGGTGTACAGCTCCGGAAGATGAGGCCTGAGAATCGTATATTCGAGCCTACCCGGGGCAACTTTGTGAGTCACTGTCTCGAAATATAAATAAATAAATAAATAAACAAACAAATAAGTAAATAAATAGGGTTGGAGATGCAGTTGTGTTACAGCGCCCCTGGGCTCGATCCCCAGTACCAAAAAAGCTCCCCTGCTTTCGCCAGCCTAAAATAACCTACCGACCACATTTACACTTTGCATTCGGATTCACAAAGAGGCACAGAGTCGACCTCCAGCCTCCCAGGAGCTAAGGATGCACGAGGCGCCAGCGTGCCCTCCCCTGCCTCTTGGCGCAGCGACGCCCTACTCGCGCGCATCCTACTCTCGGGTTACCTGGCTCGCGCCTCCGCCGGCGACGGGCACCTGCTCTGCGGGGTCCGTGGCTGCCTTCTCCTCCTCGCCGGCCAAAGTACTGCTGCGCGCCGCCCGAGGCTCCCCGCCGCCCCCGGGCGCTGCCTGGCTGCCGCCGTCCACACTGGCACCGACCCCAGCGGCGGACGAGGCCGCTGCGCCCAGCGGCCCGTGGGTCCGGGCCCTGTCCCCGTCCGCCACACCGTGCACCAGCCACGCGTCCACCCGAGTGCGCGGGATAAAGGGGACCCCGAGCGCGCGCACCTCCCGGAGCAGGTGGCCCTCGAACGGCGCCGCGGGGTCCAGCTCCAGGGCCTTGGGGTGCAGGGGGCCGGAGCGCCCCCACCCGCCCGAGGCAGGGAAGGGGCTGGGCGTGTGGGCGGGGCGGGCAGGGCCGCCCAAGGGCAGCAGCTCGTCCGGGAATAGGGCGGGCGGCGGCAGCAGGTAGAGGTCCAGGTCCAGGTCTACCCGCAGCCCGGCTAAGCTCAGCAGCATGGTGAGTTGCAGGAGGCCGCCGCCGGCCGCCCCCCACGGCTTCAGGAGCTTCATCTCCCGCCCAGCGCCGCAGCCGCCCCTGCTGCCCCGCCGCTGCTCGGGCCGCGGTGGCGCGTTCGGGCCCCGCGCGCTGCGGCACCGGAGAGGCCGAGAAGCTGAACGGTGCGCCCAGGAGTGCTGCGGCTGTCGCGGGCTCTCTGAGCCCGGCACAAAGGCGCTTCCTGGCAGCGGGTTCAGTGCCTGGCGCGGTTCGGGTTCGGGCGAGGCGGAGGAGGAGCCACTTGCCCGCCGAACGCGCCGCCCCGTCCCAAGGCCACGCCCTTTCTCTGCCCGCTCCCGCCCCCAAAACGCTCTATGGGCGTGGCCTCTCGGAGCGGGGGCTCAGAGAATACAGCCCAGTGCCCTCAACGCAAAGCTTTCTGCGAGCGGAGGTTCTGGAGATTTAGTGACCCCTGGCTACCCCGTGGCACTGACCTAGCGTCCTAGCTAAACGCTCGAGTTGGGAGAGATGAGGCGGGAGTAGGTGGGTGGGAAATGACAGGGCGTGTACACTAGGGGGAAGTTGTGGGCAGCTTTGACTCCCTGGTGGCTTGTGAAGGCTTTCATCCGTAGAAGGACTCTTGGCTGGCACATTGGTAAGAGTCACAGGTAGGCTTGAGAGCTTGGTGCCTGCATTCACATCCCAGCCTACCACCAACCAGTTGTGTGATCCTGAGTGAGTTACTTCAGTTCCCTTATCTATAAAATTGGCTAATAACATCTGTCAAATGGGCATGTGGTGAGATCGGATGAAATATACATAAAATCCAGAATTCCACGTATAAATTCCTAGCTGTCATTGGGATTGAATAATATTATTCACACAAGAGCCCACACGCACGGACAGCCTCAGGCTCATCCTGTTCCCTAGGTGTGTTCTCTCTGCTGGTAGCTAGACTGTCCCTTGTTGCGGCCTTAGCTTCTTAAGGGAAGGTGCAGAGCGCCAGCTGTACAGGCCCAAGGATGTGTGCAAATCCAGCCTCCCCTATTTTCCAGGCTGCACCTTGGACAAACTGCTTGCTCTTCTCTGGGACTCAGTTTCCTTAGGATAAAAAGAGACTAACACGTTCTCAGCAGACCTCTTGTAAGCTGCAGATGAGGTAATAAGTGTAAACGACCAAGACCAGCACTAGGTAGACAGGAAGTGCTTTCAGTTACTTATTTTTATTTCCCATCTTCTAAGGCTTAGCCCCAAAGCTACATCCTCTGAATTTTCACTGGCTGGAATTAATCTCTCCCCATCTGTTCTCCCACAGTGCTTCCTGCATCTGCCAACATCTCAAACTTTGGTCCACTCAATTTTGTATTTTACCGTAGCTGAGAATTGGTCTAATTTGTCCATCACAAATTCTTTAGGGCAATAAACCTGTTTAGTTAACTTTTGTGTCTGCACAGAACTCAGCACCAAGTCTTGAAACGTAGCACTTATCAGCCCTTACTCAGTTACTTGGTGGGGGTGAGGGAGGGGATGCCTAACTGAGGCTTGGCAGCTGGGTAAGAAGTTGAGCAAGACTGTGTTTTTGGGGCCAGGGAGATGGCTCAGTAGAATAAGTGCTTCCCTGGCAAGCACAGGATCTTGAGTTCAACCCCTGGTTTTGAAAAAAAAATTTAGGGCTCCTTTCTCCACCTGATCTTTTCTTTTCTCTCCTGGGGCTAATGTGGTACAAAAAGATTTGGATTTGCTTAGCAGAAGCCAGAGGAGCAGACACAGAGTTTTTAAGGTTGCTTCTGTTTTAAGCCTTGGAGGATGGGTAGCTAATGGTCAAGAGGATGAAGAGAGATGTTCACTGGGCAAGATCTGGGACAGAAGCCAGTCTCCAGTACTTAGTCTAGATTTTGGCTCAGTAGATAGCTGCCACATTCAACTTCTTGCTGAGGACCTACTAACCGCTGATGCTATGCTGAAGGTCATGAAGGGTATGGAGTGAGAGTGTTGTAGTTTGGGATTTACAAGGAGAACAATGTAGGACACATAACTTATAGAATTATTTTATAATAGTCACCCAAAGATTTTATGTACAAAAAGAGTGCAGGAGGGGCTGGTGAGATGGCTCAGTGGTCTAAAGCACCTACTTAGAATAAGCTTAGCAAAGCACAGGGACCGCGGTTCAATCCCCCAGC
>NW_004524591.1:16076687-16096908 GCF_000260255.1 Octodon degus | reverse complement strand
CACACACACACACACACACACACAAAATAAATAAATTTTTAAAAAAAGTGCAGGAAATCTGTGCACACACTAAAGACCAAAGAATCCAGCTTAAGGCCCAGATCCCATGGCAATGTCCTGCATGAGTCCAGCTGAAGTCCCAGAGCTCATGATAATGCCCCCTATGCTGAAGCTCAAGAGCCCACAGTAATGCCTCATGGAGGCCTGTTTCATGGATCTGCACTGGGAAGGCCCAAAGGTGAGTGATGGAAACTAGTGGGATGGAGGATTGGTGCTAGCAGGCTGAGGGATCTGAACTGGAGCCAGGAAGCAGTGCTCAAGGTAAAGACCAGAACTCTCCTGAAAATTACCACAGCCATCCTCAGTGACAAATTCCTTATGAGCTCATCTGATGATGAGAACCGCTGAGTCCACATCAAGAAAGACAGGCTTTTCCAGGAGATTGAGCAGTGCACCATCTTCCCCTCTGGATCAAGGAAGGGGAATTCAAAGTAAGGACCAGAATTCCCCTCAAATGAACAGTAGCCATTCTCAGTGACAACGAGGTCCTGAGCTCCTCTTCTGATGAGAACAGCCAAATTTATCAGGAAAGCAGCATGACAAAGTCATGCCCAGAATAGTCCAAGAGAACCAGAAGCTCCTTCTCGGCTTCGATACAGCTTCCAAGCTTCCTTTCTAGTTCTGCCTCTTGTGCTGCTGGTGCCAAGGTGGGCCTCCCACGCCCAGCACCATGCTGGTTCAGGTGAGCTAGGTGTAACGAGTTGGCCACCAGTTGTCAATATACCACAGAGAAGTATTTTTGTTCAGCAAGTTTATGGTTTATGCAGGAGGATAAATTTAAATTTGTGAGAATTTAGAAACAGGAAAAAGGATATACTCAAGTGCCAATATAGGGACATGTAGAAGACTCCAGGGTTTATAGAGGAAGTGCTATAAACTAAGTAATAGGTGAGGCAGTCCAGGATCTTCTGCAGTTAATGCTACCAAAAAAAAAAAAAAAAAAAAAAAAAAAAAAAAAAGTCCCTTTTCAGTTGAATTGAGGAGGCTACACTTGAGGTATGTTTTGGGGAATCTGAATAGACTAGGGACAGAAAGAGCATTCAAGCCCTTCCTCCTCTTTGAGACAGGGACTTGCTATGCAGTTTTGGCTGGCCTCAGACTCACAGACATCCCCCTGCCTCAGCCTCCCAAGTGCTGGGATTACAGGTATGCACCACCATGCCCAGCTCCCACATTTCTAAAGTATGCTTTTATAGTATCTATCACATTGTTCCCTTCAAAAGTGCCTTACCTCTGTCACTTATGGACTGGTGGAAAGGAGAGCTCGTGAAAGACTACAGTAAAATATTAAAAACTGGAGACTCATAATAAATCCTGCATGCCTTCGATCTTAGTCATAGGGAAAGGTCCTATTTCTAGGTATGGATATGGAGTGAAGATTAGAAGGAAAGATGTCTGTTTAGATTTATTTCTAAAATTCCTCCACCAAAGTGAAATGTATAAATCATGGTTTTGTAAAAGTTTCAAGAAGTCATCCATATTTATGCAGTACTTACATTGGTGCTACTCCAATTTTAGTCACCTAAAATTGGTACCATTCTGCAAGCTATTTCTGAGGCAGGTGGTGTAGTCATCCCCTGTTAGCTGCAAGGTGTTTCAGGCCTCTCCTCAAATGTGAAAACCAGCAGATGCTTAAGTCCCTTATATAAAATGGACACTAGTGGCCGAGGAGATGGCTTAGTAGAATAAGCACTTGCCTGGAAAGCACAGGGCCTGAGTTCAGTCCCCGGTTCTGCAAAAAAATAAAATAAAATGGACACTATTGGCATATAATCTGTGTGTACTCTCCCACAGACCTTAAATTAATCTTTTATTTATTTATTATTTGGTACAGGGTCTTGCTACGCAGCTTGGGCTCATAGTGATCCTCCTATGTCAGCCTCCCCAGCACTGGGATTATAGGCACGTACCACCACGCCCGGTTTCGGTGGCTGACACAGCTTGCCTCGGTTTCTGGGGCCAGTAAGGCATGTGGTACCAGGAATTGATCCTCGGTCCTTGCATTTGCCAGCCAGGTACTTAGACCGCCAGACTATCTCCCAAGCCCTCGAGACTACTTATGATAACCAGTACCATGTCAGTGCTATCTGAATGGTTATTATGCCCAATTGTTTAAGGATTAATGACAAGAAAAAAGTATGCAGAAGTTTATACAGACACAAATTCTGTCAAAAAAACTTTAATCCACACTTGGTTGAATTGACAAATGCATACAAGAAAGGCTGACCATAATAAAATTGAGTGTGTTTAGAAATATTTGTAGTGATTTGACATTGTGAGATCCAGTGTGTGGTCCATGGATTTATTGCTTATATTTTTATTTTTATTTTCTAGAAATGAACTTCCATTTTATTTTAAATATACTGACCTACAATAAATTGGGAATTAAAGAAAAAAGTTGGTTCTTCTTCAGCATTATTTGAGAAGCAGTGTGAGGCTGTCAGCTTCTAAATAGATTTTAGTGATTCCTTTCCCAGGTGGGCTGGCCTGGTGACTTGCCCATAACAGAATATTGCAGGATGATGGGATATCATTTCCACAACGAAGTGACAAAATGGCAGAGCAGCTTCTGTGTTGCTCACCCTCTCTGCATTCTCACTCATTCCCCCTCAGAGGCCTGGTTCTGACAGAAGAGTTGCTGTGCTGAGAGAGGCACACATGGCAGGGCCCTGCAGTCTCTGGCCAGCAGTCAGTGTGCCCCTGAGGCCACCAACAGCCTCTCCAGTGGGCTGGGTTTCACTGGAGACTGGAGATGACTGTATCCCGAGCCTGCTTCTTCAGCACAGCCTCACAGGAGCCTCTGCACCAAAGGGTGCTCCTGAACTGCATGTGCATTTCTGACCCAGAAATAGATCTAAGACAACAAATGTTGTTTCCAGTCACTACATTTTGGGGTAGTTTATTCCACAGTGGTAGATATCTAATATACCCTGGGACACAGGTGGTTCATCAAGTAGAAGGAAAAGTTTAAAATTACTCGGCACAGTTTTTGTTTGTTTTTTTATTTTATTAATTTTATTGAGAAAGAAATAGCAATGAGACAGTTTCAAAACTGATTAATAGGACAGTTTCAATAATTAATACATTACATATTGATGTCTTTGTAGTGGTTATTCATAGTACAAGATTCAGACATGATATCCTGTCCAAATACTATTAGTACAAATCATTCTTCTCATTGAATTAAGAGAAAGTAGCTGTATATCTATCCTAGCTATTTTTTATATACAGATACAAAATGGTCTTTCATTTGTATCTCCTTTTTTTGATTAGTTTTGTCAGAGATGAGTATTCCATTGCCATTTAAATATTGCAAGTGAAAAAAAATATTGTAAGTGCGTGAATCAGCAAAATAATCCAATATAGTCCAGTAGTCCATAATAGTAGTGGGCTATCATAGGACTGGCAATGTCAAAAGTTGTTGACTTGAGCCTTTTATAGCTCTGTGCTGCCCAGTTAAGGGTAAATTCACTGAGTAATTTCTAACCATGAAGGACATTATATCAGTATAGTCGTCTACTACTCCCTAGATGCAATCATCTGGTTTAATCATCTCAATATAAAATCATAAGTTGGCATGAAAGATAATCATTACTAGGATGTAACCAACTCTAGCTGGTATGAACTGAGCCTACCATGTGCATTTTTTGAAGCCATCTCCCAGGAAACATTTTTCCTCTCTTTATGTTCTCATCCAACACTTCTGTCAACAAACACAGAATTTCCACACCAAGCAACTTAATTCTCTGGAGATATCAACTACAATTTAATTCAGTTCTCACTCTACCTAAGTTAGTATCATGCCCACAGGTTAACACTCAGCTCAATAAGATCAGATGTCAGCCTTGTAGGTACACCTCCCAAACTTCTGACTGATGGGCTAAAATTGGAGATTCCAGCCACTCTCTCCTTGGGTGCTACAGTTTGTTAGAATGGCTCAGCAAAAACTCAGGAAAACATTTACTTGTGTTAACCAGTTTATTATAAACGATACAATAAGAGGGACAGATGCATAGGGCACAGCCTGGAGGAGGGGAGGAGATTCCTGGCCCTCTTCTGGACAGCACCTCCTGAGTTCTTCAAACGCTGACTTTTTTTTTTTTTTTTTTTTTTTAAATACAAGTTGCATTAAAAAAAAAAATAGGCTGCATTGTGTAGGTATGACTGCCTCTTTAGGTGATTAAATTCACCTCAATAAAATAACTTCTGGTGATGAAATTCAACTTTTATCCTCCTTCCTTCTCCAGAATTTGGGGGTAGGGAGAGTAGGATAAGGCTGATAGTTCTAGCTCTACAATAACAAAGTTGGCTCTCTTAGCAGTCATCTCCCCCATGCCTTACAGGGTGTCTAAAACTCATCTCAGGAACATAAATACAAGTGTGATCAATAGGGGCTTGTTATAGATACCAAGATGCTCCTTGTACCTTGATCATTCCTGTCACTAATCACTTCAGAAGTTATAATGATTTCTGGAGTTCTGGCCAGGAGTGAATGAATAAGTAGATAGGTAGATATCTAGCTAGATAGCTAGAGAGAGATAGAGATGGAGATGGAGATAGAGATATCTATCTATCTATCTATCTATCTATCTATCTATCTATCTATCTATATTTCATGCCAGGTCTTTCACACTGAACTCTACCCCCAGCCTTTTTTGTTGTTGTTGTTATTATTTTGAGATAGGGTCTTGCTAAATTACTGAGGTACCCAGGCTGAGCTTGAACTTGTGATCCTTTTGCTTCACCCTCACAGGGTGCTATTTCTTATTTTATTACAATATCATAGCACCTATCCAAAACCCAACCAGAAAACAGGTCAAAATCTTGGCACCCTTCTCTTAGAAAGTTTTTGTTAGCATTAGCCCCAGGAAATTTAAAATTTCAGTAGAAATGCGGGGATTAAACAAAATAGCCTATTACTATCTGAGACATACATTAAAATATAAGTTGTATCATCTAGGAGGAAGAGATAGGTAAGTTAGATTCAAAACAGGCCTAGCCACTAGGATTTACATGGCTCCGCAGCTGTTGAGACATTTTGCCGAAGGCTTCAGCAAAAGAGGCTCGGCTAGCATGACCTAATTTGATATCTTGGTGATGCTGATCAGCTGATTCTTAATGAAGAGGGAAAGTTTCTCCTTTTCTCCTTTTGATCCATAATCTTCTGAAATTTGACTTTAAATTTACTTTAGATAGGGCCTGCAAGATAGCTGAGTGGACTAAGTGCCTGCTTAGGCAAGTATAGGGACCGGGCTTTTATCCCCGGTGTCACATGTGTGCCCCACCCTCACACTCTGAGCTAACTACTGAGTCTGGGCATGGTGGCACACACCTGTGATCCCAGCACTGGGGAGGCTGAAATAGGATCAGTACGAGCCCGAGCTCTGTAATGAGACCTTGCACAAAGTACATTAAAAGAAAATTGCTTTGGATGTTAGGATGATATCCATCACTGTCGTCTAGGAGCCCACACACAGCAGCCACAATAGAAGCTAAAATGGGCTGAACCCCCCTCAGTGCTGGGCCCTCATCCTGCACCACTGCACTTACTCCGCACAGTGTTTTCCTTATTTTGTTTAGCTGAGGACCCTGAGGCTCAGGAACATGCCAACATGCCCGAAGACACCCTTGGTGTAAACGGGGAAGAGTCACAACTCAAACCCACAATCTCTCCCCTGCCCACTGTACTCCACCTCTTTGCTGCACTGTTTTACTTACTGGTTCATTACTCATCCTCTTCCTCCTCCTGCAAAAGAAAATCGAGTGTGTTCTTCCCACAGCTTCTGAATGTGTAGTCTGCCAACACCTCTTGTCTGCAAAGTTTCAGGACAAATGAAGTGTTGGTTTTTTCTCTCTACAGGATGCTCCTTTCTTGATATTTTGTACAAAAACAGCTAAACCTATGTTGAAGGCACCCTGTCTAGTTGCTTGGCTCTGCGGTGATTCCTCCAGTTTTAATTCATGTTGAGCCAAGTCAGCCTCATTTACCATTAGTGACAGATATTAAACACCCACTGATGGCAATCTCTATGAGGCAGAGATATTAAAACTTCGAGCCGGCAGTCTTCTCAGGGAAGCAGGATATGAACAGGGTGAAACATCTTGCACTGACTGGGGAGAGTGACACACTCCTCATGCAAGAAATGTTTGTTGATGCCAGGCCTATACCATAGAAACCAGGAGGTAAGCAGGATTGCTGCCTGCCCTGGTTTCTTAGCATGAATTGAGATTCTTACAAGTTTCCAGAATTTCCAGTTGTGTTCCCTCTCTTCCCTCTCTTCCTTCTCCCCTCTTCCCTCTTCCCTCTCCTCTGTCTTCTCTCTCCTCTCTCCTCTCTCCCCTCCTCTCTCCCTCTCCCTCTCCCCCTCCTTCTGTCTGTCTGTCTGTCTGTCTCTGTCTGTCTGTCTCTGTCTCTGTCTCTGTCTCTGTCTCTGTCTCTCTCTCTCTCTCTCTCTCTCTCTCTCTCTCTCTCTCTCAGTGTGTGTGAGAAAACATGTGCATGCATAAGGGGATTGCAGAGGACATAAAGGGAATTGGGAAAAGGAGTCTAGAAGCACTGGGTTCTGACTGTTGAGCACAGAATGAGAAATCTGCAAGTTTACATTCCACGCATTTCGAAGTGGTTAGAAGTGGAGAAGCATTACCATTGCTAACCTTTGTCCTGTTCATCATGTTCTTAGGGTGGGACCCTAAACTATGCTGAGGCTGGCCACCCACAGAAGCATAACATACTAGTCAAGGTAGCTTAACACCTCTCCCCCCAAAAACCCCCAAATTTCAGTGGCTTAACTCAACGAAAATTTCTTTTTTTTTTTTTTTCAGATGCCACCACTTTTAATGTCGTATACATCAAATTGTAGCAAAAGACAACTACAACATGATGCCCTTTCTTGTTCATGAACAGCACGCACATATATCACAGTAAACCAAGCTTATATTCCACCATCATGTGTGGTTCCCCCATGAGCTTGCTTTGGGATCGATCATTGAGAATATCTTCAAATCCGATAGTCTCATCATTATCCCTCAAAATATCCAATGAAAGGTTTGAGCTACAAACAAATGGAAGATGCTGAACCTGCTGTACCACTTTGAATTCCATTTGTAATTTTAGAGGAGCAAACAGACCTTGGATGTTTCTCAGTGTGGAAAAATTCATTTTATCTTGGTTGAGCTGGAAATTTTTTTCTGATAATTCAAGAGCGTGACTTGGTAACAGTTCATTTTTTCACACATGGAAAACCTTTTCGAAGAAGATCACGTCATTCAACAGGCCCACTTGCTGGAAGTTCAGTCACTGGAATGCTGTCCGTTAGCTGAGATCCAAGTCCTCTGGCATTCATCTTCAGGCTGCTGTGTGAACGGCTGCGGAGTCCGGTTACCATCAGCCTGTGCAGCCGCTCACTAGAAAATTTCTTACTTATTTCACAGTCCAAACAAAGGCACGGGATAAAGGGTGTCAGTGCTTTTGGGTTCTTAGGGGATATAGGCCCTTCTAAAATTGTGGCTCTTTTCTCCTCTAGACCCCCAGAGTCTGCTCCATTCAGCTGGTGAATGGGTAAGAGAAGATCAGGCACAGGAGGATGTTAAGGGACAGCCTTCAAGGGAGACTCATGACTTCCACTCACATCCTGATGGACACAACTTGGTTGCAGGACCACAACTGAATTAACACACAAATGTGAGCCCAACCAGCCTTGTTCAAGGGTCAGTAGCACTTTCCCTGATCAGGTAGGTGCTTGGGAAATGATCATGGCAGGTGGTCCATATCCCAAGTGTAGACCTAGTTTGACCCTAAAACTTCATTTGGGAACAGAAAGGCCCCTCACTGCACAGTAAGAACTTGGTCCGGACAGGTTTCCTGGTTCCCTCCTCACCTCAAATGTCTCTGGAAGCCCTGGTGACAGGGAGGACTTCACATTAGATTGTGATAGACTCTGGTGCTCTTGCCTAACTCTGGCTTTCAGTCCTGAAAGCACCTTCATGTAGCTTGGAGAAGACAGCAAAAGATAATGCGCTACACCTCCATCTCAGAAAAGAATCTGGAAGACATTTCTGTCTGACTTTGGGCCATGTCTTCCTGTCAGTACTTGTAGCTGCCCACAGACAGTTTGAATGTCTGGTCTTCACTGAATTGATCTCCGTGCCCCGACTTCACACTCTTCGTTAGGAGAAAAGAAGCTTGTAGGTAAGTTGGGATGAGGGCAAAGCCACTGGCTATCCATTACCTAGCAAACCCAAGCACTCATAACTGGGAATAACCATACATACAGTTTGCAAAGGCCCACTATCTGGCTAGGAGAAACTTTAGCTTTGGGGCCAACAACCCTGATCATTATGTAGTAAAGTTGATGGGTCTTTATTACCTGAACTAACCATTACTTTAGTACCTGAATTTTCTCTTCTCTCATCTCTCTTCAAGCACATTTATGTTTCTTGTTTCAGCATAATGTTCTGACTGCTTCATACCACTAAACAATTCCTTTTTATCTTCTATGTCCTTGTTCATTTTCTCTAATTCCTAGTTATAGCTGTGCTGTGGAATCTCCATCTCATCTTAACTTAGCAGTAGCTTGCTGACTGCCAGACTATATGAAGGGACCAGAGGGCCAGTGAGATAGCTCAGTGTACTATGTGCCTGCTTAGGCAAACGCAGGGACCAGGGTTCGATCCCTGGCAACACATGCTGCGCCAGCCCTGCTGAGCTGGCGACTCAGTCCTGATGTGGTGGTGTACGCCTATAATCCCAGTGCTGGGGAGGCTGAGAACAAGAGGATTACTATGAGTCTGAGCTGTGTAGTGATACCCTGCACACACACACACACACACACACATACACACACACACACAAAAGAGGGACCAGAAGGCTGCATTCCTCAGCCAGCTACGATGTGTGATCTGCCGTGTTGTGATTCATATAAATCTAAGTTAATTTATATTTTAAGTATGATTGATGTGACTGTGCCTTGACAGCACTAAGTCCATTCTGAGCTCATAACACTAGCTGAGCCAAGCGGCTGGCAATAGTCACCTTGACAACTGTGTGCTGATATGCAAATAGGATAGCTGGATCTTTCTCTTCAACGCTGACATCTGGGTGCTAAGATCATACACCTTCTGGGACTATACATACCAGTGCCTTCAGAGTACTATTTGAGACACATCTTGCTGTGACTTCACCCTGTGTGAGTATTCAGAATGAAAGAGCATCAGATCCTCCACCTAAGAGGATGATCCTTTGCTTCACTGCTGATGACTTGATGGCATTCTTGACCCAGTCAAGTGTCATTTTGGAGGGACTCTTCTTCCAGACCATGGGGACAATTTCTTCTGCAGACACGGGGCGTTTGGTTTGTTACTAGCCCTCATGCTGAAGTGGTTTTCTTTTTCTTTTTCTGTTTTTTGTATTTTAGGGAAGGGTCTCCAGGGTATTCACGGTCTCACTACTAGATCAGACTCTAGTGATCCTCCTGTTTACAGCCTCTCAAGAGCTGGGATTACAGGCGTGTGCCACCCCGCCCAGTCTCAATTGCCATTTCAGCATGCTCCAGGGGCGGAGTGGGCATGGCAGGCCCCAGGGATCGAATCCCCAGCCCATGTGTCTGCTTGCAGGAGCTTTAATCCACTGAACTATTTGGCTGGCCCTTAAAGTGGTTTTCTTTTACTTACTTTGCCTATATTTTCATGTATTCCTTTTTGCTTATTTTTATCATTAAGCTATTGCATACATTTGTACATGAATTAGTTCATGAACTATCTTGGTTGTAATTGGCTTGTCATTTGGTTATAAAAGATTGAGACTGGTCTTCTCAGAGGAGTTTCATCTTTGATGATAAACTGTCACCAGATTTTGCAAACTGGGACACATTTGACAATTTGGCATGACAGTCTCCCTCTGCTCCCCAACTTCTGACCACCTTCTAAAAAGGTAAAAACTAGCATTATAGCCAGGCAAGTTAGGCAGAAGTTAGTAGGCAGCTAGAGAGGCACTAGGGTTAAGGTAGAGTCAGCATAACCAGGCCTGGTAAGATAAACAGGAGCCTGACTGAGATCAACAGTTACTAAGAACCAGACAGACAAGTCCAGAGAGGTAGCAAGCAAGGTGATGGATAACTACTAGGGCAACTTCTCTTCTTATCTATTTGGAAAACTTTTTTTTTTCCTTCTCATTGTTTTTTTAATGAACCATTTAGATACAATAGAAGCCAAAAGGCATCTGTAGATGTATGCTTGCTATGTGCCTTGAATCCTCATAGGTTAATTTCTAGTTTAAGTAACTATGTTTTATCCTAAAAGTTGACCTTGAGTGGTCTAAGCCCTTCTCATTTTTTGGTATAAAAACTCCTGGGCAGATTGTCCCCATGACAACCTACTTGTGAGTCCTTTCCTAAGTATAGGGAGGTATTTCTCTTTTTTTTTTTAATAAACAGCCCTCTTATCTGCCTCTTTGGTCCTCAATTTCTTGTCTTTTTTTTTTTTTTGTACTGGGTATTTAACTCAGGACCTTGTGCTTGCCAGGCAGGTGCTTATTCCATCAAGCTATATCCCCAGCCTTCAGTTTCATTCTTGACTTAATGAGACATGGACTCAGCTTCCTATGTCATTACACCAGTCCTAGTTTCACTTTGTGGAATATGTCTGTGATATTGTAGTGGATTGAATACTGCTCCCCCTGCCCCCCGCCAGTAGTTCATATCTCTTGAACTTCAGAACCATCTTTTTTGGAAAGAGGTTCTTTGCAATTGTTCAAGGACAGGCTGTCCTCAAACTCTAGATCCTTCTCCCTGAGTGCTGGGATTACCAGGATTCACCCCCACATCCAGCTTTAGAATTATATGATTTTTGGTGGGAGTGGCTGTTTGTTTGGTCAAGGTCTTGCTATGCAATTCGGGCTGGCCTTGAACTGACTATGTGGTCTAGGCTGGTCTCAAACTTCCAATCCTTCTCTTACCTCAGCTCCTGAGTGCTAGTATTACAGACGTGCATCGCCAGGACTGGCTGCTTTCTATGAAAATTATTTTCTAACAGATTATTTTGTAATTACATTATAAAAATGCTCACTTTGAGTCCGTATTTCATATAAACAACTACAACTCCATATTGTTATGTTTATAGGCTGCAAAGTGTCCCAGTGATTTGCTACTGATGTTCAGGTTATTATCAAGTTTTTATTATAAAATACTCTGATAAAAATTCTTCTTGTATATATTTTTGTCCATTATCTGATTATATTATGCAAATTTTCCAAAGTTTCTGAGTCAGAGAATTTATACTAGCTGGGCAAGGTAGTGCACACTGGTAATCCCAACACTGAGGGACCCTGAGTGTGGTGGATAGCTAATTGGTGGTCAACTTCTTACACCCAGCTGAATTAAACTAGCATGAAGCTGAGTGTGGGAGGCCCACCTGAGGGTTGTTGCCAGCAGCATAAAGGCAGAACAGGAGAAGCTTCCAGAACGCTGTTAGGGATGCTGTTCCGGGAAGCTGCTGGAGCTGTTGGAAGCTGCTAGTTCTCTTGGGCTGTTCTGCTGGAGGACCTTGTCACGCTGGCTTTCCTAATGAACTTTTTTTTTTTTTTTTTTCAGAAAGTTTTTAGTTTTTAATGAACTTGTAAACAAAAAAGCTCCCATTTCAAAATAAAGACAATCCCAGATCATAGATGTTTACAGTGATTACATATCTAAGCAACATACATACATATTCAGTTGTAAGATGTTAACTAAACTTCTGTGACAAATATGCTTTTTTTTTTTTCAATACCAAGAACATTACAGAGTTAATGTAGAGTCCTAAGGATAATCTAGTAGTCACTAAATTTTTTGTAAGTCTTCACTTTAGATGCTGTTATTTCTAGCACAGGTAAGCAGGCAGTCTTTCATATGCTCAAACACTGGAATCTTTGGTTGCTACCATATCAGCTGGCTTGCAAACAAGAAGCCAACTTTAAAGAATGTTTTAAGTGAACAACTTGCAAACCCCAGGGATGGAAAAACCCTAAGAATGCACAATTGTGAGCATCTACAACCATCACAACTGTGGCTGAAGACTTCATGCCGTTCTTCTGAAATGAGATCTCAAAACAGGATATTTCAAAATAAAAGTTTTAACAAAAAGTTGGCATATGCACAATTTCTCCACCAATTAATCTGTGTGTGTGTGTGTGTGTGTGTGTGTGTGTGTGTGTGTGTGTGAATCATTTAGTTAACTTTTCCACTTGAAAAAAATGCAATAAAAAACCGGACACCATGTTTCACTATCTCAGTTAATATTCACAATTACAGCGGCTACAACTCCAGACAAAGCATCAGCAATGCTGCCCAGAGCCAGTTTATAACTGAAATTAAGTCCTTTACACCAAGTAAATGGTTGTCCACAACCACTGGCTAGTGTACATATGAACTAAAATTTCTAGATTTGGGGAGAAACAAATGCTGCTCCGATCATCTGCTGTGCTTCTTCTGTTCTTCAATTCATGCTTAAAAACCTGTGGGGGTTTGGGCCTGCTGACCCTGCCCACTGGAGGAGGCTGCCTGCTGCGCTGCTTTCTGCTTTAACATTGTCCAATCAAATGTGTAGTCATACTGGTGATTCAAGGTCCTGAAAAGGATGCGAAATAGCTGCCTCGGGTACATGTAATCCGGGGCTTCCTCAAAGCGCAGCCCACTGCAATAGTTTAAGTACATAGCAAATTCTGCAGGAAACCCCTTACATAAAACTTCAACTGGAGTGGACATCTTCTTTTCACTAATCTTTTCATATTTTTGTTTTTTTTTGTTGCAGCCTTGAGTCCTTGCCATGGCAGGCTGGTTCTATTAAAATACATCAAAACATATCCTAATGATTCCATGTCATCTCGACGACTCTGCTCAATACCAAGATGTGCATTGATGCTAGCATATCAGGCAGTGTCAGTGAGGTTTTTATCTTCTCTGTATGGTATGTGTTGTCTTGTCCTGTTGTCTCTGTACTTTTTGGCCAAACCAAAATCAATAAGGAATAACTTATTACAGTGACGCCCAATACCCATTAGGAAGTTATTTGGCTTAATGTCTCTGTGTATAAAATTCTTTGTATGCACATATTCAATTCTACTGATCATCTGGTCAGCTAACATAAGTACAGTTTTCATTGTGAACCTTCTTGAACAGAAATTGAAGAGGTCTTCAAGGCTAGGTCCCAGAAGATCCATGACTAGCACATTATAGTCTTTTTCCTGGCCATACCACCGTATGTGGGGGATGCCGACCCCACCTTGGAGGATCTTATAGAGCTTGCTCTCGTACAGCAACTGGGGATGCCTGGTCTTCTGAGACTCTAGCTTCACCGCCACTTCCTCGCCGTTGGTGATGTTAATTGTCAGGTAAATGTCCCCGAAGGAGCCAGACCCGATCTTCCGCACCAGTTTGTATTTCCCTCCTACAATGAACTCGGCCTTGGAGCCGCTGCTGCTCGCCATCCTGAGAGACAAAGGTGGAGCCCGGGGCCGAGCCCCGACGCCTGAGGGAGGACGGAGGCCTCTGGGGCTCGTCCCCTGAGCTCGGCTGCGAAGGAGCGCGCAGGAACCGGAAAACGGAAGCCCTTCCCGGCGCTAGGGGGCCCAGAACAGGCCTAAGGGAGCCCGAACGCCGTCGCTCAGTCTCACTCTTTATTATTGTTATTTTGGCCAGGCCGCAGTCCGTGAGGCGTTTCTCGTCGTTACTTAGGTTAGGCTCCTTGTTTCTGGGAGGCCACCGCTGCCTCGCTTTCACTGCAGCGTCGCGGGCTGGAATGAGGGCGTGGTGAGTTAGGGCGGCGGTATCGCTGCCACCATTACGCCGGCTCCAGCCCGGGGAGACCCTGTCACTTTGCAGACGCCGCCATCTTGTTACTCGGGCTCCAACCAACACAAAATGCCCCTAGTCCCCGGGAGCCGCTTCTTCACAGCGCAGGGCACTCTGGGAAAGGGCTCCTAATGAACTTTGGAGAAGCTTGGGTCCTTGTCTGAGCATGGATTCCTGGCTCCAGAGGGGAAGAAGGTGCACTGCTCAGTCTCATAAAACTTGTTGCATTGGCTTTCCTGATGGGAATTCAGCTTCCCTCATTGCTGGAGGAGCTCAGGACCTCACTTTTGCTGAGGATGGTTATAGTACTTTTGGGGAGCTCTGATGCTTGCCTTGAGTGTTGCTTCCTTGCTCCAGTTCAGATCCCTCAGCCTGCTAGCCCAGATCCTTCATCCTGCTGGCCTAGACTTCCTAGCTTCCACCAATGACCTTTGGGCCTTTCCAGCACAGATCCATGAAGTGCACCTGCATGGGACTTTGTTGTGGGCTCTATGCCTCCAGCTAGACTGGTGGGAGGCATTGGTATGAGCTCTAGGATTTCAGCTGGATTCGTTAGCATTTAGTGTGTGGATAGATTTCCTGCACTTGTAGTATGTGATTCTTGGGTGATTCATTATAAAAATACCATTACAAAAATGTGTCCTGTACTATATTTTTCACCTTACAAAAACCTTAAACCATGATACTGAGGCAGGAGGACCCAAAATTAGTGCTTGGGCAATTTAATAAGACCTTGTGTGAAAATAAAAAAGGGCTGAAATGTAGCTCAGTGGTAGAGTCCCTGGGCTCAATTCCTAGCGTCCAACATAATACCACCATTGAAAGTTTCTGGGGGAGAATTGTCAATTGATTTCCAGAGAATGGAAGAATTCTGCTCAAAGCTATCTCGGAGTAGAGGGAACCCATTTCACCACGAATCATCCTCTCATTGTGCCCAGATGGGTGTGGGTCTTTTATAGAAAGGAGGAGGTGGAGAGGGCCTCGTGAGACAGTAGACAGCTCTAGGTTTGTTTCGCCCACACGCCCCTCACCTCTTTGGCCGCCCTCTTCCTCTCCCACCCTTCCCTGTGGAAAGGAAACAGTGTCCTGACCAGCAGTATCTGTGCCTTCTGACCCTTCATCTGGGCTGAGGACCGGACGGAATGGAGAGTGGGGTTGCACGCACCTGACGACTGAAGACGTTTGGAGAAGCTGCTTGTCTCATAAGGAAGAATCCCTTTTATGGCCCAGGCTTGGGGATTGAACCCAGGACCTCCTGTGTGCTGGGAGTGTGCTCTACCACGCAGTTAAATTTCCAGGCCTGAAAGCTTCTAACTTTTCAGGTTCCACTTTACCTTGCCAGTCATTGTGCCCACTGCAGGGCCATCCACAGAAGAGGTTCCACCTCTTAAACCCAAGGAAACTTGACCACAGGCCAGTATAAGGGCTCCTGCTTTCTGTATGCTAATGCGGGGTTCCCGAGTTCTGGAGGAAGCACTGCTAGGTGCAAGGGTGGTTGGGTCACAGCCTTTTGTGCAACCAGCTTTAAGGATTGGAGTATCTGGTGTGTTCCTTTTCCGGAGGACTGTATCCAGAGTTCTGCTGAGAGCTTACAAAATTCCTCCTTGGCTCCAACAACTGGTGTGGATCAGCAGGTGCTCCTTAGCTATTTTTTCGGTGAAGTGCAGTCTTATGCAAAATGGGAACTGGGGCTGAACTGGTTTGTTGGCAGCTTCTTTGTCATTTCTCAAGGACAATATACGGAATATAACCTTCATTTGTGAATATGATTCATTCCAAAAAAACATGCTTGTAATCCAAAGTTCTCGTATAGCAAAATGAATTTCTCCATAAGGAATACTAGAAACTCATGATTCATGCCACAGTCCAAAAATATTTATGTAAAAATAACTTCAATACAGTAACAGCATACAAAATAACAAAGAGAATACAAGATATAAAGGAAATAAACAAAGGAACTTGTGCTTACTTTGAAGACCTTCGTGGTTTGTGTGAGGAGGTAAGAGAGGAAGGTTATCATGTAGGATGACTTTCACTAACACGAATGGACTCACTGCTGTCTAATGGCTCAATGCAATCTTTTCTTTTCATGTAACATTAACAAGGAGCATGTCCAGGGCCACATTTGCCTCCTTTGGAGAATTTCATGGAGAAGTGACATTGCATGGTCACGAAACAGATTCAGCACCTGCACTGCTCCAGTCCTACTTGGGTGGAAAAAAACTTTCTACAAAATTTTGCACTGTTTGCCACATGTTATACATCTCCTCATCTCATATGAAGTGAGCGTTCCTCTGCCCTTTTCTCCTCCTCCTCTGCAGGTGAGACCTCCATGACCTCTTGCTGCTGGGCAGAGATCACCCGCAGTCCTGCAATGAGAGACAGGGAAGAACTGCCGGCTCCATTGGTGATCATGTGCTACTTGGCTTCGAGTATCACGCATACTGCAAGACATCACTTGTGATACTGGAAATGTGTGCTCCTCTTGCAGCATAGTTGTAGAGCAAATTGTTCCCAACCCAATGTTTTACTGTATTAATTTTTTAAAAATTTTATTTTAGGGAAGGGTCTACAGGGTGTTCAGGGTCTCACTACTAGATTGGATTCATCGTGATCCACCTGTTTACAGCCTCCCAAGAGCAGGGATTACAGGATTACAGATGTGTGCCACCATGCCCAGTCTCAATCACTGTCTCAGCGGTGGGGCTGGCCTGGGATTGGAATTGAACCCCCAGCCCCTGTGCCTGCTTGCAGGCATTTTAATCCACTGAGCTCTTTGGTTGGTCTTTACTGTATTAATTTTGAATGGTAATAAATAGTCAGTTTTTCTTTTTCTTTTTTTTTCTTTCTGAGAAACATAACTTTTTTTTTTTTTTTTTTTTTAACCGGTTTTTGAACTCAGGCCCTTGTGCTTGCCAGAGAAGTGCTTATTCCACTGAGCCATCTCCCCGGCCCCAACATAACGTGTTAATAGATGAAATAAATTCTCCAGTACATGCAAGGTAAAACCTTGACATGGGGGAAATCACTCTATAGTATAAATTAAAAATAAGTCACACGCCCACAGTAGCTTCCCCTATTTGCAAACCACATAGTAAAGTCATACTCTTTGCACACCAAGTATACTCCTAATTAGAAAAAAAAAGAAAAAAAACATAGAAAAGGTAGCTACATCTATGTCTAAGATGTGAAAACTGATGAAATTTTTCTTTCAATTAAAAATAAAAAACTGAATCCATGACCACCTTCCTGCCCAATTAATTGTCAGTTTAGCCAGTGGACTGCGGTGGGGTAAGGGGTGACACTGAGACCATTATCCACAACCTTCCTCTGCCACTCGGGGTGGTGCAGGTGGGGCACCACTGGTCCTGCCTTTGCAAAGATGCCTCTGGAGCACTGAGCACAAGGCGTGGGACGGGGTTCACCTGTGATTTCTTTGGTATACATGGAGAGGGGCAGAGAGTGTCTTCCCTTAGCCTGGTTTTCTATGTAAAATTAATATAACTTTGCTGTCACTGACATCTATTTTAGTTAGAAAGGATCTTTTTGTGTGTGTGTATGGAACTGGGGATTGAACTCAGGCTCTCGTGCTTGCCAGGCAAGCACTTATTCTACTGAGCTATTTCACCGGCCCCAAGAAAGGATCTTTAAAAAATATTTTACATAATAATATGAAGGTTTTAAAGAGTATCTTTTTGTTTGTTTTTGTTTTTTTCTGTTCCATCCCATTTCTATTTCACAGGGCTTTGTGATCATAGTACCTCCATATTATTTACTACGCTGTGACCTTTAATTTTATTTATTTATTTATTTATTTGGTACTGGGTCTCACTACAAAGCTTGGACTCATAGTGATCCTCCTGTTTTCAGCCTCCCCAGCACTGGAATTACAGGTGCACGCCACCACACTCGGCTTTGGTGGCCAGCTCAGTGCACCTGGGGCCAGTGCAGCATGTGGGACCAGGAATCGAATCCCAGTCTCTATGTTTGCCTAAGCAGTCACTTAGCCCACTGAGCTATCTTGCTGGCTCTTAATTGTTGCTTTGAGGTAAGGTCTTGTTGTTGCAGTTCGGGCTAGCCTTGAACTCATTATTTTGCTCAGGTTTGTCTCAAACTCACAGCAATCCTGCCTCAGCTTCCTGAACGCTGAGATTACAGGCATATGCCATCGCACCCAGCCTATATTATGCAAATGCCTGTTAACCAAGAGCACTACTCTTACAGATATGATGTCTTCTTATAATTCAGAGGTCAGTGTGTCTTCCCCATTCTATGGAAATGTATCTTGTCAAACTTGCAGGATTGCTAAAATGCAATAGGATGAAATAGAATCTGGATTTATTTTCTATAAAGGTGGCAATATTCATTAAAACAAAGAGCTGGGAGCACTGCCAGTAGAGCTCAGTCTGTCCTTATCTTTGAGTGCCTGCCAGGAAAACTTACAGTTGAGAGATGATTATTTGGCAAGCTGACCCAGAACTTCAGCAAGGTGGCTTTCAGGCCTGAAACTGGCATATGCAGAGAGGTGATTTTTTAAATGTGAAAACTGGAAGTATAGAAATGCATTTCTCTTTTGAAAGTATATATTTGGATTGTTTAATTACTGACTATTTCCTATAGATTTTCAATCAGGAAGATCACCCAGCATACTTAAGCATTCTGATCACTAACAAGGTATTTTCTTGGACAGGTTTTCGGAAAGCAAGCAGCACTATGAGACACAGTTTGCTTCTCATGGTACCATGATTTCAACATGCTGCCTCTGCAGCTAATAAATTCATGATGTGCTTTCATTGCGTATGGAGATTCAGGTCTGTCATGGTTTTAGGGTTTACACACAAACTCTAGCACTTCAGACTGCAGCCCCCGGATCTCTGCTGGTACCACAGCTGGGTCACTAGTAGCCCTTTCCTGTGAGGCGATCATGCCCAACAAGCTCCTGAGTGTGCTCAGTTATGCAACTTGAGTGTCACGGAGGGTCTTGGCCATTGACATTTCTTTGGAGAATGCTCAGATGCCTTGGAACAGAAATCTGAATAACTCAAAGCATCATTTTGGGTAGGAATGAAATTATTAAAATATACTTGACAGTGTGTGTTAGTCACTTTCCTGTCACTGGACCAAAATGCTTAACACTTACAAGGTAAAGGGGGAGAGGTGCATTTGGACTCAGTTTTCAGAGCGTTCAGTCTATGGTGATTGGCTCCAAGTCAAAAATGTCAGGGTGGAAAGGAGCTAGGTCAGTGACGACCTGCAGCCACGCCCCTCTCCTAACAGCACATTTAGCTACAGATTTCATCAGTGGTTCACTAGCAGGCTCATCAGCCAATTGTCTTCCAAATAGATGAGACTTTGGGGGAATGTTTTTACATCTAAACCACAACAGATAATTTCAGGGCTCAGTTGTCCTGCAGTGCATCACTCAGTGGGATGTTTCCTGCTATTCAGAATTTCTAATCCTTCTGTGTTCCATCCAGCTCTCTCCTGAAAATAATTAACTTAAAAACCTCAAACCATCTGTAGGGTCTGACTTTACAATATTCTTGCAACTCCAGAGCACTCCACCTAATAATGTCATTCTTTCCATGCATAATTCCAATAGAGATTGCCACTCCTTCTTTGGATTTGTATTTAATCTTACTCTTCCCAGGAAATGAACAGTCATCTGGGCCTCAGTGAAGGCTCCAGGCCAGCTCGTCAGCTGCTCATCCCTCAGGATGGAATGGATAAGGATAGCATATCCATTGCAGTCAGGGTGTCCAAGGGGGAAGATTTGTGGGGAACCACTCAGACTGCTTCAAAGCTCAGAGGTGTCCCAGGACTCCTGAGGATGTGACCCTGCTCGTCTAGCACAGGCCCTCCGTGGGATATAGTTATGTAACCATGACAGTGCAGGGAAACATGCGTGTGCTGGTTTTGGTATTTTTTTTCTTTTGCAGGGTCTCACTATGCAGCTTGGCCTCATAGTGATCCTCCTGTTTTCAGTCTCCCTAGTGCTGGGATTATAGGTGTGCACCACCACATCCAGACTCCAACTCCAGTTCAGCAAGCCCAGGGGGCTGGTGTGGCATATGGTGCCAGGGATTGAACCCTGGCCCTGTGCTTGCCTAAGCAAGTGCTTAGTACACTGAGCTATCTTGCTGGCCCATACTATGTAAGAATGTAAATATGAGATAACCTGTATAAGAATTACAATAAAGATACAGCAGCTCTTGTTTTGGCTCTTGTGCTCTCGGCACTTTTGTGCTTTGCTGTCTGCTGTTTTTTTTTTTTTTTAATTTTATTTATTTAGTGTGTGTGTGTGTGTGTGTGTGTGTGGCCAGCTCAGCCCACCAGGGGGC
>NW_004524591.1:16063066-16071068 GCF_000260255.1 Octodon degus | reverse complement strand
ATTCATTAGCTGATGCTCATTATTATTTCTTGTGCAACCAGGGTTCTTTAGGGAACACCTTTGCCTATGCTTATGTCTCTAAGACATTTACTTATTTTGTCTTCTGACCAACTGTTTCTGTTTTAATATTTAATTCCATTTTGATTTTAATTTAGTGGATAGTAGGAGATAGGAGTCTATTTTCAATCTTCAGCATGTAGATAGCCAGTTTTCTCAGGAGGAAGAACACAATTTTTTCTCCAGTGAAAGTGTTCAGCCTTTGTCAAAGATAGGATAGTTGTATGCGCTTGGAGTTTTCTCTGCATCCTCTCTTCTGTTCCATTGATCCACAAATCTGTTTTCTCCCCCCCCCAATATTGAAATGTCTTTAATCACTGCAGCTTTTTTAGTATAACTTGAAATCCTAGATTGTGGTTCCCCTTGCCTTGCCCTTATTTGGAATTGCTTTTGCTATTCCAGGAGTTGTATGGTGCTCTACAATTTTGGGGTTGCTGTCTCTAATTCTGTAGAGAATGCTATTCATATTTGAATTAGGATTGCATTAAATTTGTATAACAGTTTTGGAAGTAGGGCCATTTTGACTATACTGGCTCTACCTATCCAGAAACAGGGCATCTCTTTCCATTTTTTGATGTCTTCCTCAATCTCCTTTTTCAGGGTATTGTAGTTTTCATTGTAGAGGTCTTTTACTTCCCTGTTTAGAGTAATTCCTCATTATTTCATCTTCTTGGTACTATTGTGAAAGGTATTGTTTTTCTTTTTCTTTTCTGTATTTTAGGACAGGGTCTACAGGGTCCACAGGGTCCATAGGGTCTCACTGTGTAGGTTGGACTTGTAATGATCCTCCTGTTTACAGCCTCCCAAGTGCTGGGATTACAGTCGTGTGCCACTACACTCAGTCTCAATCACCACCTCAGCACGCCCGGGGGGCGCAGCATGGCAGACCCGGGGATTGAACTCTCCACCCCTACGTTTGCCTAAGCAGGCGCTTTAATTTGCTGACCTATTTGGCTGGCCCAGATATTGTTTTTCTAATTTCTCTCTTAGCTTAATATTGGTCTATAGGGATGATGTTAATTTTTGAGGGTTGGATTTGTATCCTTCTATATTACTGAATTTGACTATTCATTCTACAGTCTTTTGGTAGAGTTTTTGAAGGCTTCTCTGTAGAGTATCACGTCCTCTGCAAATAATGACGATATGACGTCTCCCTTTCCTATGCATATCTTTTTATTTCTTTCTTTCCTTATTGCTGTAGCTAATATTTCGAGGACTATATTGAACATGGTAATAGTGGATTTTAGAGAGAAAGCATTCAGTTTTCCTCCATTTAGTATGATGTTGACCATTGGCTTGTCATAGGTGACTTTTATGAGATTGAGATAAAGATCTTCTATAGCAATTCTCTTCGGGTTTTTCTAATCTTGAGTATGTATTGGACTTTGTCAAATGCTTTTTCTATGTATTGAGAGGATCATCTAGTTTTTGTCCTTGGTTCTGTTAATGTGGTGTATTACATTTATTGACTTGTGTATCTCTGCATCCCTGGGATAAATCCTGCTTGGTCACGATGTATGCTCTTTGGGATGATTTGCTGCATTTTGTTTGTCAGTACCTTATTTTTTTAATTTTAGGGAAGGGTCTACAGGGTGTTCAGGGTCTCACTACTAGATTGGACTCATAGTGATGCGGCTATTTACAGCCTCCCAAGAGCTTGGATTACAAGTGTGTGCCACCATGCCCAGTCTCAATTGCCATCTCAGTGCGCCCTGGGGGATGGCCAGCACAGCAGGCTCAGGGATTGAACCCCTGGCCCTGTGCCTGCTTGCAGGTGCTTTAACCCACTGAACTATTTGGCCAGCTCTTTTATGTCATTATCTTATTGAGCATTTTTGAATCTATGTTCATTAAAGAGAATGGCCTGTAGTTTTTTTTCCTGGTTGGATACTCCTATGATTTTGGTATCAGAGTAACCCTACTTCCAGAAATGACTTTGGGAGTAGTGCTTCCCTTTCAATTTCACAAAAGAGTTTGAGCTGCATTGGCCTTAGATATTTGTGTTAGTTACTTTTCTCTCATTGCTGGGACAACTACCCAATACCCCAAATTAAAGAAGGAAAGGTTTATTTAGCTCACAGTTGCGGAGGTTCCAGTCTATAACCAGCTGGCTCCAAGGCAGGGTGGCATGGTGAGGGATAACAGTTTAAGATGGAAGAAGACAGAAAAAGTAACAAGAGGAAAAAAGTGGGAAAGAAAGCCTCTTTTCCTCCCTTATGTTGTATGAAGGCTACCCATTGTAGGGTGGGTGTGACATTCACACCATCTCTTGGTCCTCCTCTTGCGCAGGCTGAGGATGTTTACAAAGTGAGAACCCTGTTCCCCTGCTAACTCGGTTAAATTTCTCAACTTCTCCAGTTGACACACCATTGTATGTTGCAATTACAACATTCTAGGGTGTAAACAGCTGCCCTAGGCCAGGTCCTTTACACCCTAGCATGTAGAACTGTTGAGTTTCTTAGTCAAGCTTCTAAACTTCTCATGTTGAAACAATAAATCAGCCATGACAATCTCCTCTCAAATTTTTGTATAATTCACAGTGAATCCATTGGGACCTAGCATTTCTTGGTAGTGTTTTAGTTTTCAATTTTATGTCTTTTTTTTTTTCTTCTTGAGACAGGTCTTGCCATGTAATTCAGTGAGCTTTGAACTCACATTGTACCCTAGGTTGGCCTCAAGTTGCCTCAGCTTACTGAGAGCTAGGAACCTTTTTCATTTCTAATTTCATGGATTTGGGTCTTTTTCTTCCTTTATTTTGGTTAGATTGGCTAAGGGTTTGTCTATTTTATTCATTCTTTCAAAGAACCGATGCTACAATTCATTGAATATATATGAATGTATACATTTTAAATTATGTATTTGGTGCAGGGTCTCACTACACAGGTTGGACTTGTAGTGATCCTCCTGTTTTCAGCCTCCCCAGTGCTGGTATTACAGAAGTGTGCCACCATGCCCAGGAGGTACTGGACCTTATATTGTTTTTAAGTCTCAGTTGCATTAATTTCTGCCCTGATTATTATAATTTCTTTCCTTGTACTAGCCTTAGGTTTAGACAGTTCTTGTTTTCCTAGGACCTTGAGGTGCATCATTAAATTATTTATCTGAGCTTGCTCTGGGTCTTACTCTTTTCATGGTTGAGACAAAATACTTGATCCTCAGAGTTAAAGAAGGAAAGGTTTATTGAGGCTCACAGTTTGCAGAGGTTTCAGCCCGGAGCTAGTTCCAAGGCAGGGTGGCATAGCAGAAACAAAACAGTTTATAGCAGGCACAAGGCAGCAAGCAGCAAAGTTGTGAAGCGGTGAACGACAGCAGCCCTCTTTCTGTCCCTTATACCACTAGAATATATTCCCAGAGAAATCACTTGCTGGGCTAATTATACTCCATCCTTCCCTCCCCGATTAATCAACACTCTCATAGCTAGAGACTAAGGTGAAGGACTCTAGTTAGCCATGCTTAGAATATATCACTGAAAAGCAACTAATTTGATAAATACACTAGGAAAATTATCAGTGCTTCTGGTAAATTATGCACATTATACAACCATTTTTATTATGAAAAGGTTAGCTAAGGAGTGCTTTGGGAGGTTCCGAAGGTATTATGGGTATTTCCATTATTTCTTTAGGAAAAATAGTCTTGATTGACAACCAACTTGAGTTATAACTAGCCCTTGTGAATGAATTGAGTTCATAGGATCCACTATATAGTTAATATGACAAAGGTAATCTGAATGCTGCCTTAGAGAGTAAAAACAACAATTATGTGTCCTGGCACTGTCAAGCAAATTAGCTACTGAAGTATTATCCAAATAAATTGGATATTAAAATACCATTAGAGGGCTGGTGAGATGGCTCAGTGGTCTAAAGCACCTACTTAGAACAAGCTTAGCAAAGCACAGGGACCGGAGTTCAATCCCCCAGCACCACATGCCAGCCAGCCCCGCCCCCTGGTGGGCTGAGCTGGCCACACACACACACACACACACTAAATAAATAAAAGGCATTTATAAAATAAAATAAAATACCATTAGAACCAATTACACACCAACCTTAACTCTAGAGAAGAAATCTATAATTATGGTATAAACATGAACATAATCCAGGTATTGACTTGCAGCTAATACATACTAAATGTGATAGCTATATCTCCACTAATAATAGAAAAAAATTCAACAGTAATTTTATAGAAGTTAACTATCAAAAGGTTAATAGGACTTTATGTTCATACTATTAAAGATTTAGGAATAGGGGAATGCAGGATGAACAATTCAAAATCTTAAAGTATATGATGAAAGGAGGAAAGAGAAGTGGCACAAAGGATCTTATCGAGCGAATATAAAGATGCTTATACAATTAAGTAGAAAAAAACTGTCAGTAGATGAAAAACTGACAAGAAACAGAAGATGAAATAAAGACAGAAAAGAAATCATGTAGGAGTAAAAACAAGGCAAAAAAGTAAAAAAAAAAAACAATGCAAAGAGAGAAAAATTAAAAAGGAAAAGAGAAAAATCTAAAAGCTAAAAAATAAAGAAAAAGATGGACTGGGTAGATAGTTCCATGGTCTAACTGCCTGCCTGGCAAGTGCAAGGACCCAGGTTCGATCCCTAGTACTGCCTGCTGGGCCAGCCCCAGAACCCCTGGCACTCCGTGCCAGCCACTGAACCCAGGTATAGTGATGCATCCCTGTAATCCCAGTGCTGGGGAGGCTGAGACAGGAGGATCACTATGAGTCTGAGCTGTGTAGCGAGACCCTGTACCAAATAAATAAAATATTTTTTAAAAATAAGAAAAAGAGATAAAAAACAAGTAAGAGGAAGAAAGAAAACTTCCTCAAACCCCAATACACTGGTAACAAAGAAAAGAAGAAAGGAAAGTGAAAAAGAAAAAGCAAAACAAAAAAAATTCCTAACAACAATGCAAACTCATAGAACAAAGTTCAAACAAAAATATAAAACATTTCTCTATGATTTTGAATGTGTGCTTTTCTTCTGGGACCTACAATTTTGGGGCAGTATGCAAGGCAAGATATGTCCCTGCTCATGTTGGTAGATAAAGAAGACAGTTGGACCCCAGAGGCGTCCTGGGTGCGGGCACCAGCAGGCAGCAGGATTAGGGTAAAGGTGTCAGTGCAGTTACTTTCAAATCCAAAGTAATTCAGGCTGAGTATAGCCTCTCGCTGTGGATGCTGTGCATTTGTCCTGTTACTCAAACCCCTCAGTGGGTCTCTTTCCCACCTGACCACAGCTTCCGGACCATGGCTGCCTCCCGTGGCTGTTTTCCACCCAGCACTATTGGAATGTAACACTGGAAGCTCTGAAGAGAAGCTATCCTGTGGCTGCTCTGAGTCCCAGCTTCAAATAGTCAACCAAGCCTTCCTTGGCATGGAATCCATAGAGCACCCTTTCTGTGGATACGGCCATCACATGGGCTGGAGTCGCTCTCCAGCTGTTGCCAGGGAAGCGCTCATGTAGAAGCAGAGTCCTTTGCTTTCCCTGCAGCTCACAGCACTGCCGGTCCCTTCCACTACCACATTTCTCCCTGAAGCTTCCTGGAGTCTCCAGCTTTCACTTTGTTCCTGTAGATTCTGTCTCCCTTTCTCATGAGAACTGAGCTGCGGAGAAAGTGCAGACTGTCCTTCCCTCCTCCACACTGTGCTCTGTCCCGGGCATTACTCCATATATTTTCATTTCCTTGTATATTCTTCCTGGCTGTCAGGGATCTATTCTCTCTCCTTTGTCTTCCTCAGATTGTAATTTGCCAGTGTTGGGATTCTCAATCTTGGTGAGTTTGAGTTGTTGTTTTTACCATTACCATTTTCCTGGAAGTCTGAACTGTGGGCAGTATTGTAGTTTTTGGTTTTGTGATTGCTAATTTTTTTTTGAGCCACTTATGTGACTCTCTGCAGTTTTCACAGATTCCATTACTCCTTAGGAAAGACACTGCCAGATTCAGGTGTCCAGGGAAAGCACCAGAAGTGTTTATGGTGATGAGTACCACAAGTCCCATTATCCATGGTATTCTAGGTAGAGTCAGCATCAACCCAAAAGGTCCAGAAGTCTTGAGACTACATGCGGAGGATTTAGAGTGACACCTAATTAGTGAGATTATTTTACGATCTTTTCCTCATGGTTTTTTGTTGAATAGTATCTGTCTGTGGCAGTTTTTTTTATAAGATTTTGAGTTTAATATCTTGCAGCCTTCTGTAGGGTAGTAGAAGCACTTCTGTTTGTAGAATGTGGAAGTGCTTACGAGGGCTTGTAAGAAATTCTTGAAAAGATCGTAGACTCATTTACAAGTGTAGGAAAGGTTGCAAACTATGATTTCCTGAAATAAGAAAAAATATGCATTTACTTTAAATAGTTTTTTTTATGAGGCAAATGATGGTTCACTTTATAAATAGTACACCTAAGCCTTGGTGATATTTTTAATAGTACAGGGCCTGTAACCTATGTGAAAAGGGCTAGTTTGTTTTATAGTAAGATCAAAGCAAGTTATAGGATAGGTAGAAAAACCAATCTAAAATCTATGTTGAATAAGTGCTGCGCTTGGCATGGTGGCACACATCTGTAGTCCTAGCACTCTGGGGAGGCTAAGGCAGGAAGGTTACAAGTTTGGATCCAGCCTGGGCAACTTACTGACTTAGCAAGACCCCACCTCAACATAAAAAGTATAAAAAGGCAGGGCATGTGGCTCAATGTGGACGGAAGCACTGAGCATTTTTATTGGAGATGGGTGGTGTACCATTGGGCTCATTTGATTCAACCTCAAAGAATGGGCATGGACCTTAACTGTCATCCTCTACAACTTCCCCAAGCTCCAGTCCTGGCAAGCTACACTGTTGCACATGTTCAGGACATTTCAGGCCCCTGTCCTACGGCTGCTGACCTAGCTCTACATTTATGACTTCCTCTTGTGGCTCTAACCACTGGGTCCCACTTCTACAAGAAGAGTTTTCTAGTACTTGAAGGTAGGTAGGTCTCCTGGGTCCCAACTTCCCCTTCTCCAGGGTGATTCTGCGCATCTGAATCCTTCTGATGTTGTTAACTTAATGAAAGTGGATGGCCTTCCCGTAAAAAGGAGCTGGGATCTCCCACGGCCCCCCTGCCCCCATTTCCAGGTCAGCATCCCATTCCATCCTGCTGCTCCTCCATGGTAATTTCCAGACTTTCAGCATCTTGCAGGATGGTTGTTAGGGTCACCTTCGACTGACCCAGTTCTCCCATAGATTTTTAAGAATCACTGCACCCTGGGAGAGGCTGGCCAGAACAGTGAGCTCTGCTCCAGTCCCCCCTTGAAGCAGGAAGCCCTTCAATACTTTAGCCTACCAATTCATGCTCCATGGGGTGCAAAACTGAGGGGAGGCTTCTCTGGGGCCCTTCAGCTGTGGTACAGGTGGAGCACAACTGGACAAAGCTCCATCCACGTTGGGCAGCTTTCCAGAGAGATGGGGGCTTGCTCACTATGAATCCTGGGTTTCCATTGTACCTTACAGTCTAGGTGTGAATGATAACACAGCTTCCTGTAACTTGTAGTGTGAGGGTGCTCTGTCTCACCAGACCGAGATTAGCTGGTGACCATTATGCAGTGAGCCTGCTTCACACGTATGGAAGTCCATTCCTAACTAGGTGTCCACATCAATGGTCTTAAAATAGATTCTAGCAAAGAAATGAGAAGGGAAAGTAGCCTGCTCAGAGGCTCGTTTTCTAGATCCTTCTAGGTGGCTGGGTGTGTTGAGAGCCCCACCCACTGTCTTTTGTCTCTAATTTAACATTTGCTGAATATCTTTTATAAATTATTATTTTTGTGAGGTAAATTATATAATTTAGTACAATAACTTTGGAAAATGATTTGACAAAAAATTGACCCAGTAATAATTCTTCTTCTTCTTCTTCTTCTTCTTCTTCTTCTTCTTCTTCTTCTTCTTCTTCTTCTTCTTCTTCTTCTTCTTC
>NW_004524591.1:16061155-16062966 GCF_000260255.1 Octodon degus | reverse complement strand
GGGCTGGCTGGCATGTGGTGCTGGGGGATTGAACCGCGGTCCCTGTGCTTTGCTAAGCTTGTTCTGAGTAGGTGCTTTAGACCACTGAGCCATCTCACCAGCCCCCTGTCTGCTGTTTTTGCTGATGTCTTGTACAGGCATGTTCTTTAACCTTGGGACCTCACCTGAGAAAATCTCCCTTGGCCTCCTGAGCAGGCCGATATTTAATACAGGACACATAATTTTTTTTCAGGACACATAATTTATAGGATTATTTTGTAATACTCACCCAAAGAGTCAGATGCAGAAGAGTGCAGGAGATCTATCCAAGCACTAGAAACACAAAGAATCCAGCCAAGAGCCTGGATCCATGGCGATGTCCTGCATGGGGCTAGCTGGAGGCATAAGCACATGACAAATGTCTCCTGCAAATCTGTACCAAGGATCTGCACTGGAAAGGCCCAAAGGTCAGTGGTGAAATGTAGGAAGTCTGTACCAGCAGGAAGAAGGTTCTGTGCTAGCAGGCTGGGGATCTGAACTGGAGTCAGGAAGTGATGCTGACGGTAAGCAGAGCACCCTCTAAAAGCACCACAGCCATCCTCAGCAACCGTGAGGTCCTGAAGCACCTCTGATGATGAGAACAGCTGAGTTTCCGCCAGGGAAGCCAACACATCAAGCTTCTCCAGGAGGCTGAGCATACTCCATCTTCTCCAGAGCCAGGAACGATGCTCAAAGTGCGAACCAGAGATCCCCCAAAGTGGACCAAAGTCATTCTCAGTGAAAACAACATCTCAAGCTCCTTCTCCTCCAGTTCTGCCTCTTATGCTGCTGGCAACAATCCTCAGGTGGGCCTCCCACATCCAGCAACATGCTGGTTCAGTTGAGCTGGGTATGTAACAAGTTGACCACTAGCTGGCAATCCACTCCAATTCTTTTATTTTGGAAGAATCTGGTTATTTTCCCTTTTGGCTTTAGACATATATTTCTGGATTTTGTTTATAATTTTTTTTCTTTTTGAGACAGAGTCTCACTGAGAAGTCTGCCTATGAACTCATTGTTATAGCACTGGCCAGCCCCAAACTTGCCATCCTCCTGCCTCAGCCTCCCAAGTGCTAGGATTACAGGTAAGCACCATGATGCTGAGACTTGCTAGTAAGTTTTTGAAGGCTGCCAAAGCAACCACCTTTCCCTGCATCTCTGCCCCTGCCTAATACCACCTGCTTGGAAGAGCCTGACTTCCCCCTGCCACTTCTTGCTCACGTTTGCCACATCTCCTGGGGCACTCCTCAGCCCTATGCTTCTGTCCAGAGGCATCCTGGGAGATGGGCACCTAGCTCTTTGCACCTTCCACATTGGATTACATTGTCCTGCCATCTCTCCTGCCACTGCCAAGCCAGTGTCATGTGGGTCCTAGTCCTTAGTTCTGACATTGCTGTCCTGACATCAAAGAGGAGCCTGGCGTGGCACAGGCAAAGCTGGTAGGTGTGAAGACAGCTGTGCTTGTTTCTAATGCATTGCCTTTGCATTCTCTGATAGACAGCCATATCCCTGTGTCGGGCTGAGAGATACCCCCACTTTGTAATCACTACTCACCCTAAAAAATAGCTGTCTGCTTGATACTGCCCTAGAAATCACGAGTTGCTGAAGAGCTTATGGCTGTTGCTAAGTTCCTTCCTTGTGAATCTGAATCAAATTGTCTGCACTCACTCCCTCCTCCCATCCCAGGAGATGCACGCTGCTTTCTGTGTCCAGCACTCTGCGAGGAGAAAGGCAGTAGGGTGTCACCGAGGCCACACACCAGATCTGCCTCCCTTTCATGGGAGTTAGCACAG
>NW_004524591.1:16059220-16060585 GCF_000260255.1 Octodon degus | reverse complement strand
AAATCAATGAGCATAGCACCAGACATTTAAAAATTGCTAATTGTAGATTTCATTTTTTTATTTGTGTAAGCACGTTATTTGTAGTGCATGATTACACTCATTGTGAGGAATTGTGTAACACATTGCAATTCTTTAATCACTATAAGAATTGCATAACACATCACAATTCTTTTTTTCTTTTTCTTCTCCCACTTCTTGTCTAAAAAAAAAAAAAACCTTTTGCCAGCATCAGATTTGTTATTTATAACTTTTTTGGGGGGTGGAACCAGGAATTGAACTCAGGCCCTTGCACTTGCCAGGCAAGCACTTATTCTACTGAGCTATCTCCCCAGCCCCGTTATTACTTTTTATCAAGTTAATTATCATAAACACAGGTTAACTGCCGGATTATTATTACTATTATTATTAGTAGTAGCAGTAGTAGCAGTAGCTGCAGTGGTAGTATTGGGAATCAAACTCATGACCTTGCGCTTGCCAGGCAGGTGCTATGCCACTGAGCTATATCCCCAGCCCCAAACAGCCAGATTAACAGGCCCCCAAAATATTAAATAATAAAACATTTATACGAAATCAAGGTACGCTTTTGAATACACTGGCCATGCTGAATTATAATAACTTTCTCCCTCTGTTTCTGTCTCTTTTTCCTATTGTCTCTTTTATTTTGCACTTTATTTATATATATATTTTTTCATATTTGTGTCCTTTTTCATATAAGAGAAACTGTGATATTTAAGCTGGCGTTTCTGATTTACTTAATGTTACAGTTTCAAGGTGCTTCCATTTTCCTGCGTGTGCCTCAAGCTTGTCCTTCGCTAAGGCACAGTAGTGCTCCACTGTGTGGAGGTGCCACATTTTCTATAGCCACACATAGGTGGATGGACATACATGCTGCTTTCAAGATTTAGCTAGTGCCAACTGTGCTGCCAAACATGAGTGTATGTATGATAGGATATTTTGGGAAAATGCCTAGAAGAGCAACAGCTGGGTCAAATGGAATATTTTTTGAGGAATCCCCATCCTGATTTCCATAGTGGTCATAGCAATTTCCACTCTCACCAACAATGAAGAAGTGTCCCTTTCCCCCTGCAGCCTCACCAGCATTTATTGTTGATTGAATTCCTTTTTTTTTTTTTTTTTTGGTGGAACCAGGGATTGAACTCAGGCCCTTGCACTTGCCAGGGAAGTACTTATTCTACTGAGCTATCTCCCAAGCCCCCTTGATTTCTTTCTTTCTTTCTTTCTTTCTTTCTTTTTTCTTTTTTTTTTCTACAGTTTTATTGATAAACAGATAGCAATGAGACAGTTTCAAATCAAATCAGAAGTACAGTTTCAACAAATAATACACTGCATATATTCTTCTTAGTG